>NW_026970282.1:0-334141 GCF_028390025.1 Pseudophryne corroboree | reverse complement strand
CAGAGGCGCTCATTGGGCAGAGATGCTGATCGCATCTCTGGCATGTGCCGGTGCACTGCGGCACCAGCACACACGCACTTCAGACCTGATCTCCTGTTGTGTGAATATGCACAGCAGGGATCAGGTCTGAATTAGGCCCTATATACAGCTGTCAGTAAGGCAGGGATGTGCTGCTGCCAGTGAGGCAGGGATGTGCTGCTGGTAGTGAAGCAGTGATGTGCTGCTGTCAGCGAAGCAGTGCTGTGCTGCTGTCAGCGAGACAGGGATGTGCTGCTGTCAGCGAGGCAGGGATGTGCTGCTGTCAGCGAAGCAGGGATGTGCTGCTGTCAGCGAAGCAGGGATGTGCTGCTGTCAGCGAGGCAGGGATGTGCTGCTGTCAGCGAGGCAGGGATGTGCTGCTGTCAGCGAGGCAGGGATGTGCTGCTATAAGTGAGGTAGGGATGTGCTGCTGTCATTGAAGCAGGAATGTGCTGCTGCAGTGAGGCAGAGATATGCAGCCCACTATCTCCCTATCACCCCTGCCTGAGTCACACACTTTCCCTGTCACCCCTGCCTCAGTTACCCACTATCTCCCAGTCACCGCTGCCTCAGTCAACCACTATATCTGCGATCCCTGCCTCAGTCACCCACTATACCAGTCACCCCTGCTTTAGTCACCCACTGTCACCCTATCACCCCTGCTTCAGTCACCCACTATCCCTGTCAACCCTGCCTCAGTCACCCACTATCTCCCAGTCACCCCTGCCTCAGTCAGCCACTATCCCTGTCACCCCTGCCTCAGTCTCTTACTGTCCCTGTCACCCCTGCCACAGTCATCCACTATCTCCCTATCACCCCTGCCTTAGTCATTTATTATACCTGTCACCCACTTTCTTCCCATACTTACCCAACCCCTTCCTATCACCCCTCCCTCAGTAACCCACTATCTCCCTGTCACCCACTATCTCCCAGTCACCCCGGCCTCAGTCACCCACTATCTCCCACTCATACATGCTTCAGTCACCCACTATCTCCCAGTCATCCCTGCCTCAGTCACCTACTGACACCAGTGCTGACATTTCTGCTGCGGCCTCTCCACTCTCCAGCGTGAACGTCCTGACGACTGAGGAAATCCGCTTCCTAGTTGAGGACTCCGGGAATGAACACTGCCGATATTGCTGTCAGATGACTTTCTACCCAACGGAGGATTTTTGATACTTCCAGCTTTGCCATGCAGTTTCGAGTGCCGCCTTGATGATTTGTGTACACTACCGTGGTGGCGTTGTCAGATTGTACTTGAACAGGCCTGTTCTGTACTAGAGGCAGGGCCAGTGTCAATTAATTGAACACTGCCTGCAATTCCAGAATGTATATCAGGAGGAGAGATTCCTCCCTGGTCCACCGACCCTGGAGAAAGTGTTGCTCCAACACCATGGCCCAGCCCAAAAGACTGGCATCCATTGTCAGGAGGACACAGTTGGAGATCCAGAAGGGATGGCCCCTGCTCAACTGTTGGTCCTGTAGCCACCAGCTCAGTGTCAGACGAACCTCCGGAGTCAAGGAGATCATTTGAGACATCATCCGATGAGGCAGGCCGTCCCACTTGGAGAGGATTAACCTCTGCAGAGGGCGGTAATGAAATTGAGCGTACTCTACCATATCGAAAGCCGACACCATGAGGTCTAGTACTTCGCTGTGTGTATCAACACTCTTGGGCGAGAGAGGACGATACTGTCCTGAATTTTCAGGACTTTCTCTGGAGACAGAAACAATTGTTGGCTGTGTGTGTCCAGCAGTGCCCCTAGGTGCACAATGTTCCGAGCAGGGACCAGCGAGGACTTTTTTCAGTTGATGAGCCACCCGTGGACTTTTAGGAATTGGACTGCCAGTTCCAGATAACTGTGGAGAACCTCTTGGGAGTTCACCAGGATCAGCAAGTCGTCCAGATTTGGCAGGATCCTGATTCTCTGATGGTGAAGGGTCGTCATCACGGCCATGACCTTGGTGAATATCCGAGGTGCCGTGGCCAAACCAGAAGGCAGGACTTGAAATACAAAAACAAACCAGGCACAACACTGCTTAGCTTCCATCATCAGATGAGATTGGACCAGTGGCGTAACTACTGCCTCCGCAGTCCTCGCGGTGGCTTGGGGGCGAGGGGCTGCGGGTGCGCCACTGATTTACAACAGACTGACATGCGGACGAGCGTCCGCATGTCAGTCTGCAGTCTCCTTCCCTCCGCCGCTTTTTGGAGGGACACGGAGGGCACACAGCGCGCCTCCCTGTGTCCCTCCTGCTGCATCATCTCCGGCGGCCGCGGGTCTAATAGGGGGAAGTGCCGTCCGTGAGCTCTAATTGGCTCACAAACCGGCACTTCCCCCTATTAGACCCGCGGCCGCCGGAGATGATGCAGCAGGAGGGACACAGGAGAGACGAGCTGTGCCCTCCGTGTCCCTCCAAAAAGCGACGGCGGGGGGGGGGGGGCGGTAAATATCTGTCACTGGGGGCATATATGGCACGGGGGGGGAGGGAGGAATATCTGGCACTGGGGCATTTCTGGCACTGGGGGGAATATCTGGCACTGGGGGCATATCTGGCACTGGGGGGGATATCTGGCACTGGGGCATATATGGCACTGGGGGGGAATATCTGGCACTGGGGGCATATATGGCACTGGGGGGGGGTATCTGGCACTGGGGGCATATATGGCATGGGGGGCATATATGGCACTGGGGGGAATATCTGGCACTGGGGGCATATATGGCACTGGGGGGGAATATCTGGCACTGGGGGCATATGTGTACCTGGCACATGGGGGGGGGGACTATATTTGGCACTAAGGCATGTAAGTACCTGGCACCGTGGGGGAATATCTGGCACTGGGGACATATGTGGCACTGGGAGCACAGCCCTAGCAACAAGGACTACCTCCTAGCAACGAGCATGACACCCAGTGCATGAAACATCTGGCAACGAGCATGACACCCAGTGCATGAAACACCTGGCAACGAGCATGACACCCAGTGCATGAAACCCCTGGCAACGAGCATGACACCCTGAGCATGAAAACCCCTGGCACCGTGCATGGAACCAAGAGCATGAAACCCCTGGCAACGAGCATGACACCCAGTGCATGAAACCCCTGACAACGAGCAGGTAATTGAAAAGTAATTAGAAGCCTTACTGTAGGACTTAATGTGTAATGGGCATTACGGTGTGTGGCATAATGTATCACGGACATTGCGGTGTGTGTCATAATGTGTCGCAGGCATTACGGTGTATGGTATACTATATCGCGGGCATTGTGATATGTGGTATAATGTCTCAGGGTCATTGCAGTGTGTGGCATAATGTATCACGGACATTGCGGTGTGTGTCATAATGTGTCAGGCATTACGGTGTGTGGTATACTATATCACGGGCATTGTGGTATGTGGTATAATGTCTCAGGGTCATTGCAGTGTGGCATAATACATAACGGGCATTGCGATGTGTGGCATAGGGTATAACGGGCAGGGCATTGCGGTATGTGTCACAGGCATTACGGTGTATGGTATACTATATCACGGGCATTGTGGTATAATGTCTCAAGGTCATTGCAGTGTGTGGCATAATGTGTCACAGGCATTGTATGTGCTATAATGTATCGGGCATTGCAGTGTGTGGCATAATGTATCACGGACATTGCGGTGTGTGTCATAATGTGTCACAGACATTGTATGTGCTATAATGTATCAGGGGCATTGCAGTGTGTAGCATAATGTATAACGGGCATTGCGATTCCTGTCATAATGTGTCACAGGCATTACGGTGTGTGGCATAATGTGTCACAGACATTACGGTGTGTGGCATAATGTGTCGGGGGCATTACAGTGTGTGCATATTGTGTCGTGCATTATTGTGTGCGGCATAATGTCTAAGGGCCATTGCAGTATGTGGCATAATGTATACTGGGCATTACTATAAGGAGGAAAAATGACAAATAATGTAAGGGGCATGAATCAGGATTATTTTTCTTTCCTGTGGTGGCCAACGTATGGGCGTGCAGGTTGCAAAACTGGGGTATAAGGTAGTCTTTTCCTGCAATGCCACGCCCCTTTATGCGAAACCACGCCCACTCCAACAAAACCACGCCCCTTTTTTGACGCGCGCGCATATTTATCCCTTTCTTGCTCCCAATTATGGAGCATGAAGGGGGGGGGGGGGCGCCGAAGAATTTTTTGGCTTGGGGGAGAAAAATTTCTAGTTACGCCACTGGATTGGACATATCCAGTGTGATGCGGCTGTAGATGATTTTTGCTGTTTCTAACTTCTACATCAATGAATAAGTTTCAAAATAGAATGCATCAAGAGAACGGTGTTGGTAGTATAAAACTACCTACAGCACCTGGTATTCCCAGGTGGTCTCACATCCAAGAACAAACCAGGCCTAAGATCAGGTGATATTGGGCATATACAGTGTGGTGTGGCTGTAGATGAGTTTAGTGGTTTCTGTTAGAGTTCTTCTACTTCTAACTACTCGTACATAAATGAATAAGCGGACGATTTATTAAACCTGGTGAAATGATAATTTGCATGGTGATAAAGTACCAGCCAATCAGCTCCTAATTGCCATGTCACAGGCTGGGTTTGAAAAATGACAGTTAGGAGCTGACTGGCTGGTACTTTATCACCTTGCACTTTATCAGTTCACCAGGCTTAATAGATCTGCCCCAATGTTTCAAAATGGAATGCATCAAGAGAACGGTGTTGGTATTGTAAAAATACACACAGCTCCTGGTATTTCCTGGTGGTCTCCCATCCAAGTACTAAAACCAGGACCAACACTGCTCAGCTTCCATGATCAGGAGAGATTGGGCAAATCCAGTGTGCTGTGGCTGTAGATGAGCTCGTGGTTTCTGTTAGAGCTCTTCTACTTCTAACTTCTGGTACATAAAAGAATATGTGTAAAAATTAAATGTACAGTACCATGAAAAGGGTGTTGGTAGTTTAAAAACACCTAAAGAATCTGATAATACATGGATGGGAGACTGCTTGGTAGTAACAAAGTCCAATACTGCTTTGCTTCAAAGATCAAATGAGATTGGGCATATCCAGTGTGGTGTGGCTTTAGATAAGCTTTGTGGTTTCTGTTAGAGCTCTTCTACTTCTAACTACTGGTACATTAATGAATATGTATAAGGTTGTAGTTTATCCAATATCCCTTTACTACCTTACCTCCCCCCCCTCCCCTCCCCTCCTTATAGCTTCCTTTGTTCTCTCCTCCTCGTGTGTGCGTTATTTGTTTTCTCATACGTCCTAGAGGATGCTGGGATCACATTAAGAACCATGGGGTATAGACGGGATCCGCAGGAGACATGGGCACTTTAAGACTTTCAAAGGGTGTGAACTGTCTCCTCCCTCTATGCCCCTCCTCCAGACTCCAGTTTTAGAATTGTGCCCAGTGAGACTGGATGCACTACAGGGGAGCTCTACTGAGTTTCTCTGAAAAGACTTATGTTAGTTTTTCTTATTTTCAGGGAGGCTGCTGGCAACAGTCTCCCTGCTTCGTGGAACTTAGGGGAGAGAAGTATGACCAACTTCTAGTGAGTTCAATGGCTCTGCTTCTGGCTGACAGGACACCATTAGCTCCTGAGGGTGCTGATCGCTGGGTACGCCTAGATGCCCACTCCCGTAGCCTGCCATCACCCCCTTACAGAGCCAGAAGTCAGAAGACAGGCGAGTAGCAGAAGAACAGAAGACTTCTTCTCCAGTGACGGCATTCTGAGGTACCACGCAGCGAGCGGAATGCTGTGCGCCATGCTTCCACACAAACACAGGCACTGCAGGGTGCACTGCAGGCGACGTCAGATGCCAATTTGGGTCGACATAGGAATCAGTATCCGAGTCAGTATCAGTGTGTAGTAACATTTTTGCGGGCCTGAGGGAAAAGAAGCATAGCCATGAACATCACATCTATTCTCTACGTCTGTGTCTGGGACACAGATTTATCCAACCTCACTCTGATATTATTGAAACTTTCACCCAGTCAGTTATTGGTGGTGCCAACAGGGCCACCATCATATGTCTGCATTCCTAATATAGTTTCCTCTTGGGAAAAACATTCAGCCACCGACATGTTGACACACATGTACCAAGTACCCACAGACACATCGGCTTATGGGGGATAGACCTACAGTAAATCTGTCAGAGGGACAGAGAGGATTTTTCAGCTCACAACCCAGCGCCAAAAGTACACAGTCTGGGAAATAATAAACTCTATAGTGATAGACTTGTAACGCTCTATAGATGTGCTGGTGAGGTGAGGAAGAAGCCCCGCCGCTGTAATGGCACGCTTCTGTCCCGCTCAGAAACAAATAATTAATTACGCTGGCGGGGTAAGGACAGTGCCCAGGCACTAATGTCCACTTTTGCCAGCCTTTTGTGAGGAATTTATGCTGCCCAGGGTGCCCCCCCCCCACCCACCCACATGCCCTGCACCCTGCAGTGCCTGTGTTTGTGTGGAAGCATGGCGCACAGCATTCCGCTCGCTGCGTGGTACCTCAGAATGCCGTCACTGGAGAAGAAGTCTTCTGTTCTTCTGCTACTCGCCTGTCTTCTGACTTCTGGCTCTGTAAGGGGGTGATGGCAGGCTACGGGAGTGGGCATCTAGGCGTACCCAGCGATCAGCACCCTCAGGAGCTAATGGTGTCCTGTCAGCCAGAAGCAGAGCCATTGAACTCACTAGAAGTTGGTCATACTTCTCTCCCCTAAGTTCCACGAAGCAGGGAGACTGTTGCCAGCAGCCTCCCTGAAAATAAGAAAAACTAACATAAGTCTTTTCAGAGAAACTCAGTAGAGCTCCCCTGTAGTGCATCCAGTCTCACTGGGCACAATTCTAAAACTGGAGTCTGGAGGAGGGGCATAGAGGGAGGAGACAGTTCACACCCTTTGAAAGTCTTAAAGTGCCCATGTCTCCTGCAGATCCCGTCTATACCCCATGGTTCTTAATGTGATCCCAGCATCCTCTAGGACGTATGAGAAAACAAATAACGCACACACGAGGAGGAGAGAACAAAGGAAGCTATAAGGAGGGGAGGGGAGGGGAGGGGGGGGGGAGGTAAGGTAGTAAAGGGATATTGGATAAACTACAACCTTATACATATTCATTAATGTACCAGTAGTTAGAAGTAGAAGAGCTCTAACAGAAACCACAAAGCTTATCTAAAGCCACACCACACTGGATATGCCCAATCTCATTTGATCTTTGAAGCAAAGCAGTATTGGACTTTGTTACTACCAAGCAGTCTCTCATCCATGTATTATCAGATTCTTTAGGTGTTTTTAAACTACCAACACCCTTTTCTTGGTACTGTACATTTCATTTTTACACATATTCTTTTATGTACCAGAAGTTAGAAGTAGAAGAGCTCTAACAGAAACCACGAGCTCATCTACAGCCACAGCACACTGGATTTGCCCAATCTCTCCTGATCATGGAAGCTGAGCAGTGTTGGTCCTGGTTTTAGTACTTGGATGGGAGACCACCAGGAAATACCAGGAGCTGTGTGTATTTTTACAATACCAACACCGTTCTCTTGATGCATTCCAATTTGAAACATTGGGGCAGATCTATTAAGCCTGGTGAACTGATAAAGTGCAAGGTGATAAAGTACCAGCCAGTCAGCTCCTAACTGTCATTTTTCAAACCCAGCCTGTGACATGGCAATTAGGAGCTGATTGGCTGGTACTTTATCACCATGCAAATTATCATTTCACCAGGTTTAATAAATCGTCCGCTTATTCATTTATGTACGAGTAGTTAGAAGTAGAAGAACTCTAACAGAAACCACTAAACTCATCTACAGCCACACCACACTGTATATGCCCAATATCACCTGATCTTAGGCCTGGTTTGTTCTTGGATGTGAGACCACCTGGGAATACCAGGTGCTGTAGGTAGTTTTATACTACCAACACCGTTCTCTTGATGCATTCTATTTTGAAACTTATTCATTGATGTAGAAGTTAGAAACAGCAAAAATCATCTACAGCCGCATCACACTGGATATGTCCAATCCAGTGGCGTAACTAGAAATTTTTCTCCCCCAAGCCAAAAAATTCTTCGGCGCCCCCCCCCCCTTCATGCTCCATAATTGGGAGCAAGAAAGGGATAAATATGCGCGCGCCCAAGGCGCGCGCGTCAAAAAAGGGGCGTGGTTTTGTTGGAGTGGGCGTGGTTTCGCATAAAGGGGCGTGGCATTGCAGGAAAAGACTACCTTATACCCCAGTTTTGCAACCTGCACGCCCATACGTTGGCCACCACAGGAAAGAAAAATAATCCTGATTCATGCCCCTTACATTATTTGTCATTTTTCCTCCTTATAGTAATGCCCAGTATACATTATGCCACATACTGCAATGGCCCTTAGACATTATGCCGCACACAATAATGCACGACACAATATGCACACACTGTAATGCCCCCGACACATTATGCCACACACCGTAATGTCTGTGACACATTATGCCACACACCGTAATGCCTGTGACACATTATGACAGGAATCGCAATGCCCGTTATACATTATGCTACACACTGCAATGCCCCTGATACATTATAGCACATACAATGCCTGTGACACATTATGACACACACCGCAATGTCCGTGATACATTATGCCACACACTGCAATGCCCGATACATTATAGCACATACAATGCCTGTGACACATTATGCCACACACTGCAATGACCTTGAGACATTATACCACAATGCCTGTGATATAGTATACTGTGATACCTCGTATCTGCTCCGGCCCCTCGTAATTATCTCTGCAGCCACTATCCGGTTGCTAGGCAACCAACGTGGTCCCACGTACCTGGAGAACACTAGGACCCAGAAAAGAGGAGCCTGGAGGCTCAAGGGGTTGGACAGCCCGGAGAGCGGGGAAAAAGGAGAGGCGGGACTGGCGCCGAAGGAAGACGGTGCGCGCCCAGCAGCGGTGAGGAGGCGAGACGGTGCGCGCCCAGCAGCGGTGAGGAGAAGAGACGGAGAGCGCCCGGCAACGCTGAACAGAGGAGCCGGTGAACGCCCAGCAGTGGTGAGGAGAAGAGACGGAGCACGCCTGGCAACGCGGAACAGAGGGGACGGAGAGCGCCCAGCGGCAGCACGAAGGGAACGGACGGACGGAGAGTGACGCGAGGAGAGCGCGTCAGAGCAGAGAGCCGCGGGCAGGGGAAAGGAAGTGAGCGGGAGCCGCTAGCAGCAGAGCGGACCCTTCCAGGGAAGCACCAGACATCACGTAAGGAGATTAAGTGCGGCTGTAAAGAAAGAAACAGGTACTGACACACTGCTCAGTTTTCCCCATTGACCCTAAAAGTGAGAGACACCATAGAGGGGTCCAGAGACTGTCAGCCCCATTCACCTCGACCTTGGCTGGTCGCACCGGTTACCCCTCCTATTATAGTTCCCCCTTAATACACCTACGGTGGGACCATTAAGGAAAGAGTCCCCTGAGCCACCGCAAGCCGGACCGCGCGGCCTCATTTGGGCCAAAGTACCACCTGTCACCAGTCCTCGCGACTACACCTCAGGACACGGGCCGGCCCTAAGTGAGAACTATCATTAACCGGACCCCCCTCCCCATGCAGTGCTTAAGGGGGTGTACCCAGCAAGGCGACTGACACTGTTTGAATTGTCCCCCGGCGGAGGTAATTATCCGTAAGCTCAGGACTCTCAATTTCAAACCCCCTGTTATGGTGTAGGGTACTTGGCCTTCTCTGATGTAATCAGAGTTAGATTTGATTCAGTGATTTTATAAAAACAGCTAGGAAGCACAATTTAGCAGTGGGTTGCAGAGAAAAAAAATATGCTGGCAGAAAAATCCAATTGAGTGATTAAACAGCTCTTTATTTTCTGGCTTTATTTTTATGCTAACAAATTTGTTCTCTGAAAAGTGTCCACAAAGCCAAGTCTCTGATTAACACCTTTGTAAGGATGGTTTTTCACCTATTACTAAATTAAACTTGCTTCATTGGAAAGGCAGCAAGATGCATCCTCATTTCAATGTCTACTGAAATAATACAGGTTGACACCAGGAAACATTAACGCCACTGCATCCTTGCTGCTTTCTCATGTGGAAGTCTGTTTAATATGAAAACAAGGTGATATCTAATTAGCACACAGGTAAGGAATTAAGAAAATCTTTATTTAAGGGTGAAGATGTTTCTCACAAAATTGTTGCCCCAATGCATCATTGAAATTCAAGCTGAAAGGTGATTTTAATATATCACTTGTACATTTTGTATTGCTCTTCTGGTGACAATGTAGTTTGTTTTTGTCAATTACCATTTTAATAATAGGGTAAAGAAAATGAAGTGGATTTTTGAAAGAAAACAATACTGTCAATATACTATTAAAACAAATTAAAATGGTAAAAGTTATTGTACTTTAAGTAAAAATAAAAGAGACAAAATATCAATCCCAGTTTTGGATTACTTTAATTAACAAAAAAAAATGCATATAGCAGAGGATAGTTTCAATCTGCCTACCTCTGGGTTATGGGCCCAGCATGCTTCCATTGCAGTACTCTGCTGCACATGTAAGTGCAAGAGATCCTGAAGCACTCACTCATCATGGGAAAGTACCAATGTGTTTCTTCGTTGGTTGATGGAAGAAACATCTTACAAAAACTCTCCAGATTATTGACTTTTTAAAGTTTTTCTAGGAAACGTTTTAGATGAATGCTAATTAGCCTTTGCAGTATGAACTTTTGCAAAGTGTCTCTGTGGCGCAATCAGTTAGTATGTACGGCTATTAACTAAAAGGTTGGTGGTTCAATCCCACCCAGGGACCTAATTGACCTTTTTATCAGATTTTGGTGATCTTTAAGTAGACAAGTCAAATTTCATACCCCCTGTTATGGTGTAGGGTACCTGGCCTTCTCTGATGTAATCAGAGTTAGATTTGATTCAGTGATTTTATAAAAACATCTAGGAAGCACAATTTAGCAGTGGGTTGCAGAGAAAAAGAAATATGCTGGCAAAAAAATCAAATTGCGTGATTAAACAGCTCTTTATTTTCTGGCTTTATTTTTATGCTAACAAATTTGTTCTCTGAAAAGTGTCCACAAAGCCAAGTCTCTGATTAACACCTTTGTAGGGATGGTTTTTCACCTATTACTAAATTAAACTTGCTTCATTGGAAAGGCAGCAAGATGCATCCTCATTTCAATGTCTACTGAAATAATACAGGTTGACACCAGGAAACATTAACGCCACTGCATCCTTGCTGCTTTCTCATGTGGAAGTCTGTTTAATGTGAAAACAAGGTGATATCTAATTAGCACACAGGTAAGGAATTAAGAAAATCTTTATTTAAGGGTGAAGATGTTTCTCACAAAATTGTTGACCCAATGCATCATTGAAATTCAAGCTGGAAAGATGATTTTAATATATCACTTGTACATTTTGTATTGCTCTTCTGGTGACAATGTAGTTTTTTTTGTCAATTACCATTTTAATAATAGGGTAAAGAAAATTAAGTGGATTTTTGAAAGAAAACTATACTGTCAATATACTATTAAAACAAATTAAAAATGGTAAAAGTTATTGTACTTTAAGTAAAAATAAAAGAGAAAAAATATCAATCCCAGTTTTGATTACTTAAATTAACAAAAAAAAATGCATATAGCAAAGGATAGTTTCAATCTGCCTACCTCTGGGTTATGGGTCCAGCATGCTTCCATTGCAGTACTCTGCTGCACATGTAAGTGCAAGAGATCCTGAAGCACTCACTCATCATGGGAAAGTACCAATGTGTTTATTCATTGGTTGATGGAAGAAACATCTTACAAAAACTCTCCAGATTATTGATTTTTTAATGTTTTTCTAGGAAACGTTCTAGATGTATGCTTATTAGCCTTTGTCAGTATGTACTGTTTGCAAAGTGTCTCGGTGGCGCAATCGGTTAGTGTGTTCGGCTATTAACCAAAAGTTTGGTGGTTCAATCCCACCCAGGGACATAATTGACCTTGTGATCACATTTTGGTGATATTTAAGTAGACAAGTCAAAATTTCAAACCCCCTCTTATTGTGTAGGGTACCTGGCCTTCTCTGATGTAATCAGAGTTAGATTTGATTCAGTGATTTTATAAAAAACAGCTAGGAAGCACAATTTTACAGTGGGTTGCAGAGAAAAAAAATATGCTGGCAGAAAAATCCAATTGAGTGATTAAACAGCTCTTCATTTTCTGGCTTTATTTTTATGCTAACAAATTTGTTCTCTGAAAAGTGTCCACAAAGCCAAGTCTCTGATTAACACCTTTGTAAGGATGGTTTTTCACCTATTACTAAATTAAACTTGCTTCATTGGAAAGGCAGCAAGATGCATCCTCATTTCAATGTCTACTGAAATAATACAGGTTGACACCAGGAAACATTAACGCCACTGCATCCTTGCTGCTTTCTCATGTGGAAGTCTGTTTAATATGAAAACAAGGTGATATCTAATTAGCACACAGGTAAGGAATTAAGAAAATCTTTATTTAAGGGTGAAGATGTTTCTCACAAAATTGTTGCCCCAATGCATCATTGAAATTCAAGCTGAAAGGTGATTTTAATATATCACTTGTACATTTTGTATTGCTCTTCTGGTGACAATGTAGTTTGTTTTTGTCAATTACCATTTTAATAATAGGGTAAAGAAAATGAAGTGGATTTTTGAAAGAAAACAATACTGTCAATATACTATTAAAACAAATTAAAATGGTAAAAGTTATTGTACTTTAAGTAAAAATAAAAGAGACAAAATATCAATCCCAGTTTTGGATTACTTTAATTAACAAAAAAAAATGCATATAGCAGAGGATAGTTTCAATCTGCCTACCTCTGGGTTATGGGCCCAGCATGCTTCCATTGCAGTACTCTGCTGCACATGTAAGTGCAAGAGATCCTGAAGCACTCACTCATCATGGGAAAGTACCAATGTGTTTCTTCGTTGGTTGATGGAAGAAACATCTTACAAAAACTCTCCAGATTATTGACTTTTTAAAGTTTTTCTAGGAAACGTTTTAGATGAATGCTAATTAGCCTTTGCAGTATGAACTTTTGCAAAGTGTCTCTGTGGCGCAATCAGTTAGTATGTACGGCTATTAACTAAAAGGTTGGTGGTTCAATCCCACCCAGGGACCTAATTGACCTTTTTATCAGATTTTGGTGATCTTTAAGTAGACAAGTCAAATTTCATACCCCCTGTTATGGTGTAGGGTACCTGGCCTTCTCTGATGTAATCAGAGTTAGATTTGATTCAGTGATTTTATAAAAACATCTAGGAAGCACAATTTAGCAGTGGGTTGCAGAGAAAAAGAAATATGCTGGCAAAAAAATCAAATTGCGTGATTAAACAGCTCTTTATTTTCTGGCTTTATTTTTATGCTAACAAATTTGTTCTCTGAAAAGTGTCCACAAAGCCAAGTCTCTGATTAACACCTTTGTAGGGATGGTTTTTCACCTATTACTAAATTAAACTTGCTTCATTGGAAAGGCAGCAAGATGCATCCTCATTTCAATGTCTACTGAAATAATACAGGTTGACACCAGGAAACATTAACGCCACTGCATCCTTGCTGCTTTCTCATGTGGAAGTCTGTTTAATGTGAAAACAAGGTGATATCTAATTAGCACACAGGTAAGGAATTAAGAAAATCTTTATTTAAGGGTGAAGATGTTTCTCACAAAATTGTTGACCCAATGCATCATTGAAATTCAAGCTGGAAAGATGATTTTAATATATCACTTGTACATTTTGTATTGCTCTTCTGGTGACAATGTAGTTTTTTTTGTCAATTACCATTTTAATAATAGGGTAAAGAAAATTAAGTGGATTTTTGAAAGAAAACTATACTGTCAATATACTAATAAAAACAAATTAAAAATGGTAAAAGTTATTGTACTTTAAGTAAAAATAAAAGAGAAAAAATATCAATCCCAGTTTTGATTACTTAAATTAACAAAAAAAAATGCATATAGCAAAGGATAGTTTCAATCTGCCTACCTCTGGGTTATGGGTCCAGCATGCTTCCATTGCAGTACTCTGCTGCACATGTAAGTGCAAGAGATCCTGAAGCACTCACTCATCATGGGAAAGTACCAATGTGTTTATTCATTGGTTGATGGAAGAAACATCTTACAAAAACTCTCCAGATTATTGATTTTTTAATGTTTTTCTAGGAAACGTTCTAGATGTATGCTTATTAGCCTTTGTCAGTATGTACTGTTTGCAAAGTGTCTCGGTGGCGCAATCGGTTAGTGTGTTCGGCTATTAACCAAAAGTTTGGTGGTTCAATCCCACCCAGGGACATAATTGACCTTGTGATCACATTTTGGTGATATTTAAGTAGACAAGTCAAAATTTCAAACCCCCTCTTATTGTGTAGGGTACCTGGCCTTCTCTGATGTAATCAGAGTTAGATTTGATTCAGTGATTTTATAAAAAACAGCTAGGAAGCACAATTTTACAGTGGGTTGCAGAGAAAAAAAATATGCTGGCAGAAAAATCCAATTGAGTGATTAAACAGCTCTTCATTTTCTGGCTTTATTTTTATGCTAACAAATTTGTTCTCTGAAAAGTGTCCACAAAGCCAAGTCTCTGATTAACACCTTTGTAAGGATGGTTTTTCACCTATTACTAAATTAAACTTGCTTCATTGGAAAGGCAGCAAGATGCATCCTCATTTCAATGTCTACTGAAATAATACAGGTTGACACCAGGAAACATTAACGCCACTGCATCCTTGCTGCTTTCTCGTGTGGAAGTCTGTTTAATGTGAAAACAAGGTGATATCTAATTAGCACACAGGTAAGGAATTACGAAAATCTTTATTTAAGGGTGAAGATGTTTCTCACAAAATTGTTGCCCCAATGCATCATTGAAATTCAAGCTGGAAAGATGATTTTAATATATCACTTGTACATTTTGTATTGCTCTTCTGGTGACAATGTAGTTTTTTTGTCAATTACCATTTTAATAACAGGGTAAAGAAAATTAAGTGGATTTTTGAAAGAAAACTATACTGTCAATATACTATTAAAACAAATTAAAATGGTAAAAGTTATTGTACTTTAAGTAAAAATAAAAGAGCAAAAATATCAATCCCAGTTTTGATTACTTAAATTAACAAAAAAAATGCATATAGCAAAGGATAGTTTCAATCTGCCTACCTCTGGGTTATGGGTCCAGCATGCTTCCATTGCAGTACTCTGCTGCACATGTAAGTGCATGAGATCCTGAAGCACTCACTCATCATGGGAAAGTACCAATGTGTTTCTTCGTTGGTTGATGGAAGAAACATCTTACAAAAACTCTCCAGATTATTGACTTTTTAAAGATTTGCTAGGAAACGTTTTAGATGAATGCTTATTAGCCTTTGTCAGTATGGACTTTTGCAAAGTGTCTCTGTGGCGCAATCAGTTAGTATGTACGGCTATTAACCAAAAGCACTGTTTGCAAAGTGTCTCGGTGGCGCAATCGGTTAGTGTGTTCGGCTATTAACCAAAAGGTTGGTGGTTCAATCCCACCCAGGGACGTAATTGACCTTGTGATCAGATTTTGGTGATATTAAAGTAGACAAGTCAAAATTTCAAACCCCCTCTTATTGTGTAGGGTACCTGGCCTTCTCTGATGTAATCAGAGTTAGATTTGATTCAGTGATTTTATAAAAAACAGCTAGGAAGCACAATTTAGCAGTGGGTTGCAGAGAAAAAAAATATGCTGGCAGAAAAATCCAATTGAGTGATTAAACAGCTCTTCATTTTCTGGCTTTATTTTTATGCTAACAAATTTGTTCTCTGAAAAGTGTCCACAAAGCCAAGTCTCTGATTAACACCTTTGTAAGGATGGTTTTTCACCTATTACTAAATTAAACTTGCTTCATTGGAAAGGCAGCAAGATGCATCCTCATTTCAATGTCTACTGAAATAATACAAGTTGACACCAGGAAACATTAACGCCACTGCATCCTTGCTGCTTTCTCATGTGGAAGTCTGTTTAATGTGAAAACAAGGTGATATATAATTAGCACACAGGTAAGGAATTAAGAAAATCTTTATTTAAGGGTGAAGATGTTTCTCACAAAATTGTTGACCCAATGCATCATTGAAATTCAAGCTGGAAAGATGATTTTAATATATCACTTGTACATTTTGTATTGCTCTTCTGGTGACAATGTAGTTTGTTTTTGTCAATTACCATTTTAATAATAGGGTAAAGAAAATGAAGTGGATTTTTGAAAGAAAACAATACTGTCAATATACTATTAAAACAAATTAAAATGGTAAAAGTTATTGTACTTTAAGTAAAAATAAAAGAGACAAAATATCAATCCCAGTTTTGGATTACTTTAATTAACAAAAAAAAAATGCATATAGCAGAGGATAGTTTCAATCTGCTTACCTCTGGGTTATGGGCCCAGCATGCTTCCATTGCAGTACTCTGCTGCACATGTAAGTTCAAGAGATCCTGAAGCACTCACTCATCATGGGAAAGTACCAATGTGTTTCTTCGTTGGTTGATGGAAGAAACATCTTACAAAAACTCTCCAGATTATTGACTTTTTAAAGTTTTTCTAGGAAACGTTTTAGATGAATGCTAATTAGCCTTTGCAGTATGAACTTTTGCAAAGTGTCTCTGTGGCGCAATCAGTTAGTATGTACGGCTATTAACCAAAAGGTTGGTGGTTCAATCCCACCCAGGGACCTAATTGACCTTGTTATCAGATTTTGGTGATCTTTAAGTAGACAAGTCAAATTTCATACCCCCTGTTATGGTGTAGGGTACCTGGCCTTCTCTGATGTAATCAGAGTTAGATTTGATTCAGTGATTTTATAAAAACATCTAGGAAGCACAATTTAGCAGTGGGTTGCAGAGAAAAAGAAATATGCTGGCAAAAAAATCAAATTGCGTGATTAAACAGCTCTTTATTTTCTGGCTTTATTTTTATGCTAACAAATTTGTTCTCTGAAAAGTGTCCACAAAGCCAAGTCTCTGATTAACACCTTTGTAGGGATGGTTTTTCACCTATTACTAAATTAAACTTGCTTCATTGGAAAGGCAGCAAGATGCATCCTCATTTCAATGTCTACTGAAATAATATAGGTTGACACCAGGAAACATTAACGCCACTGCATCCTTGCTGCTTTCTCATGTGGAAGTCTGTTTAATGTGAAAACAAGGTGATATCTAATTAGCACACAGGTAAGGAATTAAGAAAATCTTTATTTAAGGGTGAAGATGTTTCTCACAAAATTGTTGACCCAATGCATCATTGAAATTCAAGCTGGAAAGATGATTTTAATATATCACTTGTACATTTTGTATTGCTCTTCTGGTGACAATGTAGTTTTTTTTGTCAATTACCATTTTAATAATAGGGTAAAGAAAATTAAGTGGATTTTTGAAAGAAAACTATACTGTCAATATACTATTAAAACAAATTAAAAATGGTAAAAGTTATTGTACTTTAAGTAAAAATAAAAGAGAAAAAATATCAATCCCAGTTTTGATTACTTAAATTAACAAAAAAAAATGCATATAGCAAAGGATAGTTTCAATCTGCCTACCTCTGGGTTATGGGTCCAGCATGCTTCCATTGCAGTACTCTGCTGCACATGTAAGTGCAAGAGATCCTGAAGCACTCACTCATCATGGGAAAGTACCAATGTGTTTATTCATTGGTTGATGGAAGAAACATCTTACAAAAACTCTCCAGATTATTGATTTTTTAATGTTTTTCTAGGAAACGTTCTAGATGTATGCTTATTAGCCTTTGTCAGTATGTACTGTTTGCAAAGTGTCTCGGTGGCGCAATCGGTTAGTGTGTTCGGCTATTAACCAAAAGTTTGGTGGTTCAATCCCACCCAGGGACATAATTAACCTTGTGATCACATTTTGGTGATATTTAAGTAGACAAGTCAAAATTTCAAACCCCCTCTTATTGTGTAGGGTACCTGGCCTTCTCTGATGTAATCAGAGTTAGATTTGATTCAGTGATTTTATAAAAAACAGCTAGGAAGCACAATTTAGCAGTGGGTTGCAGAGAAAAAAAATATGCTGGCAGAAAAATCCAATTGAGTGATTAAACAGCTCTTCATTTTCTGGCTTTATTTTTATGCTAACAAATTTGTTCTCTGAAAAGTGTCCACAAAGCCAAGTCTCTGATTAACACCTTTGTAAGGATGGTTTTTCACCTATTACTAAATTAAACTTGCTTCATTGGAAAGGCAGCAAGATGCATCCTCATTTCAATGTCTACTGAAATAATACAGGTTGACACCAGGAAACATTAACGCCACTGCATCCTTGCTGCTTTCTCGTGTGGAAGTCTGTTTAATGTGAAAACAAGGTGATATCTAATTAGCACACAGGTAAGGAATTACGAAAATCTTTATTTAAGGGTGAAGATGTTTCTCACAAAATTGTTGCCCCAATGCATCATTGAAATTCAAGCTGGAAAGATGATTTTAATATATCACTTGTACATTTTGTATTGCTCTTCTGGTGACAATGTAGTTTTTTTGTCAATTACCATTTTAATAACAGGGTAAAGAAAATTAAGTGGATTTTTGAAAGAAAACTATACTGTCAATATACTATTAAAACAAATTAAAATGGTAAAAGTTATTGTACTTTAAGTAAAAATAAAAGAGCAAAAATATCAATCCCAGTTTTGATTACTTAAATTAACAAAAAAAATGCATATAGCAAAGGATAGTTTCAATCTGCCTACCTCTGGGTTATGGGTCCAGCATGCTTCCATTGCAGTACTCTGCTGCACATGTAAGTTCAAGAGATCCTGAAGCACTCACTCATCATGGGAAAGTACCAATGTGTTTCTTCGTTGGTTGATGGAAGAAACATCTTACAAAAACTCTCCAGATTATTGACTTTTTAAAGTTTTTCTAGGAAACGTTTTAGATGAATGCTTATTAGCCTTTGTCAGTATGGACTTTTGCAAAGTGTCTCTGTGGCGCAATCAGTTAGTATGTACGGCTATTAACCAAAAGGTTGGTGGTTCAATCCCACCCAGGGACCTAATTGACCTTGTTATCAGATTTTGGTGATCTTTAAGTAGACAAGTCAAAATTTCAAACCCCCTGTTATGGTGTAGGGTACCTGGCCTTCTCTGATGTAATCAGAGTTAGATTTGATTCAGTGATTTTATAAAAACAGCTAGGAAGCACAATTTAGCAGTGGGTTGCAGAGAAAAAAAATATGCTGGCAGAAAAATCCAATTGAGTGATTAAACAGCTCTTTATTTTCTGGCTTTATTTTTATGCTAACAAATTTGTTCTCTGAAAAGTGTCCACAAAGCCAAGTCTCTGATTAACACCTTTGTAAGGATGGTTTTTCACCTATTACTAAATTAAACTTGCTTCATTGGAAAGGCAGCAAGATGCATCCTCATTTCAATGTCTACTGAAATAATACAGGTTGACACAAGGAAACATTAACGCCACTGCATCCTTGCTGCTTTCTCATGTGGAAGTCTGTTTAATGTGAAAACAAGGTGATATCTAATTAGCACACAGGTAAGGAATTAAGAAAATCTTTATTTAAGGGTGAAGGTGTTTCTCACAAAATCGTTGCCCCAATGCATCATTGAAATTCAAGCTGGAAAGATGATTTTAATATATCACTTGTACATTTTGTATTGCTCTTCTGGTGACAATGTAGTTTGTTTTTGTCAATTACCATTTTAATAATAGGGTAAAGAAAATTAAGTGGATTTTTGAAAGAAAACAATACTGTCAATATACTATTAAAACAAATTAAAATGGTAAAAGTTATTGTACTTTAAGTAAAAATAAAAGAGCCAAAATATCAATCCCAGTTTTGGATTACTTTAATTAACAAACAAAAAAATGCATATAGCAGAGGATAGTTTCAATCTGCCTACCTCTGGGTTATGGGCCCAGCATGCTTCCATTGCTGTACTCTGCTGCACATGTAAGTGCAAGAGATCCTGAAGCACTCACTCATCATGGGAAAGTACCAATGTGTTTCTTCGTTGGTTGATGGAAGAAACATCTTACAAAAACTCTCCAGATTATTGACTTTTTAAAGTTTTTCTAGGAAACGTTTTAGATGAATGCTTATTAGCCTTTGTCAGTATGGACTTTTGCAAAGTGTCTCTGTGGCGCAATCAGTTAGTATGTACGGCTATTAACCATAAGGTTGGTGGTTCAATCCCACCCAGGGACCTAATTGACCTTGTTATCAGATTTTGGTGATCTTTAAGTAGACAAGTCAAAATTTCAAACTCCCTGTTATGGTGTAGGGTACCTGGCCTTCTCTGATGTAATCAGAGTTAGATTTGATTCAGTGATTTCATAAAAACAGCTAGGAAGCACAATTTAGCAGTGGGTTGCAGAGAAAAAAAATATGCTGGCAGAAAAATCCAATCGAGTGATTAAACAGCTCTTCATTTTCTGGCTTTATTTTTATGCTAACAAATTTGTTCTCTGAAAAGTGTCCACAAAGCCAAGTCTCTGATTAACACCTTTGTAAGGATGGTTTTTCACCTATTACTAAATTAAACTTGCTTCATTGGAAAGGCAGCAAGATGCATCCTCATTTCAATGTCTACTGAAATAATACAGGTTGACACCAGGAAACATTAACGCCACTGCATCCTTGCTGCTTTCTCATGTGGAAGTCTGTTTAATATGAAAACAAGGTGATATCTAATTAGCACACAGGTAAGGAATTAAGAAAATCTTTATTTAAGGGTGAAGATGTTTCTCACAAAATCGTTGCCCCAATGCATCATTGAAATTCAAGCTGGAAAGATGATTTTAATATATCACTTGTACATTTTGTATTGCTCTTCTGGTGACAATGTCGTTTTTTTGTCAATTACCATTTTAATAACAGGGTAAAGAAAATTAAGTGGATTTTTGAAAGAAAACTATACTGTCAATATACTATTAAAACAAATTAAAATGGTAAAAGTTATTGTACTTTAAGTAAAAATAAAAGAGCAAAAATATCAATCCCAGTTTTGATTACTTAAATTAACAAAAAAAATGCATATAGCAAAGGATAGTTTCAATCTGCCTACCTCTGGGTTATGGGTCCAGCATGCTTCCATTGCAGTACTCTGCTGCCCATGTAAGTGCAAGAGATCCTGAAGCACTCACTCATCATGGGAAAGTACCAATGTGTTTATTCGTTGGTTGATGGAAGAAACATCTTACAAAAACTCTCCAGATTATTGATTTTTTAATGTTTTTCTAGGAAACGTTCTAGATGTATGCTTATTAGCCTTTGTCAGTATGTACTTTTTGCAAAGTGTCTCTGTGGCGCAATCGGTTAGTGTGTTTGGCTATTAACCAAAAGGTTGGTGGTTCAATCCCACCCAGGGACGTAATTAACCTTGTGATCAGATTTTGGTGATATTTAAGTAGACAAGTCAAAATTTCAAACCTCCTCTTATGGTGTAGGGTACATGGCCTTCTCTGATGTAATCAGAGTTAGATTTGATTCAGTGATTTTATAAAAAACAGCTAGGAAGCACAATTTAGCAGTGGGTTGCAGAGAAAAAAAATATGCTGGCAGAAAAATCCAATTGAGTGATTAAACAGCTCTTCATTTTCTGGCTTTATTTTTATGCTAACAAATTTGTTCTCTGAAAAGTGTCCACAAAGCCAAGTCTCTGATTAACACCTTTGTAAGGATGGTTTTTCACCTATTACTAAATTAAACTTGCTTCATTGGAAAGGCAGCAAGATGCATCCTCATTTCAATGTCTACTGAAATAATACAAGTTGACACCAGGAAACATTAACGCCACTGCATCCTTGCTGCTTTCTCATGTGGAAGTCTGTTTAATGTGAAAACAAGGTGATATCTAATTAGCACACAGGTAAGGAATTAAGAAAATCTTTATTTAAGGGTGAAGATGTTTCTCACAAAATCGTTGCCCCAATGCATCATTGAAATTCAAGCTGGAAAGATGATTTTAATATATCACTTGTACATTTTGTATTGCTCTTCTGGTGACAATGTAGTTTGTTTTTGTCAATTACCATTTAATAATAGGGTAAAGAAAATTAAGTGGATTTTTGAAAGACAACAATACTGTCAATATACTATTAAAACAAATTAAAATGGTAAAAGTTATTGTACTTTAAGTAAAAATAAAAGAGCCAAAATATCAATCCCAGTTTTGGATTACTTTAATTAACAAAAAAAAAAAGCATACAGCAGAGGATAGTTTCAATC
Source organism: Pseudophryne corroboree (assembly GCF_028390025.1). Taxonomy (NCBI): domain Eukaryota; kingdom Metazoa; phylum Chordata; class Amphibia; order Anura; family Myobatrachidae; genus Pseudophryne; species Pseudophryne corroboree. The sequence goes on along the minus strand of NW_026970282.1, from coordinate 311,901 downwards.
TGCCTACCTCTGGGTTATGGGTCCAGCATGCTTCCATTGCAGTACTCTGCTGCCCATGTAAGTGCAAGAGATCCTGAAGCACTCACTCATCATGGGAAAGTACCAATGTGTTTATTCGTTGGTTGATGGAAGAAACATCTTACAAAAACTCTCCAGATTATTGATTTTTTAATGTTTTTCTAGGAAACGTTCTAGATGTATGCTTATTAGCCTTTGTCAGTATGTACTTTTTGCAAAGTGTCTCTGTGGCGCAATCGGTTAGTGTGTTTGGCTATTAACCAAAAGGTTGGTGGTTCAATCCCACCCAGGGACGTAATTAACCTTGTGATCAGATTTTGGTGATATTTAAGTAGACAAGTCAAAATTTCAAACCTCCTCTTATGGTGTAGGGTACATGGCCTTCTCTGATGTAATCAGAGTTAGATTTGATTCAGTGATTTTATAAAAAACAGCTAGGAAGCACAATTTAGCAGTGGGTTGCAGAGAAAAAAAATATGCTGGCAGAAAAATCCAATTGAGTGATTAAACAGCTCTTCATTTTCTGGCTTTATTTTTATGCTAACAAATTTGTTCTCTGAAAAGTGTCCACAAAGCCAAGTCTCTGATTAACACCTTTGTAAGGATGGTTTTTCACCTATTACTAAATTAAACTTGCTTCATTGGAAAGGCAGCAAGATGCATCCTCATTTCAATGTCTACTGAAATAATACAAGTTGACACCAGGAAACATTAACGCCACTGCATCCTTGCTGCTTTCTCATGTGGAAGTCTGTTTAATGTGAAAACAAGGTGATATCTAATTAGCACACAGGTAAGGAATTAAGAAAATCTTTATTTAAGGGTGAAGATGTTTCTCACAAAATCGTTGCCCCAATGCATCATTGAAATTCAAGCTGGAAAGATGATTTTAATATATCACTTGTACATTTTGTATTGCTCTTCTGGTGACAATGTAGTTTGTTTTTGTCAATTACCATTTAATAATAGGGTAAAGAAAATTAAGTGGATTTTTGAAAGACAACAATACTGTCAATATACTATTAAAACAAATTAAAATGGTAAAAGTTATTGTACTTTAAGTAAAAATAAAAGAGCCAAAATATCAATCCCAGTTTTGGATTACTTTAATTAACAAAAAAAAAAAGCATACAGCAGAGGATAGTTTCAATCTGCCTACCTCTGGGTTATGGGTCCAGCATGCTTCCATTGCTGTACTCTGCTGCACATGTAAGTGCAAGAGATCCTGAAGCACTCACTCATCACGGGAAAGTACCAATGTGTTTCTTCGTTGGTTGATGGAAGAAACATCTTACAAAAATTCTCCAGATTATTGACTTTTTAAAGTTTTGCTAGGAAACGTTTTAGATGAATGCTTATTAGCCTTTGTCAGTATGGACTTTTGCAAAGTGTCTCTGTGGCGCAATCAGTTAGTATGTACGGCTATTAACCAAAAGGTTGGTGGTTCAATCCCACCCAGGGACCTAATTGACCTTGTTATCAGATTTTGGTGATCTTTAAGTAGACAAGTCAAAATTTCAAACCCCCTGTTATGGTGTAGGGTACTTGGCCTTCTCTGATGTAAACAGAGTTAGATTTGATTCAGTGATTTTATAAAAACATCTAGGAAGCACAATTTAGCAGTGGGTTGCAGAGAAAAAAAATATGCTGGCAGAAAAATCCAATTGAGTGATTAAACAGCTCTTTATTTTCTGGCTTTATTTTTATGCTAACAAATTTGTTCTCTGAAAAGTGTCCACAAAGCCAAGTCTCTGATTAACACCTTTGTAAGGATGGTTTTTCACCTATTACTAAATTAAACTTGCTTCATTGGAAAGGCAGCAAGATGCATCCTCATTTCAATGTCTACTGAAATAATACAGGTTGACACCAGGAAACATTAACGCCACTGCATCCTTGCTGCTTTCTCATGTGGAAGTCTGTTTAATATGAAAACAAGGTGATATCTAATTAGCACACAGGTAAGGAATTAAGAAAATCTTTATTTAAGGGTGAAGATGTTTCTCACAAAATCGTTGCCCCAATGCATCATTGAAATTCAAGCTGGAAAGATGATTTTAATATATCACTTGTACATTTTGTATTGCTCTTCTGGTGACAATGTAGTTTGTTTTTGTCAATTACCATTTTAATAATAGGGTAAAGAAAATGAAGTGGATTTTTGAAAGAAAACAATACTGTCAATATACTATTAAAACAAATTAAAATGGTAAAAGTTATTGTACTTTAAGTAAAAATAAAAGAGACAAAATATCAATCCCAGTTTTGGATTACTTTAATTAACAAAAAAAAAATGCATATAGCAGAGGATAGTTTCAATCTGCTTACCTCTGGGTTATGGGCCCAGCATGCTTCCATTGCAGTACTCTGCTGCACATGTAAGTTCAAGAGATCCTGAAGCACTCACTCATCATGGGAAAGTACCAATGTGTTTCTTCGTTGGTTGATGGAAGAAACATCTTACAAAAACTCTCCAGATTATTGACTTTTTAAAGTTTTTCTAGGAAACGTTTTAGATGAATGCTTATTAGCCTTTGTCAGTATGGACTTTTGCAAAGTGTCTCTGTGGCGCAATCAGTTAGTATGTACGGCTATTAACCAAAAGGTTGGTGGTTCAATCCCACCCAGGGACCTAATTGACCTTGTTATCAGATTTTGGTGATCTTTAAGTAGACAAGTCAAAATTTCAAACCCCCTGTTATGGTGTAGGGTACCTGGCCTTCTCTGATGTAATCAGAGTTAGATTTGATTCAGTGATTTTATAAAAACAGCTAGGAAGCACAATTTAGCAGTGGGTTGCAGAGAAAAAAAATATGCTGGCAGAAAAATCCAATTGAGTGATTAAACAGCTCTTTATTTTCTGGCTTTATTTTTATGCTAACAAATTTGTTCTCTGAAAAGTGTCCACAAAGCCAAGTCTCTGATTAACACCTTTGTAAGGATGGTTTTTCACCTATTACTAAATTAAACTTGCTTCATTGGAAAGGCAGCAAGATGCATCCTCATTTCAATGTTTACTGAAATAATACAGGTTGACACCAGGAAACATTAACGCCACTGCATCCTTGCTGCTTTCTCATGTGGAAGTCTGTTTAATGTGAAAACAAGGTGATATCTAATTAGCACACAGGTAAGGAATTAAGAAAATCTTTATTTAAGGGTGAAGGTGTTTCTCACAAAATCGTTGCCCCAATGCATCATTGAAATTCAAGCTGGAAAGATGATTTTAATATATCACTTGTACATTTTGTATTGCTCTTCTGGTGACAATGTAGTTTGTTTTTGTCAATTACCATTTTAATAATAGGGTAAAGAAAATTAAGTGGATTTTTGAAAGAAAACAATACTGTCAATATACTATTAAAACAAATTAAAATGGTAAAAGTTATTGTACTTTAAGTAAAAATAAAAGAGCCAAAATATCAATCCCAGTTTTGGATTACTTTAATTAACAAACAAAAAAATGCATATAGCAGAGGATAGTTTCAATCTGCCTACCTCTGGGTTATGGGCCCAGCATGCTTCCATTGCTGTACTCTGTTGCACATGTAAGTGCAAGAGATCCTGAAGCACTCACTCATCATGGGAAAGTACCAATGTGTTTCTTCGTTGGTTGATAGAAGAAACATCTTACAAAAACTCTCCAGATTATTGACTTTTTTAAGTTTTTCTAGGAAACGTTTTAGATGAATGCTTATTAGCATTTGTCAGTATGTACTTTTAGCAAAGTGTCTCTGTGGCGCAATCAGTTAGTGTGTACGGCTATTAACCAAAAGGTTGGTGGTTCAATCCCACCCAGGGACGTAATTGACCTTGTTATCAGATTTTGGTGATCTTTAAGTAGACAAGTTAAATTTCATACCCCCTGTTATGGTGTAGGGTACCTGGCCTTCTCTGATGTAATCAGAGTTAGATTTGATTCAGTGATTTTATAAAAACAGCTAGGAAGCACAATTTAGCAGTGGGTTGCAGAGAAAAAAAATATGCTGGCAGAAAAATCCAATTGAGTGATTAAATAGCTCTTCATTTTCTGGCTTTATTTTTATGCTAACAAATTTGTTCTCTGAAAAGTGTCCACAAAGCCAAGTCTCTGATTAACACCTTTGTAAGGATGGTTTTTCACCTATTACTAAATTAAACTTGCTTCATTGGAAAGGCAGCAAGATGCATCCTCATTTCAATGTCTACTGAAATAATACAGGTTGACACCAGGAAACATTAACGCCACTGCATCCTTGCTGCTTTCTCATGTGGAAGTCTGTTTAATATGAAAACAAGGTGATATCTAATTAGCACACAGGTAAGGAATTAAGAAAATCTTTATTTAAGGGTGAAGGTGTTTCTCACAAAATCGTTGCCCCAATGCATCATTGAAATTCAAGCTGGAAAGATGATTTTAATATATCACTTGTACATTTTGTATTGCTCTTCTGGTGACAATGTAGTTTGTTTTTGTCAATTACCATTTTAATAATAGGGTAAAGAAAATGAAGTGGATTTTTGAAAGAAAACAATACTGTCAATATACTATTAAAACAAATTAAAATGGTAAAAGTTATTGTACTTTAAGTAAAAATAAAAGAGACAAAATATCAATCCCAGTTTTGGATTACTTTAATTAACAAAAAAAAAATGCATATAGCAGAGGATAGTTTCAATCTGCTTACCTCTGGGTTATGGGCCCAGCATGCTTCCATTGCAGTACTCTGCTGCACATGTAAGTTCAAGAGATCCTGAAGCACTCACTCATCATGGGAAAGTACCAATGTGTTTCTTCGTTGGTTGATGGAAGAAACATCTTACAAAAACTCTCCAGATTATTGACTTTTTAAAGTTTTTCTAGGAAACGTTTTAGATGAATGCTTATTAGCCTTTGTCAGTATGGACTTTTGCAAAGTGTCTCTGTGGCGCAATCAGTTAGTATGTACGGCTATTAACCAAGAGGTTGGTGGTTCAATCCCACCCAGGGACCTAATTGACCTTGTTATCAGATTTTGGTGATCTTTAAGTAGACAAGTCAAAATTTCAAACCCCCTGTTATGGTGTAGGGTACCTGGCCTTCTCTGATGTAATCAGAGTTAGATTTGATTCAGTGATTTTATAAAAACAGCTAGGAAGCACAATTTAGCAGTGGGTTGCAGAGAAAAAAAATATGCTGGCAGAAAAATCCAATTGAGTGATTAAACAGCTCTTTATTTTCTGGCTTTATTTTTATGCTAACAAATTTGTTCTCTGAAAAGTGTCCACAAAGCCAAGTCTCTGATTAACACCTTTGTAAGGATGGTTTTTCACCTATTACTAAATTAAACTTGCTTCATTGGAAAGGCAGCAAGATGCATCCTCATTTCAATGTTTACTGAAATAATACAGGTTGACACCAGGAAACATTAACGCCACTGCATCCTTGCTGCTTTCTCATGTGGAAGTCTGTTTAATGTGAAAACAAGGTGATATCTAATTAGCACACAGGTAAGGAATTAAGAAAATCTTTATTTAAGGGTGAAGGTGTTTCTCACAAAATCGTTGCCCCAATGCATCATTGAAATTCAAGATGGAAAGATGATTTTAATATATCACTTGTACATTTTGTATTGCTCTTCTGGTGACAATGTAGTTTGTTTTTGTCAATTACCATTTTAATAATAGGGTAAAGAAAATGAAGTGGATTTTTGAAAGAAAACAATACTGTCAATATACTATTAAAACAAATTAAAATGGTAAAAGTTATTGTACTTTAAGTAAAAATAAAAGAGACAAAATATCAATCCCAGTTTTGGATTACTTAAATTAACAAAAAAAAAATGCATATAGCAGAGGATAGTTTCAATCTGCTTACCTCTGGGTTATGGGCCCAGCATGCTTCCATTGCAGTACTCTGCTGCACATGTAAGTTCAAGAGATCCTGAAGCACTCACTCATCATGGGAAAGTACCAATGTGTTTCTTCGTTGGTTGATGGAAGAAACATCTTACAAAAACTCTCCAGATTATTGACTTTTTAAAGTTTTTCTAGGAAACGTTTTAGATGAATGCTTATTAGCCTTTGTCAGTATGGACTTTTGCAAAGTGTCTCTGTGGCGCAATCAGTTAGTATGTACGGCTATTAACCAAAAGGTTGGTGGTTCAATCCCACCCAGGGACCTAATTGACCTTGTTATCAGATTTTGGTGATCTTTAAGTAGACAAGTCAAAATTTCAAACCCCCTGTTATGGTGTAGGGTACCTGGCCTTCTCTGATGTAATCAGAGTTAGATTTGATTCAGTGATTTTATAAAAACAGCTAGGAAGCACAATTTAGCAGTGGGTTGCAGAGAAAAAAAATATGCTGGCAGAAAAATCCAATTGAGTGATTAAACAGCTCTTTATTTTCTGGCTTTATTTTTATGCTAACAAATTTGTTCTCTGAAAAGTGTCCACAAAGCCAAGTCTCTGATTAACACCTTTGTAAGGATGGTTTTTCACCTATTACTAAATTAAACTTGCTTCATTGGAAAGGCAGCAAGATGCATCCTCATTTCAATGTTTACTGAAATAATACAGGTTGACACCAGGAAACATTAACGCCACTGCATCCTTGCTGCTTTCTCATGTGGAAGTCTGTTTAATGTGAAAACAAGGTGATATCTAATTAGCACACAGGTAAGGAATTAAGAAAATCTTTATTTAAGGGTGAAGGTGTTTCTCACAAAATCGTTGCCCCAATGCATCATTGAAATTCAAGCTGGAAAGATGATTTTAATATATCACTTGTACATTTTGTATTGCTCTTCTGGTGACAATGTAGTTTGTTTTTGTCAATTACCATTTTAATAATAGGGTAAAGAAAATTAAGTGGATTTTTGAAAGAAAACAATACTGTCAATATACTATTAAAACAAATTAAAATGGTAAAAGTTATTGTACTTTAAGTAAAAATAAAAGAGCCAAAATATCAATCCCAGTTTTGGATTACTTTAATTAACAAACAAAAAAATGCATATAGCAGAGGATAGTTTCAATCTGCCTACCTCTGGGTTATGGGCCCAGCATGCTTCCATTGCTGTACTCTGCTGCACATGTAAGTGCAAGAGATCCTGAAGCACTCACTCATCATGGGAAAGTACCAATGTGTTTCTTCGTTGGTTGATAGAAGAAACATCTTACAAAAACTCTCCAGATTATTGACTTTTTTAAGTTTTTCTAGGAAACGTTTTAGATGAATGCTTATTAGCATTTGTCAGTATGTACTTTTAGCAAAGTGTCTCTGTGGCGCAATCAGTTAGTGTGTACGGCTATTAACCAAAAGGTTGGTGGTTCAATCCCACCCAGGGACGTAATTGACCTTGTTATCAGATTTTGGTGATCTTTAAGTAGACAAGTCAAATTTCATACCCCCTGTTATGGTGTAGGGTACCTGGCCTTCTCTGATGTAATCAGAGTTAGATTTGATTCAGTGATTTTATAAAAAACAGCTAGGAAGCACAATTTTACAGTGGGTTGCAGAGAAAAAAAATATGCTGGCAGAAAAATCCAATTGAGTGATTAAACAGCTCTTCATTTTCTGGCTTTATTTTTATGCTAACAAATTTGTTCTCTGAAAAGTGTCCACAAAGCCAAGTCTCTGATTAACACCTTTGTAAGGATGGTTTTTCACCTATTACTAAATTAAACTTGCTTCATTGGAAAGGCAGCAAGATGCATCCTCATTTCAATGTCTACTGAAATAATACAGGTTGACACCAGGAAACATTAACGCCACTGCATCCTTGCTGCTTTCTCGTGTGGAAGTCTGTTTAATGTGAAAACAAGGTGATATCTAATTAGCACACAGGTAAGGAATTACGAAAATCTTTATTTAAGGGTGAAGATGTTTCTCACAAAATTGTTGCCCCAATGCATCATTGAAATTCAAGCTGGAAAGATGATTTTAATATATCACTTGTACATTTTGTATTGCTCTTCTGGTGACAATGTAGTTTTTTTGTCAATTACCATTTTAATAACAGGGTAAAGAAAATTAAGTGGATTTTTGAAAGAAAACTATACTGTCAATATACTATTAAAACAAATTAAAATGGTAAAAGTTATTGTACTTTAAGTAAAAATAAAAGAGCAAAAATATCAATCCCAGTTTTGATTACTTAAATTAACAAAAAAAAAATGCATATAGCAGAGGATAGTTTCAATCTGCTTACCTCTGGGTTATGGGCCCAGCATGCTTCCATTGCAGTACTCTGCTGCACATGTAAGTTCAAGAGATCCTGAAGCACTCACTCATCATGGGAAAGTACCAATGTGTTTCTTCGTTGGTTGATGGAAGAAACATCTTACAAAAACTCTCCAGATTATTGACTTTTTAAAGTTTTTCTAGGAAACGTTTTAGATGAATGCTTATTAGCCTTTGTCAGTATGGACTTTTGCAAAGTGTCTCTGTGGCGCAATCAGTTAGTATGTACGGCTATTAACCAAAAGGTTGGTGGTTCAATCCCACCCAGGGACCTAATTGACCTTGTTATCAGATTTTGGTGATCTTTAAGTAGACAAGTCAAAATTTCAAACCCCCTGTTATGGTGTAGGGTACCTGGCCTTCTCTGATGTAATCAGAGTTAGATTTGATTCAGTGATTTTATAAAAACAGCTAGGAAGCACAATTTAGCAGTGGGTTGCAGAGAAAAAAAATATGCTGGCAGAAAAATCCAATTGAGTGATTAAACAGCTCTTTATTTTCTGGCTTTATTTTTATGCTAACAAATTTGTTCTCTGAAAAGTGTCCACAAAGCCAAGTCTCTGATTAACACCTTTGTAAGGATGGTTTTTCACCTATTACTAAATTAAACTTGCTTCATTGGAAAGGCAGCAAGATGCATCCTCATTTCAATGTTTACTGAAATAATACAGGTTGACACCAGGAAACATTAACGCCACTGCATCCTTGCTGCTTTCTCATGTGGAAGTCTGTTTAATGTGAAAACAAGGTGATATCTAATTAGCACACAGGTAAGGAATTAAGAAAATCTTTATTTAAGGGTGAAGGTGTTTCTCACAAAATCGTTGCCCCAATGCATCATTGAAATTCAAGCTGGAAAGATGATTTTAATATATCACTTGTACATTTTGTATTGCTCTTCTGGTGACAATGTAGTTTGTTTTTGTCAATTACCATTTTAATAATAGGGTAAAGAAAATTAAGTGGATTTTTGAAAGAAAACAATACTGTCAATATACTATTAAAACAAATTAAAATGGTAAAAGTTATTGTACTTTAAGTAAAAATTAAAGAGCCAAAATATCAATCCCAGTTTTGGATTACTTTAATTAACAAACAAAAAAATGCATATAGCAGAGGATAGTTTCAATCTGCCTACCTCTGGGTTATGGGCCCAGCATGCTTCCATTGCTGTACTCTGCTGCACATGTAAGTGCAAGAGATCCTGAAGCACTCACTCATCATGGGAAAGTACCAATGTGTTTCTTCGTTGGTTGATAGAAGAAACATCTTACAAAAACTCTCCAGATTATTGACTTTTTTAAGTTTTTCTAGGAAACGTTTTAGATGAATGCTTATTAGCATTTGTCAGTATGTACTTTTAGCAAAGTGTCTCTGTGGCGCAATCAGTTAGTGTGTACGGCTATTAACCAAAAGGTTGGTGGTTCAATCCCACCCAGGGACGTAATTGACCTTGTTATCAGATTTTGGTGATCTTTAAGTAGACAAGTCAAATTTCATACCCCCTGTTATGGTGTAGGGTACCTGGCCTTCTCTGATGTAATCAGAGTTAGATTTGATTCAGTGATTTTATAAAAAACAGCTAGGAAGCACAATTTTACAGTGGGTTGCAGAGAAAAAAAATATGCTGGCAGAAAAATCCAATTGAGTGATTAAACAGCTCTTCATTTTCTGGCTTTATTTTTATGCTAACAAATTTGTTCTCTGAAAAGTGTCCACAAAGCCAAGTCTCTGATTAACACCTTTGTAAGGATGGTTTTTCACCTATTACTAAATTAAACTTGCTTCATTGGAAAGGCAGCAAGATGCATCCTCATTTCAATGTCTACTGAAATAATACAGGTTGACACCAGGAAACATTAACGCCACTGCATCCTTGCTGCTTTCTCGTGTGGAAGTCTGTTTAATGTGAAAACAAGGTGATATCTAATTAGCACACAGGTAAGGAATTACGAAAATCTTTATTTAAGGGTGAAGATGTTTCTCACAAAATTGTTGCCCCAATGCATCATTGAAATTCAAGCTGGAAAGATGATTTTAATATATCACTTGTACATTTTGTATTGCTCTTCTGGTGACAATGTAGTTTTTTTGTCAATTACCATTTTAATAACAGGGTAAAGAAAATTAAGTGGATTTTTGAAAGAAAACTATACTGTCAATATACTATTAAAACAAATTAAAATGGTAAAAGTTATTGTACTTTAAGTAAAAATAAAAGAGCAAAAATATCAATCCCAGTTTTGATTACTTAAATTAACAAAAAAAATGCATATAGCAAAGGATAGTTTCAATCTGCCTACCTCTGGGTTATGGGTCCAGCATGCTTCCATTGCAGTACTCTGCTGCCCATGTAAGTGCAAGAGATCCTGAAGCACTCACTCATCATGGGAAAGTACCAATGTGTTTATTCGTTGGTTGATGGAAGAAACATCTTACAAAAACTCTCCAGATTATTGATTTTTTAATGTTTTTCTAGGAAACGTTCTAGATGTATGCTTATTAGCCTTTGTCAGGATGGACTTTTTGCAAAGTGTCTCTGTGGCGCAATCGGTTAGTGTGTTTGGCTATTAACCAAAAGGTTGGTGGTTCAATCCCACCCAGGGATGTAATTAACCTTGTGATCAGATTTTGGTGATATTTAAGTAGACAAGTCAAAATTTCAAACCTCCTCTTATGGTGTAGGGTACATGGCCTTCTCTGATGTAATCAGAGTTAGATTTGATTCAGTGATTTTATAAAAAACAGCTAGAAAGCACAATTTAGCAGTGGGTTGCAGAGAAAAAAAATATGCTGGCAGAAAAATCCAATCGAGTGATTAAACAGCTCATCATTTTCTGGCTTTATTTTTATGCTAACAAATTTGTTCTCTGAAAAGTGTCCACAAAGCCAAGTCTCTGATTAACACCTTTGTAAGGATGGTTTTTCACCTATTACTAAATTAAACTTGCTTCATTGGAAAGGCAGCAAGATGCATCCTCATTTCAATGTCTACTGAAATAATACAAGTTGACACCAGGAAACATTAACGCCACTGCATCCTTGCTGCTTTCTCATGTGGAAGTCTGTTTAATGTGAAAACAAGGTGATATATAATTAGCACACAGGTAAGGAATTAAGAAAATCTTTATTTAAGGGTGAAGATGTTTCTCACAAAATTGTTGACCCAATGCATCATTGAAATTCAAGCTGGAAAGATGATTTTAATATATCACTTGTACATTTTGTATTGCTCTTCTGGTGACAATGTAGTTTGTTTTTGTCAATTACCATTTTAATAATAGGGTAAAGAAAATTAAGTGGATTTTTGAAAGAAAACAATACTGTCAATATACTATTAAAACAAATTAAAATGGTAAAAGTTATTGTACTTTAAGTAAAAATAAAAGAGACAAAATATCAATCCCAGTTTTGGATTACTTTAATTAACAAAAAAAAAATGCATATAGCAGAGGATAGTTTCAATCTGCTTACCTCTGGGTTATGGGCCCAGCATGCTTCCATTGCAGTACTCTGCTGCACATGTAAGTTCAAGAGATCCTGAAGCACTCACTCATCATGGGAAAGTACCAATGTGTTTCTTCGTTGGTTGATGGAAGAAACATCTTACAAAAACTCTCCAGATCCTTGGCAGATGATATCTGTTACTAAAACAGATTCATATAACCACAGGGAACTATCCATTATACTAAGTGAAGTGGATTTGACTGCCGGACTGAAATTCAAGATTAATGAAATTCATAGCAAATGGATTATTGCTTTTTAAGGTCATCAGAGTTAGTAGTATTATGGACTGAAGCACTACTAGCAGAAAGCATCAAGATTTAAAGTGTGATATCACTGGATAAATTACTATCCTATTCATATACCCACACCGGTACTGTTTATATTAAGCCACACTCCTCAGTAACTTTAAGGGAAGGAGGAATAGACTGAGAATATATTAGATTTCTCTAATCTCTACCGCACCATTCTAAATAACTGTATTTTGGTAAAAAGTTATTTCTTCTGCCTCCTCCCCTATGAGCTTTGTACCTACTTATTTTTCCGTATATAGTGGAAGAGACCATAATATTCAGAGGTACAGTAGTGTGAGTGGCACATTATAAAGAAAGGGACTATGATATATGGAATATTAGTATTAGTCACTCCCTATATTGCTGAATATAACCGAAGTATCTATATAATTCTCTCGGCCAGTGAATGAAAATTGAAAGTGACTACAGACTTTACCGAAATACAAGTTTAGTGTAGAAGCTGTGTTCTTTAGAGACTTTAGTTGAAATAATGAGTAGCACTATGTTATAATCCCATCATTTGACAATAGAAGATAGCTGTCAAGAAGTATATAGAAGACTCCATCCCTGGATACAAGCATAAGGAAAACTAAGTGGGAGTGTCTCTCTAAATTCATTTAATTGTTGTTCTGAATGGAATATATAACCATCTTATCCATAATGGACTAGATTCTATATCAAGGAAGAATGACAGTAAACTGGATACAACAAAGAATATTATACACTAACAAAGGAGACTGATAGATATGTTCTAAGTTAGCTAGCAGACATACCACTCATTATTGGTGGATCAGAACACAGAATTAATACAAGTATCATATACCTATTAAAGGATACAGTGAGCTCATTATTGTTTGGTACCACCTGCGCAGGGGGTAATATTAAGAGTAAGTTTAAATCCCGGGTCCATAGTCTTTTAGACTATTGCATATACCTCTGGGTTTTTTTTGTATTGCATGCATTCTCTCTGTGCTATTGGGGTGTACCCTTGTTATACTTTTGAGTTTTCCGAAACAATATACCTTGATTAATAGTCATCTTTCGCTTCTGCCGAACTAACATTAAGGCCTTGGTAGTCATGGGTACATCAGGGGGTTTACTCAACCGTCGCTCTACCATCTGAAGGATAGGATATATATCTTTATCGGCATGTTGTTCCTGACTCATCTGTCCTGGTGTCACTACCTCCAACCCATCCATATCAGCGTAATCTAGCCAACAGTATAATGGAGGTAGGGCATTCACGGAAGCACCCATAGAAACAACTGCAGGGATAGGCATTTTCTGCAACTTTCTAATTTGGAAACATAATCCCTTCACAGTAGCAGCAGGAACTTCGATCCATTCTTCAGATGCGGGCTGAATATGATCTTCTTGTCGTGGCATTCGGGATAATGCATCAGCATCTATGTTATTAATTCCTGGTTTATACTTGATGGTAAAATTGTAATTGGACAGGGTCGCTAGCCACCGATGTCCAGTAGCATCGAGTTTTGCCGTTGTCTGTACATACGTCAAAGGATTGTTATCAGTAAGTACAGTAAATGATACCCCATACAAATAATCATGAAACTTGTCCGATACTGCCCACTTTAAAGCAAGAAACTCCAATTTATGAACTGGATAGTTTCTTTCACTATTAGACAGTCCTCGACTAACATAGGAGATGGGTTTCTTGTCACCACTCTGCACCTGATATAGCACTCCCCCAAGTCCCTCGTATGATGCATCTATATGTACATAGTATGGTAGTGACGGATCAGCATAGGCTAGCACAGGAGCCTGGATCAAACTCCACTTTAATTGGTTAAACGCCTCTTCACATGACAAATCCCACCGGTCACCGAACGGCTCCTGGGGCCTGAAATATTTGGTGTTCTGAGTCCTATTGCCTCGTTTCTTCATGTTATTAGGGGGATATCCTTTTGTTAGCGTGGTAAGAGGTTGAGCCAGCTTAGAATACTGTGGAACAAATTTCCTGTAATACCCACAGAATCCCAGAAACGATCTTAATTCCTTCAAACACATGGGCCTGGGCCAATCCTTAACCGCTTGTACTTTGGCAGGGTCAGTAGCAATTCCCTGTCTACTGACAATATGTCCCAAGTATTTTACTACAGACTGACATAAGCAACATTTTTCAATGGACAATTTTAGCCCTTTAGCCTGCAGGCGATCTAACACTTTTAGCAGGCGAATGTTGTGTTCTTCGAGAGTCCTTCCAAAGACAATAACATCATCCAGATATACTAGGACTTCCCTATAACACATATCACCAATCGTGTTTTCCATCATCCTTTGGAAGGTGGCCGGAGCTCCTTTGATTCCTTGCGGCATTTTTAAAAACTCGAAGAATCCTATAGGACATATAAATGCTGTCTTACATCTGTCATGAATACTCATAGGGATTTGATAATATCCACTACGGAGATCGAGTACCGAGAACCACTGACTCCCTTGTAGGCAATCCAGTGCTTCATCTATCTTAGGCACGGTATACTGATCTGTCACGGTCCGGTTATTCAATGTGCGATAGTCAATACAAAGTCGTATTTCTCCGTTCTTTTTCCGTGCCACAACTATGGGTGAAGCATATGAGCTTTCTATCCCATACACCTCACATACTCCGGTCACTGTAAGGGTGCAGGGCGCAGGGGGGGCGCCCTGGGCAGCAATATAAACCTCTTTCGCAAAAATATAACAGATTGACTTCATTCAATTACCCCCTTGTCGAAATTTTAAATATGTACTTGTTTGTATAGATGTTTTTTCAAATTGGGTTGAAGCATTTCCTGCGGCCACAAATACCGCTATGTTTACTGCTAAGAAAATTGTGCAGGAATTTGTATGTAGATATGGTATCCCTAGAATTATCGAAAGTGATAGGGGTACCCATTTTACAGGTGATGTCTTTCAAGGAATGTGTAAATTGATGGGAATTGATAGCAAGCTGCACACTCCATACCGTCCACAGGCGAGTGCGAAAGTGGAAAGAGTGAACAGCACTATTAAAAATAATTTTCCAATGCGCAGCTCTTTGCAAAAGAGAGATATTGGCAAGGAAAAGCTGTCTATATAAAAATAAACTGAGTAAAGTGATGGCAGAGACAGGATTGACATGGCCAGAAGCTTTACCCATTGTACTGTACAGCATCAGAACCACTCCCAGGTCCCCTCTTAATCTGTCTCCCTTTGAAATCTTGTTTGGTCGACAACCGCATGTTATGATTAACCCTCAGGATGATTTGAAGTGTAACAATGAAGTGACTGTAAAATACTTGATTAACATGAGTAAACAGTTAAGGAATCAAAATGATAATCTGAAGTTAGTGATTCCTGATTTACCAGATAGTAATTGTCATGACATTGAACCTGGGGATTATGTAATGATACGGAATTTTCTACGCTCAGGTTGCCTTATTGACAGATGGGAAGGACCATACCAGGTCTTATTGACTAGCACTACAGCATTGAAGGTTGCTGAGAGAGAGACTTGGGTTCATTCGTCCCACTGTAAAAAGGTTGCTGATCCAGAGAGGCCCCGTGATAAGGAACAGACGGTAGAGGTTGTATCACTGGAGTGTCTGTTCCAGGAGGACTAAGGCGGCACCTGAGCATCGAGAACCACAAGATTAAAAGCAGTTGTCGATCCCCTGTTCCCTTTTATTGTTTTTCTTCACTTCCCATCCCCTCTCCCTCAAATTATTTTTCCCCCCTTCTCATTCTTCTTCGTCTCCTCCTAAGATGGACTTGCCTCAAGAGACTGTGATCCGGATTTTCCTGTTGACCATGATGTTGACCAGAGCAGTCTGTTCCGGTGAGAGTACCATGGAGTTCGAGAGAGGTTCTGGAATGGGTTCTGATGACAGAGATGGAGGCGTAGTTTTCCGAGAACAACATAATCAACAAGCAAAGGCGAGTATCAGAAAACGATCCGATAGCATTGACCACAGAAGGAATTGTGATGGATTGTTAGCTGAAGAAAACTGTATCTGTAGGCTCTGTGACAATGTAGTGGAGGATGGGTGCATTAAGAAATGCCAATCCAGTTTTAATATCCATATGGACCGGCATCCCTTGAGTGACTATCACTCTTTAGTGGGTAGTGTGTTAAATAAAACAGATTGTTGGGTATGCTCTCAAGTACCTCAAGGTCATAGCAAATCAGGGCTAGTACCATTTCCTTTAACGATAGGGGAGGTACTTGAGCTAAGTTGTGGGAGGCCGGTGGACAGGAGGTTTAATATCTCCAGCCCTCCTAGTTTGAAGCTCCACCAATACCATGTGGATAGGTCCCTATTATGTTTTAACATCTCCAATCCCCGAAAGCCGGGAAATTGGGAAGTGTCATGGAGTAATCAGACCATGACCTTTTCGCATAGAGCAGATAGAATGCCTACAGATACAGAGCTTATACGCCACATAGCCAGTAGAGGAAAATCTTTCCGGTATAGGTACACCCTAGGAAGTAGGATTACGAGAGTTGGAGAGGTATCACCAGGATACTGTGCACATATCGTACAACCTGATACGTGTACTAAGCAGATGGAAGAATTAGGGTTAGGAGATTTCACATGGAAGGTGTGTAATATGGTTATGTCCTACTCCGTCCCATATGTCCTCCCCGATGATGCATATTTCATATGCGGGAGGAAGGCGTATAAGTGGCTTGCCCCAAACTCTGAAGGGTTGTGTTATATTGGAAAAGTGCTGCCTGAAGTAATGACTGTATCACATGACAAAATGAAAGACATACACCGTGTTGCCCAAACTCCTTATACTCATACTCATTACGAGCACATCGTTAAACGGCACCTGATAGAAAGAACAGAGCATCCGGCCTCTGACATGATCCATGAATCCACCGGGATTCAGTTTCTAATCGCGTTAGATATCACTCGCACTGCTAGAGGAGTGCTGAACTATAGATACATCTCTGCGCTTGCAAATTTGTTAGATAATATCACTGAAATGTATGATGACACGTTTAGGTATACTGGAAGGGAACTTCAAGCTTACAAAACAGAACTGGTACAGCATAGAATGGTTCTCAATTACCTCACAGCAGTAACAGGCGGATATTGTGTCACACTGGCAACACAATACGGCGTGAAATGTTGCACATATATTACGAATAGCACCGAGGACCCGGTCGAGGTCATAGACCAAAAGATGGACGATATTCTCCAACTGAAGTGGGAATTTCGCAGGAGACACAATCTCACCCTTGCTGCTGTGAGTAATGAGCTGACTAGTTGGGTGTCATGGTTGAACCCGCGAAATTGGTTCTCCGGTTTAGGAGAATGGGCTCAAGGAGTTATAATGGATGTTGGGAAGTTTCTCCTATGTATCTTAGGTGTTGTCATATCAATTGGTTTGATATTTAGATGCGGTCAGGCTTTAATGAGGTGCAATCGACGTACTAGGGTAATGAGTTTAAGGAGTGAGGAAACTGTAATTCCAATGGACTTGATTTATGACCCAAATGTAGAAACAATGATGTGATGAAAATGCGATTTCTACGGTCCGTTTCTTTCACCTGTTTTTCCGTTTCCTCCAAGGTAAAAAGACCCACTTGGACGAGGAATTTGATGAGCCGATATACAGACAACAGATGGATTAAAAGAAGAAGTTTTGACAACCTTATACACAGATTTGATGAACTATGCCATGGATCCCCAGTTTCCCTAGAAAATTTTAAAATTACGCTAGCCCAACACTTTTGTAAATCTATGGACATTGACAGCTTTTGCTCGCACCTTATGGGCAAAAGCACAAAGAAGACTGCAATCAACAGACACCAAACAAGACCTCAATCGACGAATGTTCATTTACCTGACATAGAATACCACCGCATTTACCGTAATTATGTATTTTCTTCATTTCTACAACCCTCAGGTAATGACACACATAGTCGATAGGGAATACAGGCACAGATATCAGCAATCACATATCTCCCCCATTCATGTATCATCAACTAAAATGTGCTCCCCCATTTTGTTACAACCAAAGCCGAAAAGAGCTCGGTAAAGTTTGACAGCCCATCCACAGACCCGTACCGCGGGATAAGAAGGAATTCAAATGTATACTTCGCAATACCTCGAAGCTTGATTTAAAACACGTACGGCACGATGATACATGACCCCCAAACATGGACTCATACACACATGCTTCTGCTATCCCACTAGGTCATACCCTCTTCACACCTTCTCCTCTCTCCTCCCTTACCCAACCATGTAAATGTATTAACCCCTAACATATATTTTTCTCTTTTTGAAATGTTTTCAGGAAGTGGCAGTTATTGTTGACTGCCAAAGGGTGGACTGTCAAAGTCAGAAAAATATCTCTATGCACACTACCATATTTGCACCTCACACAGGTCCGTGCTGCGCATGCGTACGCTCTCCCGTACGTGCGCATACTCACAGTCGCGGGCACCCGCAGGCGCACGGTATGCGTATTTACGGTAGAGTTTATGTGATCGTAGCGTGCGACTCAATCGTTACATATTTTCACCATATAATGTATTTTTTAGATCATGGTCCCTTTGATAGATTCTGAAAGTTTAGTTAATATAGCATGTTCCTGGACAGAGAGATCCCTCTTTGTTTGATACAAAGGGTCAGACAGGAGTAGTACAGTGGTGTTTAGTATCCATCGGAAGAATATTTAATTAGCAATATTCCGGTGTTGGTTTGAAGCAGATCAATCGCTCGTGCGAATAGTTATGGACATAAGAAGTTTATGAACATTTACTTTATTTGCACTTTATTACCCATGCGGCGGGAAACCCAGTTTCCCTCCCACCTGAGCTGTTGGAAATAGTCACAGCCCACCTGTATGAATCAACCTATGACCTTTTGTTATAATGCGAGGAGGAATTCCTGTGTCCAATGAACAATGAGATTGTAGGGACCATTGAATTGCATTGTGTGTGGGGCATAAATAGAAAGGCCAATCACATCCAGCTCTCACTCTTCAACGGTTATCATTGCTGAAAATCGGGAGCTGGATGTCCAGAGGCGCATGCGATCGTTTCCCTTGTGCGTAAGTTTTTCTCCGTAATCATACTGTTTCTCTCTTTTGTTATTATGGGCCATATCTTTCTCTCTCTCTCTTCTCTTTCTCTCATTTTCTCTTAAACGTAATTGTATCGTATTTACTGTGTAGTTATCTGGTTAGTTAGTCTATGTTATATTGTAGTGTATGATTTGTATTTGTATTAATTCTTTTGCAAGTATATCATTCAAAATATATATATTAGGCGTTGGACCCTAAGCCCAGGTATCTGTGTATTTCTTATAGAGTTAAGTATTCTCAGAGCGTCGGTGACGCTCAAACTGCTTTTAAGTTAGTAAGGTTATACTGTGTTGCATTTACACCATATCACTACACAAAGGGTTGCTGCATAATACACTGTTTATGGTTTAGATAAAGGTTTAACATTGTGAGCGTCTGCGCCGCTGGTGATCTCCTCGTGGTCTCGAGCGTTCGCATCGCTATAGCGAATCATTACGGTAGTCGGCAGCCAATAGCGTGCCTGCCAGTGATCTCTTGGCCGTGAGCGAACGTAACGCTTGAGCGTCTCGACCACGGCTAAGCGATTGTTACGCAACGTGCGTACCCTTACGGTACTTCATACGTAGTTAGCGTACAGTGTTCTTAGACCTCATAAAGGGTATTATATAAGATAAATATTTAGCTTTATCAACAGGGATAGTGGGTGACTGAAGCAGGGGTGATAGGGTGACAGTGGGTGACTAAAGCAGGGGTGACTGGTATAGTGGGTGACTGAGGCAGGGATCGCAGATATAGTGGTTGACTGAGGCAGCGGTGACTGGGAGATAGTGGGTAACTGAGGCAGGGGTGACAGGGAAAGTGTGTGACTCAGGCAGGGGTGATAGGGAGATAGTGGGCTGCATATCTCTGCCTCACTGCAGCAGCACATTCCTGCTTCAATGACAGCAGCACATCCCTACCTCACTTATAGCAGCACATCCCTGCCTCGCTGACAGCAGCACATCCCTGCCTCGCTGACAGCAGCACATCCCTGCCTCGCTGACAGCAGCACATCCCTGCCTCGCTGACAGCAGCACATCCCTGCTTCGCTGACAGCAGCACATCCCTGCTTCGCTGACAGCAGCACATCCCTGCTTCGCTGACAGCAGCACATCCCTGCCTCGCTGACAGCAGCACATCCCTGTCTCGCTGACAGCAGCACAGCACTGCTTCGCTGACAGCAGCACATCACTGCTTCACTACCAGCAGCACATCCCTGCCTCACTGGCAGCAGCACATCCCTGCCTTACTGACAGCTGTATATAGGGCCTAATTCAGACCTGATCCCTGCTGTGCATATTCACACAACAGGAGATCAGGTCTGAGGTGCGTGTGTGCTGGTGCCGCAGTGCACCGGCACATGCCAGAGATGCGATCAGCATCTCTGCCCAGTGAGCGCCTCTGCCTGATTGACAGGCAGAGGCGGTCACTGGGCAGGAGGAGTCGGGCCAGCGGCGTTGTGCCGCCATTTTGGGGGCACAGTCAGGACAACGCAGACATGACCGGACCGTATGGGGGCGGGCCGTGACGGCTGCGTGACCCGGACAGCAACGGGCCTTATTTACTAAAATCTCAGATAAATTTTATGGCATTTATGTGCAGTCTAGTTTGCAGAGTTGATAGAGTGTTGATCTTGCACTATCAGGGGTGTCAGAACGTTTTTTGGTTGGGGGGGGCAAGATGAAATCTCAGTTTGGCGCCCCTAACTTCTGACCACCTTAGACAGGACACTTGTACCTGTACTGAACTCTATGAAGTAGCTGGGAGTGAGTATCCCCTTGTACACATGATGCCAGATAGAGCCACTTATACACATTACGCAAGGTAGAGCCCATTATACACATTATGGGGGTCATTCCGAGTTGATCGCTCGCTGACGATTTTCGCAGCGCAGCGATTAGGTGAAAAAACTGCATTTATGCGTATGTTCCGCAATGCGCACGCGCGTCGTACGGGTACAAAGACCGTTGTGGTTGTGCACAGGTTCTAGCAAAGTTTTTCTTCACACTGACGGCCGCAAGAAGATTGACAGAAAGTGGGCGTTACTGGGTGTCAACTGACCATTTTCAGGGAGTGTTTGCAAAAACGCAGTCGTGGCTGGGCGTTCGTTGCGCGGGTGTATGACGTCAAATCCGGACATGAATAGGCTGAAGTGATCACAAGCGCTGAATAGGTTCAGAGCTACTCTGAAACTGCACAAACTTTTTTTGCAGAGCTCGGCTGCACAAGTGTTCGCACTTCTGCTAAGCTAAAATACACTCCCCAGTGGGCGGCAGCACAGCATTTGCACGGCTGCTAAAACTAGCTAGCGAGCGATCAACTCGGAATGACCCCCTATGCCAGGTAGAGCCACTTATACACATTAGTCCAGGTAAAGCCCATTATACACATGATGCCAGGTAACCCCTTATACACATTAGGCCAGGTAGAGCTCATTATGCACAATATGTCAGGTAACCTCTTATACAGATTATGTCAGGTAGAGCCACTTATACACATTAAGTCAGGTAGAGCCTATTATACCAGGTAGCCCCTTATATACATTACGCCAGGTAGAGTCTATTATACCAGGTAGCCCCTTATACACATTACGCCAAGTAGATATACACATTATGCCAGGTAGAACCGCTTATACACATTACGCCAGGTAGAGCTCATTATACACATTATACAAGGTAGCTCCTTATACACATTACGCCAGGTAGAGCCCATTATACCAGGTAGCCCCTTATACACATTACGCCAGGTAGAGCTCATTACACATTTGCACACGTTTTGCCTGGCAGAGCCACTTAGGCCCAGATTTAGAAAGATTTAGAGAGTGATGAATTGCACATGATAACGTAACAACCAATCAGCACCTGTCATTTTTCAAACACAGACTGTAAGATGACAGTTAGGAGCTGGTTGGTTGGCACTTTATCTCCGTGCTATTTACCACTCTACAAGGTTTGATAAATCTGGGCCCTAGTCAGAATGAGAACTCTGCAGGCTCAGTAAGTGAGGGCTCATTCAGAAACAATGAAAATTTACAGCCATTGAAGCCAGTTCTGCTAGGGGCCATAAAGTGCAGCTGCTCTTTGTGTTCTCTGGCACTAAGCAAATACACAATAAACAGGTTCAAAAGCCAAGTGTCATGTTTGCTAACAGCGGGATGAGTGAGTCTGTCACCTGCCCCTCTGTCACTGTCACCTGCAGCCGGGTGAGGGATATGGGGACACACATACTGGGGGCCCAGTGGGGGACATGGGGGTACACATACAGGGGTGGGTGAGGGTTACGGGGACACACATAGTGGGGCTAGGTGAGGGATATGGGGACACACATAGTGGGGCCAGGTGAGGGATATGGGGACACACATACTGGGGACCCGGTGGGGGACATGGGGGTACACATACAGGGGCTAGGTGAGGGTTACGGGGACACACATAGTGGCGCCAGGTGAGGGATATGGGGACATACATAGTGGGGGAACGGTGAAGGACATGGGGGTACACATACAGGGGGGTGGGTGAGGGTGAGGGATATGTGGACGCACTCAGTGGGGCCACGTGAGGGATATGGGGATGCACACAGTGGGTCCGGGTGATGGATATGGGGACGCACACAGTGGGGCCGGGTGAGGGATATGGGGACGCACACAGTGGGGCCGGGTGAGGGATATGGGGACGCACACAGTGCGGTCGGGTGAGGGATATGGGGACGCACACAGTGCGGTCGGGTGAGGGATATGGGTATGCATACAGTGGGGCCGGGTGAGGGATATGGGGACGCACACAGTGGGGCCGGGTGAGGGATATGTGGACGCACACAGTGGGGCCGGGTGAGGGATATGGGGACGCACACAGTGGGGCTGGGTGAGAGATATGGGGACGCACAAAGTGGTGGGTAGGTGAGGGATATGGGGACACACATAGTGGGGCCAGGTGAAGGATATGGGGACACACATACTGGGGGCACGGTGAGGGACATTGGGGTACACATACAGGGGGGTTGGTGAGGGTTATGGGGACACACATAGTGGGGACAGGTGAGGGATATGGGGACACACATACTGGGGACCCGGTGGGGGACATGGGGGTACACATACAGGGGGGTGGGTGAGGGTTACGGGGACACACAGTGGGGCCGGGTGAGGGATATGTGGAAGCACACAGTGGGGCCGGGTGAGGGATATTTATGACACACACAGTGGGGCCGGGTGAGGGATATGGGGACGCACACAGTGGGGCCGGTGAGGGATATGGGGAAGCACACAGTGGGGCCGGGTGAGGGATATGGGGATGCATACAGTGGGGCCGGGTGAGGGATATGGGGACGCACACAGTGGGGCCGGGTGAGGGATATGGGGACGCACACAGTGGTGGGTGGGTGAGGGATATGGGGACTCACACAGTGGGGCCGGGTGAGGGATATGGGGACGCATCACAGTGGGGCCGGGTGAGGGATATGGGGACGCACACAGTGGGGCTGGGTAAGAGATATGGGGACGCACACAGTGGTGGGTAGGTGAGGGATATGGGGACACACATAGTGGGGCCAGGTGAGGGATATGGGGACACACATACTGGGGGCAAGGTGAGGGACATTGGGGTACACATACAGGGGGGTGGGTGAGGGTTATGGGGACACACATAGTGGGGCTGGGTGAGGGATATGGGGACACATATAGTGGGGCCAGGTGAGGGATATGGGGACACACATACTGGGGACCCGGGGAGGGACATGAGGGTACACATACAGGGGGGTGGGTGAGGGTTATGGGGACACACAGTAGGGCCGGGTGAGGGATATGTGGAAGCACACAGTGGGGCCAGGTGAGGGATATTTATGACACACACAGTGGGGCCGGGTGAGGGACATGGGGGTACACATACAGTGGGGTGGATGAGAGATACGGGGACACACATAGTGGGGCCGGGTGAGGGATATGGGGACGCACATACTGGGGGGGGGGGGTGAGGGATATGGGGGCACACATACACAGGCTTTAGCTACAGTGATAATAGATGATGGAGCAGCACAGCATTGCTCACCTCAGATTGTGAATGAGCTGCACCCAGCGGAGGAGGAGCTCAGGCAGCACACAGGACGCAGCAGATCAGAGCTGCAGATCCTGAATAAAGGTGCTTTCATCGGCTCCACCATAATTTCTGATGACCTGCAGCGTTGAGGAGAAAGAGAGGGGAGAGGAAGCAGTGTACACTGCTCTGACAGCACTCGCGGCTCTCCGTTCCGCCCCGCCCCCGGGCCCACATGTATTGCTGGTGATCACTTATATGTGGGGATCAGTGGTATGGTACGTCCTCCTCTTCCCATGCGCGCTGCGCAGCGGCGTTCTCCCGGTTCCCGTATGGCAGAACGCAGAGGCTAAGCACATTCTGGAGCCGGCTCTGGCACTGCCCGTGCTATTTATTAGCAACACACAGCATGCTCTGCTGCAGCTGGTGGTGGCATGGGCATGCACAGGCAGAAGAGGTTGTATGGCGCCTCTCTCATGTTTGCCCCCTTGCCCCCCCCATTCCGACGCCCCTGTGCACTATCAATGTAAGCCTCACATAGGTTTGATACACATGTAAGTTTGTTTTTATTTTACTACATTGTGGTTTGTGGCTCTATACCATGTAATGCATGTCTTTTAACAGTAGTCAAGTCTTCCAATGTGCTTGTTAGTGAAACCCAATAGATAGCTTTATTTTATTTTGTTTCTTCAAATATTGAATGCATATGTCTTATAACTTTTTTTTTTTTTCAATATACAGGTTGAGTATCTGTATATACATTTTTATTATAAGATTTTCAATGACACAAGTACATCCAAGTTGCAGATTATGGATTGTGAAGGACAATTCAACCATATAAACAATTTAAGCAATTTAAATTGCATGCAGGTAGTAGAATATCAAACTCCTTGGATGAGAGTTGGTCGTAATAAACTAGGATAGAAAAGAATAAAGTAGAAAATAAGATTTTAAACCTACCGGTAAATCTTTTTCTCGTAGTCCGTAGAGGATGCTGGGGACTCCGTAAGGACCATGGGGATAGACGGGCTCCACAGGAGACATGGGCACTTTAAGAAAGACTTTAGTTCTGGGTGTGCACTGGCTCCTCCCTCTATGCCACAGTTAGAGAAACTGTGCCCAGAGGAGACGGACATTATGAGGAAAGGATTTTGTTAATCCAGGGCAAGATTCATACCAGCCACACCAATCACACCGTATAACTTGTGATAAACTACCCAGTTATCAGTATGAAAAAACAACATAGCATCAGTGCAGGACCGATGCAACTATAACATAACCCTTATTGAAGCAATAACTATATACAAGTATTGCAGAAGTAGTCCGCACTTGGGACGGGCGCCCAGCATCCTCTACGGACTACGAGAAAAAGATTTACCAGTAGGTTTAAAATCTTATTTTCTCTAACGTCCTAGAGGATGCTGGGGACTCCGTAAGGACCATGGGGATTATACCAATGCTCCAAAACGGGCGGGAGAGTGCGGATGACTCTGCAGCACCGATTGAGCAAACATGAGTTCCTCCTCAGCCAGGGTATCAAACTTATAGTATTTTGCAAAGGTGTGTGAACCCGACCAAGTAGCAGCTTGACACAGCTGTAGTGCCGAGACCCCTCGGGCAGCCGCCCAAGAAGAGCCCACTTTCCTCGTGGAATGGGCCTTGACCGATTTCAGTAACTGCAATCCAGCCATAGAATGCGCTTGCTGAATCGTGTTACAAATCCGGCGAGCAATAGCCTGCTTTGAAGCAGGGGCACCAATCTTGTTGGTTGCATACAGGACAAACAGCGCTTCAGTTTTCCTGACTCTAGCCATCCTGGCCACGTAAATTTTCAAAGCCCTAACCACATCAAGTAACTCGGAATCCTCCAAGTCACGCGTAGCCACAGGCACCACAATAGGTTGGTTCATATGAAAAGATGAGACCACTTTTGGTAGGAATTGAGGACGGGTCTGCAATTCCGCTCTATCCACATGGAATACCAAATATGGGCTTTTATGTGACAAAGCCGCTAATTCCGACACTCGCCTAGCCGAAGCCAAGGCTAATAACATGACCATCTTCCATGTGAGATATTTTAACTCCACTGTTTTAAGTGGTTCAAACCAGTGTAATTTTAGAAAACTTAACACCACGTTAAGGTCCCAAGGTGCCACCGGAGGCACAAAAGGAGGCTGAATATGCAGCACTCCTTTTACAAAAGTCTGAACTTCTGGAAGAGAAGCCAATTCTTTTTGAAAGAAAATGGATAAGGCCGAAATCTGGACCTTAATAGAGCCTAATTTTAGGCCCAAATTCACTCCAGTTTGTAGGAAGTGAAGGAAACGGCCCAGATGGAATTCTTCCGTAGGAGCATTCCTGGCCTCACACCAAGAAACATAATTTCGCCATATACGGTGTAATGTTTTAACGTTACATCCTTCCTAGCCTTTATCAGCGTAGGGATGACCTCAACCGGAATGCTAGGATCCGGCATTCAACCGCCATGCCGTCAAACGCAGCCGCGGTAAGTCTTGGAACAGACAGGGCCCCTGATGCAACAGGTCCTGTCTTAGAGGGAGAGGCCACAGATCTTCTGTGAGCATTTCCTGCAGATCCGGATACCAGGTCCTCCGTGGCCAATCTGGAACAATGAGGATTGTTCTCACTCCTCTTTGTCTTATTATCCTCAACACCTTGGGTATGAGAGGAAGAGGAGGAAATACATAGACCGACCGGAACACCCACGGTGTCACTAGGGCGTCTACAGCTACTGCCTGAGGGTCTCTTGACCTTGCGCAATACCTCTGTAGCTTTTTGTTGAGCCGGGACGGCATCATGTCTATCTGTGGCAGTTCCCACCGACTTGTAATCTGTGCAAAGACTTCCTGATGGGACTTCGAACTGAAATGCTTCCTGGAAGAGTAGTATTTGTTCTAAATATCATGATGGATAGAATGACGTTTTTATAACTGCTATTAATGTATCCAATACACTCTGTGTTCTATCATAGAGAAATTGACACATTTTTTCTTTCTGTAAGTTTCAACTAAGAGAGAGATGCAGGGAAGGGCCGGAGCTGGCGGACGCGTGGAACGCATGGTGCGTTCCACGAGCCTTGGCGGAAGTGACGAAGTAAGATCTTGTCCGGAAGTCCGGGCCGCGCGGTGTGCGTTCCACGGCCGCCTGCATCGGATTACCTGGATCTTTTGCAATTAGGGAGCCCTATAAATATGACAATCTAAAGGAGGACAGACACCGGAAGCCTGAGGAAGGGAAACCGAAACGCGTTGCTGACGGCGGGGATTGTCTTGGGACTCAGCTGGACCTACCATCGGATGAGAAGGACTGCATTTCCACAAGGGGTAACCGGGACTCCAAGAGGACTTTCTGTTTTTTCTCTCCCATGCACTATACAATTGCCATCTGGTAGGCGCTTTGACTCATCAGACACACCCCCCTTTTTTAATTCAATTTATTTTAATTGTCTGTCTTATATTCGGATATTTCCACACAAACAGTATTATGCTATGTGAGTATCCTCTTTTTTTATAAGTTCATGTTGGAGGATTGTAATAAAAGAATCTGCTTTTAAGAAACTGAAGTGTTCCTGATTCTGCCGGGTTTAAAAATCTACACGTATATACCTCATTGGTTTGAGGTGTATATAAAGGTAATTTTATTACCATAGGGTGATCCACACGGGTATAACGGATTTGTTATCACTTACTCCCAACTCCAAATAACCTGTATGACCTGTTTCTGCTGGGCCAATTAATGACACGCATACACCTCATTATTTTGAGGGGTATATAGAGGTAATTAGACTACCTAAAAGGGATCTTTACATCCACTTATCCTCGTGAAATTTCCATGACATGTCCCCTTTTTGGTTAAAACACTCAAATGTATAGACCTCTTTTGCTGAGGGACATTTTTAGATAATTGCATTAATATAAGTGTGGCAGATTTGTCACTTTAGAAAAGTATTTTGTTTTTTAATCTGTGAAAAAATTCCCCCCTCTTTTGAAACAAAAAGTGGAAGTGTTTTTAACATACTACACTATGATATACTTATTTCTTTCTTTTTGAGGAACAATACGAACAGAAAGGAGCGCCATTTTTTCATTTGACAAATTGTGTCTTCGGAAAGTTTGTATTTAAAGAACGGTGGTATTCTTTGTTTGTCATTTGAAGGCTGTCACCATACTTCTGTTTGTAAAGAGCGCTAAGAATTGTCACCATATTTTTTTCCTGATGAAGTCCCCACTCTCCCGGATGTAGGTCGTGTCTGCTGAGGATGTCTGCTTCCCAGTTGTCCACTCCTGAAATGAACACTGCTGACAGTGCGCTTGCGTGATTCTCCACCCAGCGAAGAATTCTGGTGGCTTGCGCCATCGCCACTCTGCTTCTTGTGCCGCCTTGGCGGTTTACATGAGCCACTGCGGTGACGTTGTCTGACTGGATCAGAACCGGTTGGTCGCAAAGTAAGGTCTCCGCTTGACGTAGGGCATTGTATATGGCCCTTAGTTCCAGGATGTTGATGTGAAGACAAGTCTCTTGACTTGACCAAAGACCTTG
Source organism: Pseudophryne corroboree (assembly GCF_028390025.1). Lineage (NCBI taxonomy): Eukaryota > Metazoa > Chordata > Amphibia > Anura > Myobatrachidae > Pseudophryne > Pseudophryne corroboree. Next base: position 283,241 of record NW_026970282.1, on the reverse strand, counting down.
GAAATTTTTTCCCTGTGTGACTGCTCCCCAACCTTGGATGCTTGCGTCTGTGGTCACCAGGATCCAGCCCTGAATGCTGAATCTGCGTCCCTCGAGAAGGTGAGCACTCTGCAGCCACCACAAGAGTGATACCCTGACCCTGGGGGACAGGGTGATCAATCAATGCATCTGTAAATGTGACCCGGACCACTTGTCCAGTAGGTCCCATTGGAAAGTCCTCGCATGGAACCTGCCGAATGGAATGGCCTCGTATGATGCCACCATCTTTCCCAGGACTCGAGTGCAGTGATGCACTGACACCTGTTTTGGTTTCAATAGGTTCCTGACAAGAGTCATGAGTTCCTGGGCCTTTTCTATCAGGAGATAAACCCTCTTCTGGTCTGTGTCCAGAATCATGCCCAAGAAAGACAGACGAGTAGTAGGATTCAACTGCGACTTCGGGATATTGAGAATCCAGCCGTGTTGCTGTAACACTTTCAGTGAAAGTGATACGCTGTTCAGCAACTGCTCTCTTGATCTCGCTTTTATGAGATCGCCCAAGTACGGGATAATTGTGACACCTTGCTTGCACAGGAGCACCATCATTTCCGCCATTATCTTGGTGAAAATTCTCAGGGCCATGGAGAGACCAAACAGCAACATCTGAAATTGGCAATGACAGTCCTGTACCGCAAATCTGAGTTACGCCTGATGAGGTGGATAAATGGGGACATGAAGGTATGCATCCTGTACACAAATGCGGACAACAGGTGTCAAGCCGTGTGTTGCCTTTGTCAAGCTGTAATAAGTAGGGATAAGGACGTTAACCACCTCGGAACATCCTCCCTTATATGTCACCTGCAGCGCATTCATCATAAGTCAGTGACAAGTTCAAAAACTTTGGATGACAGCGGAAGCAGTCCACTAACCACTAAATCCCTTCCTCTTGTAACCAAGCTCCTGCAAACCACACCACCAACTCCCTCAGTGTCAATTTCCTCCTTAGACTGGAGAGCCAATAGTCCTGCAGGCCATGTCACTGGCAAGTCTGACGAGTCCTCTCCTGCCTGGGATTCCTCCGATGCATCCTTGAGTGTAACGCCTACTGCTGCTGGCGCTGCTGTTGTTGCTGCTGGGAGTCGATCGTCATCCCAGAGGGGAAGTCGGAAGACCACTTGTACTTCTTCCAGTAAGCAATTGACTGTCCAACAGTCCTTTGCGAGGAAGATGAAATATCACAGCAGTCATCCTGCTGCAAAGCGGATAACTCAGGTCTGGGTGGTGAGAAACGTGGTTCCGGTATCCATCGTTAATTTAGAGGCAACTAGAGACTTGATTGAGGTACTGTGTCCCCGGTACCAAATACCCTCTAGGTTCCATTTCTCTAGGCAGGCGATACCGAAAATGTACACAGACCTCAGAAAAAGAGTCACCAGTGTCCTAAAAAATGCAGTTGTACCCAATGTCCACTTGTCTGTGGTTAAGTGGAGCAGGGCAGACTCAGGACTATATGACTGTGACAGCCCACTGGGTAGATGTATTGCCTCCCGCAGCAAGAACAGCAGCGGCGGCACCAGTAGCAGCATCTCGCAATTGCCAACTCGTTCCTAGGCAGGCTACGCTTTGTATCACCGCTTTCCATAAGAGGCACACAGCTGACAACCTCTTACGGAAACTGAGGAACATCATCGCAGAATGGCTTACCCCAATTGAACTCTCCTGGGGATTTGTGACATCGGACAACGCCACCAATATTGTGCGTGCATTACATCTGGGCAAATTCTAGCACGTCCCATGTTTTGCACATACATTGAACTTGGTGGTGCAGAATTATTTAAAAAACGACAGGGGCGTGCAAGAGATGCTGTCGGTGGCCCGAAGAATTGCGGGCCACTTTCTGCCTTCAGCCACCGCATGCCGAAGACTGGAGCACCACCAAACATTCCTGAACCTGACCTGCCATCCTCTGAAGCAATAGGTGGTAACGAGGTGGAATTCAACCCTCTATATGCTTCAGAGGATGGAGGAGCAGCAAAAGGCCATTCAAGCCTATACATCTGCCCACGATATAGGCAAAGGAGGGGGAATGCACCTGACTCAAGCGCAGTGGAGAATGATTTCAACGTTGTGCAAGGTTCTGCAACCCTTTGAAATTTCCACACGTGAAGTCAGTTTAGACACTGCCAGCCTGAGTCAGGTCATTCCCCTCATCAGGCTTTTGCAGAAGAAGCTGGAGACATTGAAGGAGGAGCTAAAACAGAGCGATTCAACTAGGCATGTGGGACTTGTGGATGGAGCCCTTAATTTGCTTAACCAGGATTCAATCTGTTGAAATCAGAGCACTACATTTTGGCTGCCGTGCTCGATCCTAGATTTAAAACCTACATTGTATCTCTCTTTCCGGCAGACACAAGTCTGCAGAGGTTCAAAGACCTGCTGGTGAGAAAATTGTCAAGTCAAGCGGAACATGACCCGTCAACAGCTCCTCCTTCACATTCTCCCGCAACTGGGGGTGCGAGGAAAAGGCTAAGAATTCCGAGCCCACCCGCTGGCGGTGATGCAGGGCAATCTGGAGTGAGTGCTGACATCTGGTCCAGACTGAAGGACCTGGCAACGATTACTGACATGTCGTCTACTGTCACTGCATATGATTCTGTCACCTTTGAAAGAATGGTGGAGAAAAAGAGGCAATTTGGAGGCCCTTGCACAAACTGGCTTTATTCTACCTAAGTTGCCCTCCCTCCAGTGTGTACTCCGAAAGAGTGTTTAGTGCGGCCGCTCACCTTGTCAGCAATCGGCGTACAAGGTTACTTCCAGAAAATGTGGAGAAGATGATGATCATCAAAATTAATTATAATCAATTCCTCCGTGGAGACATTCACCAGCAATTGCCTCCAGAAAGTACACAGGGATCTGAGATGGTGGATTCCAGTGGGGACGAATTAATAATCTGTGAGGAGGGGGATGTACACAGTGAAAGGGGTGAGGAATCGGAGGATGATGAGGTGGACATCTTGCCTCTGTAGAGCCAGTTTGTGCAAGGAGAGATTGATTGATTCTTTTTTGGTGGGGGCCCAAACCAACCAGTCATTTCAGTCAGTCGTGTGGCAGACCCTGTCGCTGAAATGATGGGTTCGTCAATGTTTTTCTTTTCAATCTAAGCCCCTGCAGTTTTCTGTAAGCATCTGCTTCGCTATGATGATCAACAAGTCACAAGGGAAAACACTCAGGGCTGGAGGCGTAGATCTTAGGACCAGCTGCTACAAGCATGGCAGAGGTGTCACTATCACTGGTGACACACAGAGAGGCGGCGAGGGAGATTGTAATGCAGTGCGCGCAGATAAGCAGCGCAATGGTAAAAAGGAGGCATGGTCTCATAGGTAGGGGCGTGGCCTGAATCACCATTTTGTTGCTGCGGGTATCCCGGGGGTTGGGGGCTGTACCCGGGGACTAGTGTGTGAGTGGTGCTGGCTCCTGCACAGTGACAGAAACTGGGTGTTGCACGTAATGTCACAGTGAAACACCCATATTCTGTCACTGAAGAAGAGCCGGCACTTTGGTGTCACCCCACTTGGCGGGTGACACTCGGGTGTGTGCCGCAACCCCGTTGTGATGCCACTGACCCATGGGAAGCTTTACGTGGCTTACCCATGTGTTAGTAACCCCAAGCATCTTTTGTGTTAGTCCCTGAAGAAAAACTTCAAATATTGTTTACAATTTTGTAATCAATGGCCTAATTCAGTAAGGATTGCAAATTCTGCTAAGTAACAGAATTTGCAATCCTTTGGTTCGCATGCTGGGGCCACCCATCACAGGGCATGGCCACCCAGCATGCCACCTCCCTTCTTGACCATGCTGAAATTGCAGTCTCAGTGCAGTTCAGCGTGATCATAAAAAATGGGTTAGCCTCCTGTTGGTGCAGACTGTACGTGTGCGCAGGAAGCCGCCACCATTTTTGTGATCGCAACGGCTGCATGTGATGTCATGCAGCCGCTCTGACCACGCCTCCTGTTTCTCCGTTGAAGCCCTGCCCCCGCACCGCTCCATCTCCGACTTTGAAATGGAGTGTTGCTGACCCCCCCCCCCCCCCCGCACCGATTGACAGTCACAGAAAATGCAGGCGCATGCGTATGCTCTTAGCAATTTTTGCAGTTGGATTGCTTATTGTGATTGCAATCCAACCTGAATCAGGCTCTATTACCTATCACAATGCACTGCAGGTAGTACAAAATGGGGTTAATATAGGAGAAAAACCCCCAGTAACTGTCCCTGGTGGCTAGTGGAGCGGCTGCCCAGTAATCAGTGTCCACGCCAGTGCGCACACGGCCCGCCCCCTACTGCCACGCTGGATCACGGTATAGTGTGGGCACAGAAGCCCCTTACCTCCCTTTCATCAGCGGCCTCGTGATCCCGGAGGGCGGTGTGTGTGTGACTGACCTTAGGAAGAAACCGGAGCCTCCGCTGCAGTGACCCAGCAACCAGGGCACGGGAGTATACTGCGCCGCTGGGAGTGATGGAGCTGCAGTAAAGATGTCTATTAGACCTAGCCTGCTGCAGCCCTTGTACATTCTTATAAAAAAAGTTCTTCTTTTCTTGTCAAAATTAATAGCTAAGTATAGGCTGCCTGAGGCAGCCCCCTGTTAAGTGTCCTGCTACTGAAGGCACCAACTACAAACTGAGCTCCCTGTTCATGGAAGCGAGGTTATAGAGCAGGGGGCGCTGAGCATCTTGGGAACAGTCAAAAGCTTTGAGCCTGTTGGTGCCTCAGATCAAGATCCTACTCTACACCCCAATGTGAATCCTTGTGGAGTCCAGTGTACCCCACAGAAGAAATGAATGTGTCACACCCATTGGCAGCAACATTAAAATAGCTGCTGATGGGCACAATTGAGAAAGGAAGGGGGGAAAACATTTGAATCCAGCACATATATGTAATTTGAATATGTAATTTGTACCTTCCTACTTTAAAATGTGAGAACTATCTTCATGATCAAGAGATCTCATATGCAAGATAAGTATGTGTTGGCAGAGGCGCTCACTGGGCACAGATGCTGATCGCATCTCTGGCATGTGCCGGTGCACTGCGGCACCAGCACACACACACACACACTTCAGACCTGATCTCCTGTTGTGTGAATATGCACAGCAGAGATCAGGTCTGAATTAGGCCCTATATACAGCTGTCAGTAAGGCAGGGATCTGCTGCTGCCAGTGAGGCAGGGATGTGCTGCTGTCAGTGAAGCAGTGATCTGCTGCTGCCAGTGAGGCAGGGATCTGCTGCTGCCAGTGAGGCAGGGATGTGCTGCTATAAGTGAGGCAGGTATGTGCTGCGGTCAATGAGGCAGGGATGTGCTGCTGTCAGTGAAGCAGGGATGTGCTGCTGTCAGCGAGGCAGTGATCTGCTGCCCACTATCTCCCTATCACCCCTGCCTGAGTCACACACTTTCCCTGTCACCCCTGCCCCAGTTACCCACTATCTCCCAGTCACCGCTGCCTCAGTTAACCACTATACCTGCGACCCCTGCCTCAGTCACCCACTATACCAGTCACCCCTGCTTTAGTCACCCACTATCTCTGTCACCCCTGCCTCAGTCAACCACTATCTCCATATCACCCCTACCTCAGTCACCCACTATCCCTGTCACCTCTGCCTCAGTCACCCACTGTCACCCTATCACCCCTGCCTCAGTCACCCACTATCCCTGTCACCCCTGCCTCAGTCTCCTACTGTCCCTGTCACCCCTGCCACAGTCATCCACTATATCCCTATCACCCCTGCCTTAGTCACTGACTATCTCCCAGTCACCCCGGCCTCAGTCACCCACTATCTCCCAGTCATACATGCTTCAGTCACCCACTATCTCCCAGTCATCCCTGCCTCAGTCACCTACTGACACCAGTGCAGACATTTCTGCTGCGGCCTCTCCACTCTCCAGCGTGAACGTACTGACGACTGAGGAAATCCGCTTCCCAGTTGAGGACTCCGGGAATGAACACTGCCGATATTGCTGGCAGATGACGTTCTACCCAACTGAGGAATTTTGATACTTCCAGCTTTGCCATGCAATTTCGAGTGCCGCCTTGATGATTTGTGTACACTACCGTGGTGTCGTTGTCCGATTGTACTTGAACAGGCCTGTTCTGTACTAGAGGCAGGGCCAGTGTCAATGAATTGAACACTGCCCGCAATTCCAGAATGTTTATCGGGAGGAGAGATTCCTCCCTGGTCCACCGATGGTGAAGGGTCGTCATCACGGCCATGACCTTGGTGAATTTCCGAGGTGCCGTGGCCAAACCAGAAGGCAGGACCTGAAATCCAAAAATTAACCAGGCACAACACTGCTTAGCTTCCAACATCAGATGAGATTGGACATATCCAGTGTGATGCGGCTGTAGATGATTTTTGCTGTTTCTAACTTCTACTTCTAACTACTGGTACATCAATGAATAAGTTTCAAAATATAATGCATCAAGAGAACGGTGTTGGTAGTATAAAACTACCTACAGCACCTGGTATTCCCAGGTGGTCTCACATCCAAGAACAAACCAGGCCTAAAATCAGGTGATATTGGGCATATACAGTGTGGTGTGGCTGTAGATGAGCTTAGTGGTTTCTGTTAGAGTTCTTCTACTTCTAACTACTCGTACATAAATGAGTAAGCAGCCGATTTATTAAACCTGGTGAAATGATAATTTGCATGGTGATAAAGTACCAGCCAATCAGCTCCTAATTGCCATGTCACAGGCTGGGTTTGAAAAATGACAGTTAGGAGCTGACTGGCTGGTACTTTATCACCTTGCACTTTATCAGTTCACCAGGCTTAATAGATCTGCCCCAATGTTTCAAAATGGAATGCATCAAGAGAACGGTGTTAGTATTGTAAAAATACACACAGCTCCTGGTATTTCCTTGTGGTCTCCCATCCAAGTACTAAAACCAGGACCAACACTGCTCAGCTTCCATGATCAGGAGAGATTGGGCAAATCCAGTGTGCTGTGGCTGTAGATGAGCTGGTGGTTTCTGTTACAGCTCTTCTACTTCTAACTTCTGGTACATAAAAGAATACATGTAAAAATTAAATGTACCAAGAAAATGGTGTTGGTAGTTTAAAAACACCTAAAGAATCTGATACTACCAAGCAGTCTCCCATCCATGTATTAACAAAGTCCAATACTGCTTTGCTTCAAAAATCAAATGAGATTGGGCATATCCAGTGTGGTGTGGCTTTAGATAAGCTTTGTGGTTTCTGTTAGAGCTCTTCTACTTCTAACTACTGGTACATTAATGAATATGTATAAGGTTGTAGTTTATCCAATATGCCTTTACTACCTTACCTTTCAACCCCCCCTCCCTCCCCTCTTCTCCTTATAGCTTCCTTAGTTCTCTCCTCCTCGTGTGTGCGTTATTTGTTTTCTCATACGTCCTAGAGGATGCTGGGGTCACATTAAGAACCATGGGGTATAGACGGGATCCGCAGGAGACATGGGCACTTTAAGACTTTCAAAGGGTGTGAACTGTCTCCTCCCTCTATGCCCCTCCTCCAGACTCCAGTTTTAGTATTGTGCGCAGTGATACTGGATGCACTACAGGGGAGCTCTACTGAGTTTCTCTGAAAAGACTTGTTAGTTTTTTTTATTTTCAGGGAGGCTGCTGGCAACAGTCTCCCTGCTTCGTGGGACTTAGGGGAGAGAAGTATGACCAACTTCTAGTGAGTTCAATGGCTCTGCTTCAGGCTGACAGGACACCATTAGCTCCTGAGGGTGCTGATCGCTGGGTACGCCTAGATGCACACTCCCGCAGCCTGCCGTCACCCCCTTACAGAGCCAGAAGACAGGTGAGTAGCAGAAGAACAGAAGACTTCTTCTTCAGTGACGGCATTCTGAGGTACCGAGCAGCGAGCGGAACGCTGCGCGCCATGCTCCCACACAAACACAGGCACTGCAGGGTGCAGGGCACGGGGGGGGGGGGGGGCACCCTGGGCAGCATAAATTCCTCACAAAAGGCTGGAAAAAGTGGACATTAGTGCCTGGGCACTGTCCTTACCCCGCTAGCGTAATTAATTATTTCTGAGCGGGACAGATACGCGCCATTACAGAGGCGGGGCTTCTTCCTCACCTCACCAGAACATCTTTAGAGCATTACAAGTCTATCACTATACAGTTTATTATTTCCCAGACTGTGTACTTTTGGCGCTGGATTGTGAGCTGAAAAATCCTCTGTGTCCCTCTGACAGATTTACTGACGGTCTGTCCCCCATAAGCCGGTGTGTCTGTGGGTACTTGGTATATGTGTGTCAACATGTCGGTGGCTGAATGTTTTTCCCAAGAGGAAACTATATTAGGAATGCAGACATATGATGGTGGCCCTGTTGGCACCACCAATAACTGACTGGGTAAATGTTTCAGTAATATCAGAGTAAGGTTGGATAAATCTGTGTCCCAGACACAGACGTAGAGAATAGATGTGATATTCATGGCTATGTTTCTTTTCCCTCAGGCCCCGCTGGGTCGCAAAAATGTTATTTTGCCCAGTTACTACACACTGATACTGACACGGATACTGATACTTATGTCGACCATAATGTTTCCTGATTAGATCCAATATTGGCAAGGAGCATTCAGTACATGATTGTGGATATTAAGGACATATTAAAATCACTGAAGACCCTGCTGTTCCTGACAAAGGGGTCTATATGTATGTATATATAGATATATAATGAAAGCTGATGTAACGTTCCTCCATCTCTGTTTGAGAAAGTCTGGGCCAGCTCGACAAGATGGTTTCAAATCCCCAAAAGGATTCTGGTTGTTTATTCATTTCCCGCCGCGGACAGAATAAAGTGGAAGTCACCCCCTGTTCTGCACGGGGCCCTGTCACAAATCCAGCGGATCGTATGCAGGAAGCTACATTATTTCTAGTTATGTAACCACGGGTACATTACTTAGACCTGCGATTACATGTGCATGGGTGAGTAGTAGTATTCAAGAATTGGTCGAATACCTTGTCATCCGATATAGATACCCTGGAGAGATGGGATACTCCTTACGTTGTATCATATCAAGGACACTGCAGCATACTTACGTGAGACTGCAAGGGATATAGGACTCTTGAGTTCACGGGCCAATTTCATGGCAGTGTCGGATAGGAGGGCATTGTGGATTCACCAAGAGAATGCTGATGCTGACTCCAAGAAGAAAGGGAGTCTCTTCCCTATGAAGGTGAAGCCTTGTTTGGTGACTGCCTAGTTAATTTGATCTCGGCAGCTCCCGCAGGTAAGTCAACCTTCTTGCCCTATGTTCCCTCCCAACGGATGAAGACGCATCATTATCTGATGCAGTCATTTCGGCCCAATAGATATGCAAGAAGTTAAGATTCCCCTTTCTTTGCAGGTAGAGGAAGGAGAAGAGAGAAGAGGTCTGCATCCTCTTCAAGATCGCAGGAGCAGAGATCATCCTCTGCTTCTGCCAAATCCACTGCATGACGCTGGGGCTCTCTTGCAGGAGCCCGCACCAGTGGGGGCACGTCTAAAACTCTTCAGTCAGTTCTGGATTCATTCGGACATGGACTCGTGTGTTTTACAAATAGTGTCCCAAGGGTACAAACTGGGGTTTCAAGATGTTCCCCCTCACCGATTGTTCAAACATTAAGTTACTGTGCTATTCCTGGGTTATATAGCGCTGGGGTATGTGCTGGCATACTCTCTCTCTGTCTCTCCAAAGGGCCTTGTGGGGGAAATGTCTTCAGAAAAAGTATTCCCTGTGTGTGTGGTGTGTCGGTACGCATGTGTCGACATGTCTGAGGAAGAAGGCTATATTAGAGAGGAGCGGGAGCAAATGAACGTGGTGTCTCCGCCGACACCTGATTGGATGGATATGTGGAATGTTTTAAATGCTAGTGTAAACTCATTGCACAAAAGATTAGACAAGGCAGAAGCTTTGGGACAGTCAGGGTCTCAACCAATGCCTAATCCTATGTCGCAGGGACTGTCAGGGTCTCATAAGCGCCCACTATCCAGATTGTTGACACAGATACCGACACGGATTCTGACTCCAGTGTCGATTACGATGATGCAAAGTTACAGCCAAAATTGGCAAAATACATTTGATATATGATTATGGCAATAAAAGATGTTTTGCACATCACAGAGGAGCCCCCTATCCCTCACAAGAGGGTACATATGTACAAGGGAAAGAAGCCTGAGGTAACCTTTCCCCCCTCACACGAGCTGAACGAGTTATGTGAAAAAGCTTGGGAATCTCCTGCAGATTTCCAAAAGGATTCCCCTTTCCCATCAACGGATAGGTTACGATGGGAATCCTCCCCTTGGGTGGACAAAGCATTAACACGCTTATCCAAGAAGGTAGCCCTCCCGTCCCAGGATACGGCTACCCTCAAAGAGTCTGCTGACCGCAAACAGGAGATTACCCTGAAGTCCATTTATACACATTCAGGTACCTTACTCAGACAGGCAATTGCGTCGGCCTGGGTGTGTAGTGCTGTAGCGGCATGGACGGATACCCTAGATAAGGCTACTATTTTATTGCCCCTGGGGCATATAAGAGATGCTGTCCTATATATGTGTGTATGCAAACTACAGGTGGTGCTGCAGGGCTCACACCCTTTTACTTGTCTTGTAGAGCAACTCTGGAGCTGTTACTGGGTCCAGCTGCTGCAAGAAATCAGCTTGAATGCTTCAGGGGCTTGGGCATGGCCAACATGAGCCCCACACTGATGGGGGTGTATAAAGCGATCTAGGGGTCATCCAAGCGCAACCCCACAAAGGCCGCCATGCCCTGCGTGACCATTTTCTCTTTTCATATGCAGACGAGGGTTGCAGCCAACTATGCCCATTGCTTGGATGACATCACCGTATGCAAATCCGTCTGCTGCAGACCTTTCCCCAGGAATGCTTGTACTAGTTGTTGCATATGGTTTGATGTTTGAGGGTGCTTCAGTATTAGGCAGCCTTCCGCCCTCTCATGTTCATCTGAAAATATGTGGTCTCCCTGCAGTTCCCTTGTGCTTCCTCAGTTGAATCTCCTTAACTTGACGGGTGTGTGCCCGAGCAGCCGCCCTCCACAGCCCTATCCCAGCACATGCTTTTCTTGCGTATGAGATCTCTTGATCATGAAGATAGTTCTCACAGGGTGAGGTTCATCCATTACATTTTAAAGTAGGAAGGTACAAATTACATATTCAAATTACATATATGTGCTGGATTCAAATGTTTTCCCCCCTTCCTTTCTCAATTGTGCCCATCAGCAGCTATTCTAATGTTGCTGCCAATGGGTGTGACACATTAATTTCTTCTGTGGGGTACACTGGACTCCACAAGGATTCACATTGGGGTGTAGAGTAGGATCTTGATCTGAGGCACCAACAGGCTCAAAGCTTTTGACTGTTCCCAAGATGCTCAGCGCCCCCTCCTCTATAACCTCGCTTCCATGAACAGGGAGCTCAGTTTGTAGTTGGTCTCCCTGCAGTTCCCTTGTGCTTCCTCAGTTGAATCTCCTTAACTTGACGGGTGTGTGCCCGAGCAGCCGCCCTCCACAGCCCTATCCCAGCACATGCTTTTCTTGCGTATGAGATCTCTTGATCATGAAGATAGTTCTCACAGGGTGAGGTTCATCCATTACATTTTAAAGTAGGAAGGTACAAATTACATATTCAAATTACATATATGTGCTGGATTCAAATGTTTTCCCCCCTTCCTTTCTCAATTGTGCCCATCAGCAGCTATTCTAATGTTGCTGCCAATGGGTGTGACACATTCATTTCTTCTGTGGGGTACACTGGACTCCACAAGGATTCACATTGGGGTGTAGAGTAGGATCTTGATCTGAGGCACCAACAGGCTCAAAGCTTTTGACTGTTCCCAAGATGCTCAGCGCCCCCTCCTCTATAACCTCGCTTCCATGAACAGGGAGCTCAGTTTGTAGTTGGTGCCTTCAGTAGCAGGCCACTTAAGAGGGGGCTGCCTCAGGCAGCCTATTCTTAGCTATTCATTTTGACAAGAAAAGAAGAACTTTTTTTTATAAGAATCTACAAGGGCTGCAGCAGGCTAGGTCTAATAGACATCTTTACTGCAGCTCCATCACTCCCAGCGGCGCAGTATACTCCCGCGCCCTGGTTGCTGGGTCACTGCAGCGGAGGCTCCGGTTTCTTCCTAAGGTCAGTCACACACACACCGCCCTCCGGGATCACGAGGCCGCTGATGAAAGGGAGGTAAGGGACTTCTGTGCCCACACTATACCGTGATCCAGCGTGGCTGTAGGGGGCGGGCCATGTGCGCACTGGCGTGGACACTGGTTACTGGGCAGCTGCTCCACTAGCCACCAGGGACAGTTAAGGAGCACAGCTCTGGGGGGTTTTCTCTTATATTAACCCCATTTTGTACTACCCGCAGTGCATTGTGATAGGTAATAGAGCCTGATTCAGGTTGGATTGCAATCGCAATAAGCAGTCCAACTGCAAAAATTGCTAAGAGCATACGCATGCGCCTGCATTTTCTGCGGCACCCCGCAGTTAATGCGATCGCCTCTGACTGTCAATCGGTGCTGGGGGGGGGGTCAGCAACACTCCATTTCCAAGTCGGAGATGGAGCGGTGCGTGGGCAGGGCTTCAAAATGGGGTCGGCAACGGAGAAACAGGAGGCGTGGTCAGAGCGGTTGCATGACATCACATGCAGCAGCTGCGATCACAAAAATGGTGGCGGCTTCCTGCGCACACATACAGTCTGCACCAACAGGAGGCTAACCCATTTTTTATGATCACGCTGAACTGCACTGCGACTGCAATTTCAGCGTGGTCAAGAAGGGAGGCGGCATGCTGGGTGGCCCCAGCATGCGAACCAAAGGATTGCAAATTCTGTTACTTAGCAGAATTTGCAATCCTTACTGAATTAGGCCCATTGATTACAAAATTTATTTGTAAATATTTGAAGTTTTTCTTCAGGGACTAACACAAAAGATGCTTGGGGCTACTAACACATGGGTAAGCCACGTAAAGCTTCCCATGGGTCAGTGGCATCACAACGGGGTTGCGGCCCACACCCGAGTGTCACCCGCCAAGGGGGGTGACACCAAAGTGCCGGCTCCTCTTCAGTGACAGAATATGGGTGTTTCACTGTGACATTACGTGCAACACCCAGTTTCTGTCACTGTGCAGGAGCCAGCACCACTCACACACTAGTCCCCGGGTGCAGCACTCAACCCCCGGGATACCCGGAGCAACAAAATGGAGATTCAGGCCAACAGGCCACACCCCTACCTATGAGACCATGCCTCCATTTTACCATTGCGCTGCTTATCTGCGCGCACTGCATTACAATCTCCCTCGCTGCCTCTCTGGGTGTCACCAATGATAGTGACACCTTTGCCATGCTTGTAGCAGCTGGTCCTAAGATCTACGCCTCCAGCCCTGAGTGTTTGCCCTTGTGACTTGTTGATCATCATAGCGAAGCAGATTCTTACAGAAAACTGCAGGGGCTTAGATTAAAAAGAAAAACATTGACGAACCCATCATTTCAGCAACAGGGTCTGCCACACGGCTGACTGAAATGACTGGTTGGTTTGGACCCCCACCAAAAAAGAAGCAATCAATCTCTCCTTGCACAAACTGGCTCTACAGAGGCAAGATGTCCACCTCATCATCCTCCGATTCCTCACCCCTTTCACTGTGTACATCGCCCTCCTCACAGATTATTAATTCGTCCCCACTGGAATCCACCATCTCAGATCCCTGTGTACTTTCTGGAGGCAATTGCTGGTGAATGTCTCCACGGAGGAATTGATTATAATTCATTTTGATGATCATCATCTTCTCCACATTTTCTGGAAGTAACCTCGTACGCCGATTGCTGACAAGGTGAGCGGCTGCACTAAACACTCTTTTGGAGTACACACTGGAGGGAGGGCAACTTAGGTAGAATAAAGCCAGTTTGTGCAAGGGCCTCCAAATTGCCTCTTTTTCCTGCCAGTATACATACGGACTGTCTGACGTGCCTACCTGGATGCGGTCACTCATATAATCCTCCACCATTCTTTCAAAGGTGACAGAATCATATGCAGTGACAGTAGACGACATGTCAGTAATCGTTGCCAGGTCCTTCAGTCCGGACCAGATGTCAGCACTCACTCCAGACTGCCCTGGCTGGTTGGAATAGAAATCCGGTTATCTATGTGAGCAAATGACCATCAACGATTTACTCTCAAACACTAGAAAATGGACAAACATGGTCCCCTAAACAAATTGGTTAAATTTTGGGTTTAACCAATTTGTGTAATGACCATTTTTGACCACTTTTCTAGTGTTTGGGAGCAAATGGTTAATTGACATTTGCTAATATACATTACCAGATTTTCATTCCACCCATCCAGACTGGATAGATAGCCTGACAGATAATTGTGTAGTGTACGCCCAGGATAACTGTCAGTTGTGCTTTCTTTTATGACGGCACATAAATGGGTGGGCAGATCCAGAGCAAGCACTGCCCACTCATGCATAGTTGTCAACTGATGTGAAGTTCCAGGGGGCAATCTCAGTTATAAAGAAAAGTATCTGGAAATTGTCCCTAGTTTAAAAAAAAAATAAAAAAAAAATTGATCAACTCCATTTATTTAGTATGATATCCCAGCAGTCAGAACAACATACTTTATTAATTGACCTTGTTATCAGATTTTGGTGATCTTTAAGTAGACAAGTCAAATTTCATACCCCCTGTTATGGTGTAGGGTACCTGGCCTTCTCTGATGTAATCAGAGTTAGATTTGATTCAGTGATTTTATAAAAACATCTAGGAAGCACAATTTAGCAGTGGGTTGCAGAGAAAAAGAAATATGCTGGCAAAAAAATCAAATTGCGTGATTAAACAGCTCTTCATTTTCTGGCTTTTGAGTTCCATACAGGAAAAGGCAGTCTGTAACCACAACCCCAAAAGGCACTTCACAGGGACATGCTCTATCTAATAAAACAAACCCCAAGTCATATATATATATATATATATATATATATATATATATATATATATATATATAATAAGATTTTACTCACCGGTAAATCTATTTCTCGTAGTCCGTAGTGGATGCTGGGACTCCGTAAGGACCATGGGGAATAGCGGCTCCGCAGGAGACTTGGCACAACTAAAGAGAGCTTTAGGACTACCTGGTGTGCACTGGCTCCTCCCCCTATGACCCTCCTCCAGACCTCAGTTAGGATACTGTGCCCGGAAGAGCTGACACTAAGGAAGGATTTTGAATCCCGGGTAAGACTCATACCAGCCACACCAATCACACCGTACAACTCGTGATATTATACCCAGTTAACAGTATGACAACAACGGAGCCTCTGCACAGATGGCTCTCAACAATAACCCTTTTGTTAACAATAACTATGTACAAGTACTTGGGATGGGCGCCCAGCATCCACTACGGACTACGAGAAATAGATTTACCGGTGAGTAAAATTTTATTTTCTCTGACGTCCTAAGTGGATGCTGGGACTCCGTAAGGACCATGGGGATTATATCAAAGCTCCCAAACGGGAGGGAGAGTGCGGATGACTCTGCAGCACCGAATGAGCGAACTCCAGGTCCTCCTCAGCCAGGGTGTCAAACTTGTAAAATTTTGCAAATGTGTTTGACCCCGACCAAGTAGCAGCTCGGCAAAGTTGTAAAGCAGAGACCCCTCGGGCAGCCGCCCAAGAAGAGCCCACCTTCCTCGTGGAATGGGCTTTTACTGATCTAGAATGCGGCAGTCCCGCCGCAGAATGACAGTCCTGTACCACAAATCTGAGGTACTCCTGGTGAGGAGAGTAAATGGGGACATGCAGGTAAGCATCCTTGATGTCCAGTGATACCATGTAATCCCCTTCCTCCAGGCTTGAGATAACCGCCCTGAGCGATTCCATCTTGAACTTGAACCGTTTTATATACGTGTTCAAAGATTTAAAATTTAAAATGGGTCTCACCGAACCGTCCGGTTTCGGTACCACAAACATTGTGGAATAGTAACCCCTTCCTTGTTGAAGGAGGGGTACCTTGACTATCACCTGCTGCAAATACAGCTTGTGAATTTGCCTCTCTATCACAGCCTCCCTGTCCAAGGGAGATGTTGGCAAGGCAGATTTTAGGAAACGGCGAGGGGGAGACGTCTCGAATTCCAGCTTGAATCCCTGAGACACTACTTGTAGAATCCAGGGATCCACCTGTGAGCAAGCCCACTGATTGCTGAAGCACTTGAGACGGGCCCCCACCGCACCTGGCTCCACCAGTGGAGCGTCATTCTGTGGACTTAGCGGAAGCGGGGGAGGACTTTTGTTCCTGGGAACTGGCTGTATATATATATATATATATATATGCACACACACTCATGTATATACATGTATACACAAATACACGTATGTACATGTTTATGTATGTATAATACACTGATAGAGTACATTATATTTATGAATTAATTGCTTCCCGATTCTGCAGCAGCATCATCAGCACCATCAGTGTTACTCACAGTCACTTCACACTGACTGCTGCACAACACATCACTTAATTTCCGGGCCGCCCGCCACCTGGTGAAGAGACATGGGAGATGAAGGACCAGCAGTGCCACGTTGAGCGGAAGTATTGTGAATTAGTTACCCACACACTCCTTGTGACACCTGCTCCCCGTCTGCCCTCCCACCCGCCGCCTGCCATCCGGAACCCGCACTGACAAGTAAGTCTCAGCAGAATGTGTCTGCCGGCGGCTCCCAGTCCCCCCTAGAGGAACACTGCCAGTGGTGTGGCAGCCGCGGCACACTAGGACTGAGAGACCGCAGCGGGAGGAAAGCACGGGTGGGCGGGAGGAGAGCATAGGCGGACATCACCACGTCACATTGCAAGGTGACACCAGTCCCCCCAGTGAGGCCGCCGACGAATGCACTCAGCATAGTATTAGCAGCAGGCAGAGGGGGTCGGGCGCAGCGGTGGTGGGAGGTACGGAAATGAGCTACAGGCTAGGCTCCACCGATCACACACTCAGCGATCACTGTGCCACAGCAAGCGTGGCGTGCAGCGGTGATGGACATTAGGGAGTGCCTGTGCGCACCAGGCACCCCCTGTACGCACGCCTATGCGCTACCACCCCCCATATGCCACACTACATCACTATGCTATAGCCCTCCCATATGCTGCACTTCATAGTTACACTATACCCCCCATACAACATACTACATCACCACACTACACTACTCACAATAAAATTAAAACATCCCAGTTCCTCATTCTTAATGAGCTCACGTGAGTTCTCTCCCCAACGGAGCTCCAGACCAAGTAACAATGAAGACACCAGCAGCGTGTAGGGGGCAGGCCTGGTCCACTTGTCAGGAGAGAGCAGTCACTGGAGGGTAAGAAGGGGGTGGGGCCTAGTCCTACAGACGGGAGAGAGCACAGACAGGAGAGAGCAAGGTACAGGGGTAGAAGGGGACGGCTGATGTGAAGAAGGGGGCGGGGCCTATTCTTGCATCCTTTCAAAATTCGACTTTTTTAAATTCGACATTTGACAAATTCGACTTTTCTGCAATGGTACAAATGCAGCAATTCAACAAAAGTATATTCAATTGAAGTTTGTAAATTCGACAACAGTGCTTTTAAACAGTAAATTCGTCATTTTCAATCCGCCACACTTTGCAGGCGGAATCTAATAAAAAATAATATTTTTTTGGGGTAATAGCATATCTATTTATATTAGAAGGGATTAGGTACTTGGTTTGTCTTTTTTGGAGGCACAAGTATTATTTATATATTTTTTAAAAGATTATTATTATTATTTATTTTTTTTTTTTTAATGGAATGTGAAAAACCCGGAAAAGAAAAATTGCGTGGGGTCCCCCCTCCAAAGCATAACCAGCCTCGGGCTCTTCGAGCCGGTCCTGGTTCTAAAAATCCGGGGGAAAAACGGACAGGGGATCCCCCGTATTTTTAAAACCAGCTCCGGGCTCTGCGCCTGGTGCTGGTGCAAAAAATACGGGGGACAAAAAGAGTAGGGTCCCCCATTATTTTTACACCAGCATCGGGCTCCACTAGCTGGACAGATAATGCCACAGCCGGGGGTCACTTTTATACAGTGCCCTGCGGCCGTGGCATTAAATATCCAACTAGTCACCCCTGGCCGGGGTACCCTGGGGGAGTGGGGACCCCTTCAATCAAGGGGTCCCCCCCCAGCCACCCAAGGGCCAGGGGTGAAGCCCGAGGCTGTCCCCCCCATCCAAGGGCTGCGGATGGGAGGCTGATAGCCTTGAGAAAATTTAAAGAATATTGTTTTTTCCAGTAGTACTACAAGTCCCAGCAAGCCTCCCCCGCAATCTGGTACTTTGAGAACCACAAGTACCAGCATGCGGGAGAAAAACGGGCCCGCTGGTACCTGTAGTTCTACTGGGGAAAAAATACCCAAATAAAAACAGGACACAGACACCGTGAAAGTATAACTTTATTTCACACCTGCCGACACACACATACTTACCTATGTTGACACGAAGCAGTCGGTCCTCTTCTCCAAGTAGAATCCACGGGTACCTGAAAATAAAAGATAATTATACTCACCTGATCCAGGTTCCAGATTAAATCCACGTACTTGGCAAAACAACAAACCGAACACCCGGACCAGACGGACTGAAAGGGGTCCCATGTTTACACATGGGACCCCTTTCCACGAATGCAGACATCCGAATCTCGCGGGAATCCGACAGCGGGATGATGACGTTCGGGCGCGCTCGGGTTAGCCGAGCAAGGCGGGAAGGTTCGAACCTGCCTCGGACCCATGTAAAATGGGTGAAGTTCGGGGGGTCCGGATTCCGACGAACCGAACCCACTCATCACTAGTATGTACGTGTGTGTCAGGTGCCGTGCGCGTACGTACGTGTGTGTCAGGTGTCGTGCGTGTACGTGTGTGTGTGTGTGTGTGTGTGTCAGGTGGCGCGTACCTACATGTGTGTATGTCAGGTGCTGTGCATGTGTGTACGTACACGCGTGTATGTGTCAGGTGCCGCGCGTGTACGTGTGTGTGTGTGTGTGTGTGTGCCAGGAGCCACGCGTGTACATGCGTGAGGGTGTCAGGAGCCGCGCATATACGTACATACGTGTAGGTTTCAGGTGCCGCGCGTATACATACGTGTGTGTGTCAGGAGCCGAGCGTGTACGTACATGTGTGTGTGTCAGGAGCAACGCGCGTGTGTGTCAGGAGCCACACGTGTGCATACGTGTGTGTGTCAGGTGCCACACATGTACGTACGTACGTACGTACGTACGTACGTACGTACGTACGTGTGTGTGTGTCAGGTGCCGCGCGTGTACGTGTGTGTGTGTCAAGTGTCGTGTGTGTACGTACGTATGTGTGTGCCTGGAGCCGCGCGTGTACATACATGTGTGTGTGTGTGTGTCTCAGGTGCTGTACGTGTATGTGTGTGTCTCAGGTGCTGCACATGTATATGTGTGTATTTCAGGTGCTGCATTTGTATGCGTCAGCTGCCACGTGGGTGTCAGGTGTTGAGCGTGTATGTGTTTGTGTCAGCTGTCGCATCTGTATGTGTGTGACTGTCAGGTGCTGCGCGTGTATGTGTGTGTCAGGTGCTGTTCATGTATGTGTGAGTGGCAGGTGCTGCGTGTGTATACGAGTGTGTGTGAGGTGCTGCGAGTGTATGTGTGTGTTAGGTGCTCTGAGTGTATATGATTGTGTGTCAGGTGCTGTGCGTGTGTGCGTTAAATGCCACATGTATATATGTGTGTGTGTGTGTGTGTCAGGTGCTGCATGTTTGTATGTGTGTGTGTGTGTCAGGTGCTGCATGTCTGTATGTGTGTGTGTGTGTCAGGCGCTGCATGTCTGTGTGTGTGTGTGTGTGTGTGTGTCAGGTGCTGCATGTCTGTATATGTGTGTGGGTGTGTCAGGTGATGCATGTCTGTGTGTGTGGGTGTGTCAGGTGATGCATGTGTGTGTGTGGGTGTGTCAGGTGCTGCATGTCTGTATGTGTGTGTGGGTGTGTGTGGGTGTGTGTGTGTGTCTGTCAGGTGCTGCATGTGTGTGTCAGGTGCTGCATGTCTGCGTGTGTGTGTGTGTGTCAGGCGCTGTATGTCTGCGTGTGTGTGTCAGGCGCTGCATATCTGTGTCAGGTGCTGTGTGTGTGTGTGTGTGTGTGTGTGTGTGTGCGTGTGTGTCAGGCGCTGCGTGTCTGCGTGTGTGTCAGGCGCTGCGTGTCTGCGTGTGTCAGGCGCTGCGTGTCTGCGTGTGTGTCAGGCGCTGCGTGTCTGCGTGTGTGTCAGGCGCTGCGTGTCTGCGTGTGTGTCAGGCGCTGCGTGTCTGCGTGTGTGTCAGGCGCTGCGTGTGTGTCAGGCGCTGCGTGTGTGTCAGGCGCTGCGTGTCTGCGTGTGTGTCAGGCGCTGCGTGCCTGCGTGTGTGTCAGGCGCTGCGTGTGTGTCAGGCGCTGCGTGTGTGTCAGGCGCTGCGTGTGTGTCAGGCGCTGCGTGTCTGCGTGTGTGTCAGGCGCTGCGTGTCTGCGTGTGTGTCAGGCGCTGCATGTCTGCGTGTGTGTCAGGCGCTGCGTGTCTGCGTGTTTGTGTGTCAGGTGCTGCGTGTGTGTGTCAGGTGCTGCGTGTGTGTGTGTGTCAGATGCTGCGTGTCTGCGTGTGTGTCAGGTGCTGCGTGTGAGTATGTCAGGTGCTGCGTGTGTCAGGAGCATGTGAGTGTCAGGTGCGTGTGTGTGTCAGGCGCTGCGTGTGTCAGGCGCTGCGTGTGTCAGGCGCTGCGTGTGCGTGTGTGTCAGGCGCTGCCTGTGCGTCAGGCGCTGCGTGTCTGTGTGTGTCAGGCGCTGCGTGTCTGTGTGTGTCAGGCGCTGCGTGTCTGTGTGTGTCAGGCGCTGCTTGTGTGCCAGGCGCTGCCTGTGCGTGTGTGCCAGGCGCTGCCTGTGCGTGTGTGCCAGGCGCCGCGTGTGCGTCAGGCGCCGCGTGTGCGTCAGGCGCCGCGTGTCTATGTGCGTCAGGCGCCGCGTGTGAGTGTGTGCGTGTGTGTCAGGTCCGTGTGAGTGTCAGGTGCTGCGTCTGTGTGTGCGTGTGTCAGGTGCTGCGTGTGTGTCAGGTGCTGCGTGTGAGTGTGTGCGCGTGTGTCAGGTCCGTGTGAGTGTCAGGTGCTGTGTGTGTGTGTGTGTCAGGTGCTGTGTGTGTGCGTGTGTGTGTGTGTGTGTGTGTCAGGTGCTGTGTGTGTGCGTGTGTGTCAGGCGCTGCATATGCGTATGCGTGTCAGGCGTTGCATGTCTGTGTGTGTCAGGCGCTGCGTGTCTGGGGGGGGGTGGCCGGACACACAGCAGAGAGGGGGGGGTGGCTGGACACACAGCAGAGAGGGGAGGGTGACCGGACACACGGCAGGGAGGGGAGGGGGTAGGGGGTGGCCGAACACAGCGGGAAGAGGGGGGAGTTGCCGAACACACAGCAGGGGAGGGGAGGGGATGGTGGCCAGACAAACAGCAGGGGAGGGGAGGGGGGGGAGGGTAGGCCGGACACACAGCAGGTGAGGGGGGGGGGTGGCTGGACACACAGCAGGGAGGGGGGGTAGGCAGGACACACAGCAGGGGAGGGGAGGGTGGCCGGACAAACAGCAGGGAGGGGGGGGTAGGCCAGACACACAGCAGGGGAGGGGGGGTGGCTGGACACACAGCAGGTGAGGGGGGGGGGGCTGGACACACAGCAGGTGAGGGGGGGTGGACACACAGCAGGTGAGGGGGGGGGGCTGGACACACAGCAGGTGAGGGGGGGGGCTGGACACACAGCAGGTGAGGGGGGGGCTGGACACACAGCAGGTGAGGGGGGGGGCTGGACACACAGCAGGTGAGGGGGGGCTGGACACACAGCAGGTGAGGGGGGGGCTGGACACACAGCAGGTGAGGGGGGGGCTGGACACACAGCAGGTGAGGGGGGGGCTGGACACACAGCAGGTGAGGGGGGGGCTGGACACACAGCAGGTGAGGGGGGAGGCTGGACACGCAGCAGGTGAGGGGGGGGGCTGGACACGCAGCAGGGGAGGGGGGGGGGTAGGCCGGACACACAGCAGAGGAGGGGAGGGTGGCCGGACACACAGCAGAGGAGGGGAGGGTGGCCGGACACACAGCAGGGGAGGGGAGGGTGGCCGGACACACAGCAGGGGAGGGGGGGGGGGTAGGCCGGACACACAGCAGGGGAGGAGGGGGGGGCTGGACACACAGCAGGTGAGGGGGGGCTGGACACACAGCAGGTGAGGGGGGGTAGGCCGGACACACAGCAGGGAGGGGGGGGTAGGCCGCCGGACACACAGCAGGGGAGGGGAGGGTGGCCGGACAAACAGCAGGGGAGGGGGGGGTAGGCCGGACACACAGCAGGTGAGGGGGGGGTGGCTGGACACACAGCAGGTGAGGGGGGGGTCTGGACACACAGCAGGGAGGGGGGGGGTAGGCCGGACAAACAGCAGGGAGGGGGGGGGGGTAGGCCGGACACACAGCAGGGTGGGGGGGGGGCTGGACACACAGCAGGGGGGGGGGTAGGCCGGACACACAGCAGGTGAGGGGGGGGTGGCTGGACACACAGCAGGGAGGGGGGGTAGGCCGGACACACAGCAGGTGAGGGGGGGGGCTGGACACACAGCAGGTGAGGGGGGGGCTGGACACACAGCAGGTGAGGGGGGGGGTAGGCCGGACACACAGCAGGTGAGGGGGGGTGGCTGGACACACAGCAGGGAGGGAAGGGGGTAGGGGGGTGGCCTTATTATAATAACCGTGTGGGGGAGGAGTCTGCGGCGGTGGTGAATGAGATGTGGGGGCAGGCTGCTAAGGGTGCAGGGGAGGAGGGGGAAGGGAGCCGGATGGATCTGAATGTGAGCCGCACGTAAGGGACCATACTGATCCTCCCCACCTCAGCCCGCTGGTGCTGCTGCTGCTGCCTGACTTCTTCCGTGCAGCACAGCTGTCTTCTCCGGCTGCCGCTCCCGCACCCGCTTCAGGTGTGGGGGTACCACACCGCTCAGTAGGCAATAGAGATGAGCGCCTGAAATTTTTCGGGTTTTGTGTTTTGGTTTTGGGTTCGGTTCCGCGGCCGTGTTTTGGGTTCGAACGCGTTTTGGCAAAACCTCACCGAATTTTTTTTGTCGGATTCGGGTGTGTTTTGGATTCGGGTGTTTTTTTCAAAAAACACTAAAAAACAGCTTAAATCATAGAATTTGGGGGTCATTTTGATCCCAAAGTATTATTAACCTCAAAAACCATAATTTACACTCATTTTCAGTCTATTCTGAATACCTCACACCTCACAATATTATTTTTAGTCCTAAAATTTGCACGAGGTCGCTGTGTGAGTAAGATAAGCGACCCTAGTGGCCGACACAAACACCGGGCCCATCTAGGAGTGGCACTGCAGTGTCACGCAGGATGTCCCTTCCAAAAAACCCTCCCCAAACAGCACATGACGCAAAGAAAAAAAGAGGCGCAATGAGGTAGCTGTGTGAGTAAGATTAGCGACCCTAGTGGCCGACACAAACACCGGGCCCATCTAGGAGTGGCACTGCAGTGTCACGCAGGATGGCCCTTCCAAAAAACCCTCCCCAAACAGCACATGACGCAAAGAAAAAAAGAGGCGCAATGAGGTAGCTGTGTGAGTAAGATTAGCGACCCTAGTGGCCGACACAAACACCGGGCCCATCTAGGAGTGGCACTGCAGTGTCACGCAGGATGTCCCTTCCAAAAAACCCTCCCCAAACAGCACATGACGCAAAGAAAAAAAGAGGCGCAATGAGGTAGCTGTGTGAGTAAGATTAGCGACCCTAGTGGCCGACACAAACACCGGGCCCATCTAGGAGTGGCACTGCAGTGTCACGCAGGATGTCCCTTCCAAAAAACCCTCCCCAAACAGCACATGACGCAAAGAAAAAAAGAGGCGCAATGAGGTAGCTGACTGTGTGAGTAAGATTAGCGACCCTAGTGGCCGACACAAACACCGGGCCCATTTAGGAGTGGCACTGCAGTGTCACGCAGGATGTCCCTTCCAAAAAACCCTCCCCAATCAGCACATGATGCAAAGAAAAAGAAAAGAAAAAAGAGGTGCAAGATGGAATTGTCCTTGGGCCCTCCCACCCACCCTTATGTTGTATAAACAAAACAGGACATGCACACTTTAACCAACCCATCATTTCAGTGACAGGGTCTGCCACACGACTGTGACTGATATGACGGGTTGGTTTGGACCCCCCCCAAAAAAGAAGCAATTAATCTCTCCTTGCACAAACTTGCTCTACAGAGGCAAGATGTCCACCTCATCATCACCCTCCGATATATCACCGTGTACATCCCCCTCCTCACAGATTATCAATTCGTCCCCACTGGAATCCACCATCTCAGCTCCCTGTGTACTTTGTGGAGGCAATTGCTGCTGGTCAATGTCTCCGCGGAGGAATTGATTATAATTCATTTTAATGAACATCATCTTCTCCACATTTTCTGGATGTAACCTCGTACGCCGATTGCTGACAAGGTGAGCGGCGGCACTAAACACTCTTTCGGAGTACACACTTGTGGGAGGGCAACTTAGGTAGAATAAAGCCAGTTTGTGCAAGGGCCTCCAAATTGCCTCTTTTTCCTGCCAGTATAAGTACGGACTGTGTGACGTGCCTACTTGGATGCGGTCACTCATATAATCCTCCACCATTCTATCAATGTTGAGAGAATCATATGCAGTGACAGTAGACGACATGTCCGTAATCGTTGTCAGGTCCTTCAGTCCGGACCAGATGTCAGCATCAGCAGTCGCTCCAGACTGCCCTGCATCACCGCCAGCGGGTGGGCTCGGAATTCTGAGCCTTTTCCTCGCACCCCCAGTTGCGGGAGAATGTGAAGGAGGAGATGTTGACAGGTCGCGTTCCGCTTGACTTGACAATTTTGTCACCAGCAGGTCTTTCAACCCCAGCAGACTTGTGTCTGCCGGAAAGAGAGATCCAAGGTAGGCTTTAAATCTAGGATCGAGCACGGTGGCCAAAATGTAGTGCTCTGATTTCAACAGATTGACCACCCGTGAATCCTTGTTAAGCGAATTAAGGGCTCCATCCACAAGTCCCACATGCCTAGCGGAATCGCTCCGTGTTAGCTCCTCCTTCAATGTCTCCAGCTTCTTCTGCAAAAGCCTGATGAGGGGAATGACCTGACTCAGGCTGGCAGTGTCTGAACTGACTTCACGTGTGGCAAGTTCAAAGGGCATCAGAACCTTGCACAACGTTGAAATCATTCTCCACTGCGCTTGAGACAGGTGCATTCCACCTACTATATCGTGCTCAATTGTATAGGCTTGAATGGCCTTTTGCTGCTCCTCCAACCTCTGAAGCATATAGAGGGTTGAATTCCACCTCGTTACCACTTCTTGCTTCAGATGATGGCAGGGCAGGTTCAGTAGTTTTTGGTGGTGCTCCAGTCTTCTGTACATGGTGCCTGTACGCCGAAAGTGTCCCGCAATTCTTCTGGCCACCGACAGCATCTCTTGCACGCCCCTGTCGTTTTTTAAAAAATTCTGCACCACCAAATTCAAGGTATGTGCAAAACATGGGACGTGCTGGAATTTGCCCATATTTAATGCACACACAATATTGCTGGCGTTGTCCGATGCCACAAATCCACAGGAGAGTCCAATTGGGGTAAGCCATTCCGCGATGATCTTCCTCAGTTGCCGTAAGAGGTTTTCAGCTGTGTGCGTATTCTGGAAAGCGGTGATACAAAGCGTAGCCTGCCTAGGAAAGAGTTGGCGTTTGCGAGATGCTGCTACTGGTGCCGCCGCTGCTGTTCTTGCGGCGGGAGTCCATACATCTACCCAGTGGGCTGTCACAGTCATATAGTCCTGACCCTGCCCTGCTCCACTTGTCCACATGTCCGTGGTTAAGTGGACATTGGGTACAACTGCATTTTTTAGGACACTGGTGAGTCTTTTTCTGACGTCCGTGTACATTCTCGGTATCGCCTGCCTAGAGAAGTGGAACCTAGATGGTATTTGGTAACGGGGGCACACTGCCTCAATAAATTGTCTAGTTCCCTGTGAACTAACGGCGGATACCGGACGCACGTCTAACACCAACATAGTTGTCAAGGCCTCAGTTATCCGCTTTGCAGCAGGATGACTGCTGTGATATTTCATCTTCCTCGCAAAGGACTGTTGAACAGTCAATTGCTTACTGGAAGTAGTACAAGTGGGCTTACGACTTCCCCTCTGGGATGACCATCGACTCCCAGCAGCAACAACAGCAGCGCCAGCAGCAGTAGGCGTTACACGCAAGGATGCATCGGAGGAATCCCAGGCAGGAGAGGAATCGTCAGAATTGCCAGTGACATGGCCTGCAGGACTATTGGCATTCCTGGGGAAGGAGGAAATTGACACTGAGGGAGTTGGTGGGGTGGTTTGCGTGAGCTTGGTTACAAGAGGAAGGGATTTACTGGTCAGTGGACTGCTTCCGCTGTCACCCAAAGTTTTTGAACTTGTCACTGACTTATTATGAATGCGCTGCAGGTGACGTATAAGGGAGGATGTTCCGAGGTGGTTAACGTCCTTACCCCTACTTATTACAGCTTGACAAAGGGAACACACGGCTTGACACCTGTTGTCCGCATTTCTGGTGAAATACCTCCACACCGAAGAGCTGATTTTTTTGGTATTTTCACCTGGCATGTCAACGGCCATATTCCTCCCATGGACAAGAGGTGTCTCCCCGGGTGCCTGACTTAAACAAACCACCTAACCATCAGAATCCTCCTGGTCAATTTCCTCCCCAGCGCCAGCAACACCCATATCCTCCTCATCCTGGTGTACTTCAACACTGACATCTTCAATCTGACTATCAGGAACTGGACTGCGGGTGCTCCTTCCAGCACTTGCAGGGGGCGTGCAAATGGTGGAAGGCGCATGCTCTTCACGTCCAGTGTTGGGAAGGTCAGGCATCGCAACCGACACAATTGGACTCTCCTTGTGGATTTGGGATTTCGAAGAATGCACAGTTCTTTGCTGTGCTGCTTTTGCCAGCTTGAGTCTTTTCATTTTTCTAGCGAGAGGCTGAGTGCTTCCATCCTCATGTGAAGCTGAACCACTAGCCATGAACATAGGCCAGGGCCTCAGCCGTTCCTTGCCACTCCGTGTCGTAAATGGCATATTGGCAAGTTTACGCTTCTCCTCCGACAATTTTATTTTAGGTTTTGGAGTCCTTTTTTTTCTGATTTTTGGTGTTTTGGATTTGACATGCTCTGTACTATGACATTGGGCATCGGCCTTGGCAGACGACATTGCTGGCATTTCATCGTCTCGGCCATGACTAGTGACAGCAGCTTCAGCACGAGGTGGAAGTGGATCTTGATCTTTCCCTAATTTTGGAACCTCAACATTTTTGTTCTCCATATTTTAATAGGCACAACTAAAAGGCACCTCAGGTAAACAATGGAGATGGATACTAGTATACAATTATGGACTGCCTGCCGAGTGCAGACACAGAGGTAGCCACAGCCGTGAACTACCGTACTGTACTGTGTCTGCTGCTAATATAGACTGGTTGATAAAGAGATGTCTATGTAACTATGTATGTATAAAGAAGAAAGAAAAAAAAACCACGGTTAGGTGGTATACAATTATGGACGGACTGCCTGCCGAGTGCAGACACAGAGGTAGTCACAGCCGTGAACTACCGTACTGTACTGTGTCTGCTGCTAATAATATAGACTGGTTGATAAAGAGATGTCGTAGTAGTATGTATGTATAAAGAAGAAAGAAAAAAAAACCACGGTTAGGTGGTATACAATTATGGACGGACTGCCTGCCGAGTGCAGACACAGAGGTAGCCACAGCCGTGAACTACCGTACTGTACTGTGTCTGCTGCTAATATAGACTGGTTGATAAAGAGATGTCTATGTAACTATGTATGTATAAAGAAGAAAGAAAAAAAAACCACGGTTAGGTGGTATACAATTATGGACGGACTGGCTGCCGAGTGCAGACACAGAGGTAGCCACAGCCGTGAACTACCGTACTGTACTGTGTCTGCTGCTAGTATAGACTGGTTGATAAAGAGATGTCTATGTAACTATGTATGTATAAAGAAGAAAGAAAAAAAAACCACGGTTAGGTGGTATACAATTATGGACGGACTGCCTGCCGAGTGCAGACACAGAGGTAGCCACAGCCGTGAACTACCGTACTGTACTATGTCTGCTGCTAATATAGACTGGTTGATAAAGAGATGTCTATGTAACTATGTATGTATAAAGAAGAAAGAAAAAAAAACCACGGTTAGGTGGTATACAATTATGGACGGACTGCCTGCCGAGTGCAGACACAGAGGTAGCCACAGCCGTGAACTACCGTACTGTACTGTGTCTGCTGCTAATATAGACTGGTTGATAAAGAGATGTCTATGTAACTATGTATGTATAAAGAAGAAAGAAAAAAAAACCACGGTTAGGTGGTATACAATTATGGACGGACTGCCTGCCGAGTGCAGACACAGAGGTAGCCACAGCCGTGAACTACCGTACTGTACTGTGTCTGCTGCTAATATAGACTGGTTGATAAAGAGATGTCGTAGTAGTATGTATGTATAAAGAAGAAAAAAAAACCACGGTTAGGTGGTATACAATTATGGACGGACTGCCTGCCGAGTGCAGACACAGAGGTAGCCACAGCCGTGAACTACCGTACTGTGTCTGCTGCGACTGGATGATAAATGATATAAAAAATATATATATATCACTACTGCAGCCGGACAGGTATATATTATATATTATATAATGACGGACCTGCTGGACACTGTCTGTCAGCAGAATGAGTTTTATTTTTATAGAATAAAAAAAACAACAACACACAAGTGAAGTCACACGACGAGTGTTTAACTTTTTCAGGCAATCACAATATAAGTATACTACTAACTATACTGGTGGTCAGTGTGGTCAGGTCACTGGTCAGTCACACTGGCAGTGGCACTCCTGCAGCAAAAGTGTGCACTGTTTAATTTTAATATAATATTATGTACTCCTGGCTCCTGCTATAACCTATAACTGGCACTGCAGTGCTCCCCAGTCTCCCCCACAATTATAAGCTGTGTGAGCTGAGCAGTCAGACAGATATATAATATATATAGATGATGCAGCACACTGGGCTGAGCCTGAGCAGTGCACACAGATATGGTATGTGACTGAGTCACTGTGTGTATCGCTTTTTTCAGGCAGAGAACGGATATATTAAATAAACTGCACTGTCTGGTGGTCACTCACTATATAATATTATGTACTCCTGGCTCCTGCTATAACCTATAACTGGCACTGCAGTGCTCCCCAGTCTCCCCCACAATTATAAGCTGTGTGAGCTGAGCAGTCAGACAGATATATAATATATATAGATGATGCAGCACACTGGGCTGAGCCTGAGCAGTGCACACAGATATGGTATGTGACTGAGTCACTGTGTGTATCGCTTTTTTCAGGCAGAGAACGGATATATTAAATAAACTGCACTGTCTGGTGGTCACTCACTAGTAAACTCTCTGCACTCTCTACACTTCTACAGTACTCCTCCTAGTCCTAAACTCCAGTAAATCTCTCTCTCTTATAATCTAAATGGAGAGGACGCCAGCCACGTCCTCTCCCTATCAATCTCAATGCACGTGTGAAAATGGCGGCGACGCGTGGCTCCTTATATAGAATCCGAGTCACGCGATAGAATCCGAGCCTCGCGAGAATCCGACAGCGTCATGATGACGTTCGGGCGTGCTCGGGTTAACCGAGCAAGGCGGGAAGATCCGAGTCGCTCGGATCCGTGTAAAAAAAGCTGAAGTTCGGGCGGGTTCGGATTCCGAGGAACCAAACCCGCTCATCTCTAGTAGGCAAGCGCTGTCAGTCAGGAGTCAGCGCTGCACCGGATGTCTCTTCTGGATGTCCTCTGACTTTCTCCTGCGGCGCAACTCCAGCTATTCCTCCCGCTGCGGCTCCCACTTCGGGTAAGGGGACCATATTGCTCAGTAGTGAGCACTTTCGGTAAGCCTGCGGCTGCTATGCCGCTACCCCTCTCCTCCACAGTCCTAATGGGTCGCTGCAGTCTGTAAGGGACCGCAGGTGCACACACCCAGGAACCGCTGGCTCTCCTCCCGCCGCCAGCAGCTACTTTTATAACCTCAGCCTGCACGAGACCCCTTCCCTCACTCACTCTCGCTCTCCTGGCGGCCACTGCGCAGCCGCAACAAATTGAAAAGCCCTATCTCTATAATGGGGCATATTTCTCTTAATTAAAAAAACCCTATAACTTTCTGAAAAACCACAACCCCAAAAGGCACTACACTGGGGCATACTCTATCTAGTAAAACAAACCCAAGTCTTAATTCGTCCTCTATCCGGAGTTATGCCTTTCCAAAAAATATCTAATTCACTCTATAGGAAAACGGTGTCAAAAAGCCACAAAGGAAGTCACAGAAAAAAACTGACAGTTGGAACTTTAGGTTACTCCCAATTCCTCATTTTTTATTATTTTGCCCTGAAATTTGGCATGCAGCACCGGGTGACGATTCTACATGCCCATGCCAAATTTCAGCTCAGTACGTCCAATCAGTTTTGAGGTGTAGCCCCTCAAACACCATGCCCCCATCTCAGAAGTTCCCTATGGGAGAATTCCGTTTGTTCGATTCAGCCTTAATATAAGGGCACGGCCGTGCCCTTATAATATCTATCTATCTATCTATCTATCTATCGTATGTGTGTGTATATATACATCTATACATACATGCGCTAACACCTGGACATACACTGATGTACCCACACCTAATATCCATACATACACGCCCTGACACCTGGACATACACCAACATTCCCACACCTGCATCTATACATACACATGCTGACACCTGGACATACACCAACATACAAGCACCTGCATCTATATATACACGCGCTGACAAATGGACATACACCGACGTACCCACACTTGCATCTATACATACATGCACTGACATCTGGACATACAAGCACCTGCATCTATACATACACGCGCTGACACCTGAACCTACACTGACCTTCCCACACCTGCATCTATACATACACATTCTGACACCTGGACATACACAGACGTACCCACACCTGCATCTATACATACACGCGTTGACACCTGGACGTACACTGACGTACACACACCTACATCTATATATGCATGGATGCAAATGTGGGTACGTCTGTATACGTCCAGGTGTTAGCATGTGTATGTATAGATGTTAGGTGTGGGTACATCAGTGTATGTCCAGGTGTCAGCACATGTATGTATAGATTCACATGTGGGTAAGCCGGTGTACGTCCACGTGTCAGCATGTGTAGGTATAGATGCAGGTGTGGGTACGTTGGTGTACGTTTAGGGGTCAGCGTGTTAATGTATAGATGTTGGTGTGTGTATGTCAGTGTACGTACAGATATAGGTGTGTGTGTGTATGTATGTATGTATGTATGTATGTATGTATATGTATAGAGGAAGGTGTGATACATACATATAACACATACATGATAGATACATACATATATCACACACACGATAGATAGATAGATAGATAGATAGATAGATAAAACACATACATACAAGATAGATACATACATACATACATACATGATAGATACATATATATACACACACATACGATAGATAGATAGATAGATAGATAGATAGATAGATAGATAGATAGATAGATAGATAGATAGATAGATAGATAGAATGATAGATACATATATATACACACACATACGATAGATAGATAGATAGATAGATAGATAGATAGATAGATAGATAGATAGATAGATAGACAGATAGATAGATACATACATATATATATATCACAAACATATATGATTCATACATATATCACACACACATACATGATACATACATGAGAAAGACCTGGGATGGTGATGAGGCCAGGGCCCCCTGCTGATGTTGCGTTGAGGAAGGCAGTGTTCCAGGGCGGATGCAAGTCGGGGAGAGCGCCGCGCAGCCCTGGAAAAATACTGCTGAGGAGCTACATCTGGAAGAGCCCCTGGGAGGGAGAGTGCCACATGCCCCATCCTGCGCGGCAGACTCTGCAGGCCTGCACATGGGAAGGGAGGTCTCTGGCCACACGTACTCACCCTTCTGCTGAAGCCCCGCTGCTGTCCCCATCAGCGCTCTCCAGCGGGGAGCGGGGCCAGGATGAACCTCAACCTGTGAGAACTATCTTCATGATCAAGAGATCTCATATGCAAGATAAGTATGTGTTGGGATAGGGCTGGGGAGGGTGGCTGCTCGGGCACACCCCCGTCAAGTTAAGGAGATTTAACTGAGGAAGCACAAGGGAACTCTCGTCTGGGGACAACAACTGCAGGGAGACCACATCTTTTCAGATGAACATGGGAGGGCGGAAGGCTGCCTAATACTGAAGCACCCTCAGACATTAAACCATATGCAACAACTATTGCAAGCATTCCTGGGGGAAGGTCTGCAGCAGACGGATTTGCATACGGTGATGTCATCCAAGCAGTGGGCCAAAGTTGGCTGGAACCCTCATCTGTATATGAAAAGAGAAAAGGGGCATGCAGGGCATGGCGGCCTTTTGCGGCGCTTGGATAACCCCAAGTTTGCATTAAACACCCCCACCCTCCTTCGGTGTGGGGCTCATGTTGGCCATGCCCAAGCCCCTGAAGCATTCAAGCTGATTTCTTGCAGCAGCTGGGCACTGTAACAGCTTCAGAGCTGCTCTACAAGACAAGTAAAAGGGTGTGGGCCCTGCAGCACCACCTGTAGTTTGCATACACACATATATAGGACAGCATCTCTTATATGCCCCAGGGTCAATAAAATAGTATCCTTGTCTAGGCTATCCATCCCCTCAGATAAGGTATTTGTCCATGCCGCTACAGCACTACACACCCAGGCCGACGCAATTGCCGGTCTGAGTAAGGTACCTGAATGTGTATAAATGGACTTCAGGGTAATCTCCTGTTTGCGGTCAGCACACTCTTTGAGGGTAGCCGTATCCTGGGACGGGAGGGCTACCTTCTTGGATAAGCGTGTTAATGCTTTGTCCACCCTAGGGGAGGATTCCCATCGTAACCTATCCGTTGATGGGAAAGGGGAATCCTTTTGGAAATCTGCAGGAGATTCCCAAGCTTTTTCACATAACTCGTTCAGCTCGTGTGAGGGGGGAAAGGTTACCTCAGGCTTCTTTCCCTTGTACATATGTACCCTCTTGTCAGGGATAGGGGGCTCCTCTGTGATGTGCAAAACATCTTTTATTGCCATAATCATATATCAAATGTATTTTGCCAATTTTGGCTGTAACTTTGCATCATCGTAATCGACACTGGAGTCAGAATCCGTGTCGGTATCTGTGTCAACATCTGGATAGTGGGCGCTTATGAGACCCTGACAGTCCCTGCGACATAGGATTAGGCATTGGTTGAGACCCTGACTGTCCCAAAGCTTCTGCCTTGTCTAATCTTTTGTGCAATGAGTTTACACTAGCATTTAAAACATTCCACATATCCATCCAATCAGGTGTCGGCGGAGACACCACGTTCATTTGCTCCCGCTCCTCTCTAATATAGCCTTCTTCCTCAGACATGTCGACACACGCGTACCGACACACCACACACACAGGGAATACTTTTACTGAAGACATTTCCCCCACAAGGCCCTTTGGAGAGACAGAGAGAGAGTATGCCAGCACATACCCCAGCGCTATATAACCCAGGAACAGCACAGTAACTTAATGTTTGAACAATCGGTGAGGGGGAACATCTTGAAACCCCAGTTTGTACCCTTGGGACACTATTTGTAAAACACACGAGTCCATGTCCGAATGAATCCAGAACTGACTGAAGAGTTTTAGACGTGCCCCCACTGGTGCGGGCTCCTGCAAGAGAGCCCCAGCGTCATGCAGTGGATTTGGCAGAAGCAGAGGATGATCTCTGCTCCTGCGATCTTGAAGACAATAACTTTTACCATTTTAATTTGTTTTAATAGTATATTGACAGTATTGTTTTCTTTCAAAAATCCACTTCATTTTCTTTACCCTATTATTAAAATGGTAATTGACAAAAACAAACTACATTGTCACCAGAAGAGCAATACAAAATGTACAAGTGATATATTAAATTCATCTTTCCAGCTTGAATTTCAATGATGCATTGGGTCAACAATTTTGTGAGAAACATCTTCACCCTTAAATAAAGATTTTCTTAATTCCTTACCTGTGTGCTAATTAGATATCACCTTGTTTTCACATTAAACAGACTTCCACATGAGAAAGCAGCAAGGATGCAGTGGCGTTAATGTTTCCTGGTGTCAACTTGTATTATTTCAGTAGACATTGAAATGAGGATGCATCTTGCTGCCTTTCCAATGAAGCAAGTTTAATTTAGTAATAGGTGAAAAACCATCCTTACAAAGGTGTTAATCAGAGACTTGGCTTTGTGGACACTTTTCAGAGAACAAATTTGTTAGCATAAAAATAAAGCCAGAAAATGAAGAGCTGTTTAATCACTCAATTGGATTTTTCTGCCAGCATATTTTTTTTCTCTGCAACCCACTGCTAAATTGTGCTTCCTAGCTGTTTTTTATAAAATCACTGAATCAAATCTAACTCTGATTACATCAGAGAAGGCCAGGTACCCTACACAATAAGAGGGGGTTTGAAATTTTGACTTGTCTACTTAAATATCACCAAAATCTGATCACAAGGTCAATTACGTCCCTGGGTGGGATTGAACCACCAACCTTTTGGTTAATAGTCAAGCACACTAACCGATTGCGCCACAGAGACACTTTGCAAAATGTACATACTGACAAAGGCTAATAAGCATACATCTAGAACGTTTCCTAGAAAAACATTAAAAAATAAATAATCTGGAGAGTTTTTGTAAGATGTTTCTTCCATCAACCAACGAATAAACACATTGGTACTTTCCCATGATGAGTGAGTGCTTCAGGTTCTCTTGCACTTACATGTGCAGCAGAGTACTGCAATGGAAGCATGCTGGACCCATAACCCAGAGGTAGGCAGATTGAAACTATCCTTTGCTATATGCATTTTTTTTTGTTAATTTAAGTAATCAAAACTGGGATTGATATTTTTGCTCTTTTATTTTTACTTAAAGTACAATAACTTTTACCATTTTAATTTGTTTTAATAGTATATTGACAGTATAGTTTTCTTTCAAAAATCCACTTCATTTTCTTTACCCTATTATTAAAATGGTAATTGACAAAAAAACTACATTGTCACCAGAAGAGCAATACAAAATGTACAAGTGATATATTAAAATCATCTTTCCAGCTTGAATTTCAATGATGCATTGGGGCAACGATTTTGTGAGAAACATCTTCACCCTTAAATAAAGATTTTCTTAATTCCTTACCTGTGTGCTAATTAGATATCACCTTGTTTTCACATTAAACAGACTTCCACATGAGAAAGCAGCAAGGATGCAGTGGCGTTAATGTTTCCTGGTGTCAACCTGTATTATTTCAGTAGACATTGAAATGAGGATGCATCTTGCTGCCTTTCCAATGAAGCAAGTTTAATTTAGTAATAGGTGAAAAACCATCCCTACAAAGGTGTTAATCAGAGACTTTGCTTTGTGGACACTTTTCAGAGAACAAATTTGTTAGCATAAAAATAAAGCCAGAAAATGAAGAGCTGTTTAATCACTCAATTGGATTTTTCTGCCAGCATATTTCTTTTTCTCTGCAACCCACTGCTAAATTGTGCTTCCTAGCTGTTTTTATAAAATCACTGAATCAAATCTAACTCTGATTACATCAGAGAAGGCCAGGTACCCTACACCATAACAGGGGGTTTGAAATTTTGACTTGTCTACTTAAAGATCACCAAAATCTGATAACAAGGTCAATTACGTACCTGGGTGGGATTGAACCACCAACCTTTTGGTTAATAGCCGTACACACTAACTAATTGCGCCACAGAGACACATTGCAAAAGTATATACTGACAAGGGCTAATAAGCATTCATCTAAAACGTTTCCTAGAAAAACTTTAAAAAGTCAATAATCTGGAGAGTTTTTGTAAGATGTTTCTTCCATCAACCAACGAAGAAACACATTGGTACTTTCCCATGATGAGTGAGTGCTTCAGGATCTCTTGCACTTACATGTGCAGCAGAGTACAGCAATGGAAGCATGCTGGGCCCATAACCCAGAGGTAGGCAGATTGAAACTATCCTTTGCTATATGCTTTTTTTTTTGTTAATTAAAGTAATCCAAAACTGGGATTGATATTTTGGCTCTTTTATTTTTACTTAAAGTACAATAACTTTTACCATTTTAATTTGTTTTAATAGTATATTGACAGTATTGTTTTCTTTCAAAAATCCACTTAATTTTCTTTACCCTATTATTAAAATGGTAATTGACAAAAACAAACTACATTGTCACCAGAAGAGCAATACAAAATGTACAAGTGATATATTAAAATCATCTTTCCAGCTTGAATTTCAATGATGCATTGGGGCAACGATTTTGTGAGAAACATCTTCACCCTTAAATAAAGATTTTCTTAATTCCTTACCTGTGTGATAATTAGATATCACCTTGTTTTCGCATTAAACAGACTTCCACATGAGAAAGCAGCAAGGATGCAGTGGCGTTAATGTTTCCTGGTGTCAACTTGTATTATTTCAGTAGACATTGAAATGAGGATGCATCTTGCTGCCTTTCCAATGAAGCAAGTTTAATTTAGTAATAGGTGAAAAACCATCCTTACAAAGGTGTTAATCAGAGACTTGGCTTTGTGGACACTTTTCAGAGAACAAATTTGTTAGCATAAAAATAAAGCAAGAAAATGAAGAGCTGTTTAATCACTCAATTGGATTTTTCTGCCAGCATATTTTTTTTCTCTGCAAACCACTGCTAAATTGTGCTTCCTAGCTGTTTTTATAAAATCAATGAATCAAATCTAACTCTGATTACATCAGAGAAGGCCAGGTACCCTACACCATAAGAGGGGGTATGAAATTTTGACTTGTCTACTTAAAGATCACCAAAATCTGATAGCAAGATCAATTACATCCCTGGGTGGGATTGAACCACCAACCTTTTAGTTAATAGCCATACACACTAACTGATTGCGCCACAAAGACACTTTGCGAAAGGGCATACTGACAAAGGCTAATAAGCATTCATCTAAAACGTTTCCTAGAAAAACTTTAAAAAGTCAATAATCTGGAGAGTTTTTGTAAGATGTTTCTTCCATCAACCAACGAAGAAACACATTGGTACTTTCCCATGATGAGTGAGTGCTTCAGGATCTCTTGCACTTACATGTGCAGCAGAGTACAGCAATGGAAGCATGCTGGGCCCATAACCCAGAGGTAGGCAGATTGAAACTATCCTTTGCTATATGCTTTTTTTTTGTTAATTAAAGTAATCCAAAACTGGGATTGATATTTTGGCTCTTTTATTTTTACTTAAAGTACAATAACTTTTACCATTTTAATTTTCTTTTAATAGTATATTGACAGTATTGTTTTCTTTCAAAAATCCACTTAATTTTCTTTACCCTATTATTAAAATGGTAATTGACAAAAACAAACTACATTGTCACCAGAAGAGCAATACAAAATGTACAAGTGATATATTAAAATCATCTTTCCAGCTTGAATTTCAATGATGCATTGGGGCAACGATTTTGTGAGAAACATCTTCACCCTTAAATAAAGATTTTCTTAATTCCTTACCTGTGTGATAATTAGATATCACCTTGTTTTCGCATTAAACAGACTTCCACATGAGAAAGCAGCAAGGATGCAGTGGCGTTAATGTTTCCTGGTGTCAACTTGTATTATTTCAGTAGACATTGAAATGAGG
This sequence comes from Pseudophryne corroboree, assembly GCF_028390025.1. NCBI lineage: Eukaryota > Metazoa > Chordata > Amphibia > Anura > Myobatrachidae > Pseudophryne > Pseudophryne corroboree. The sequence continues at coordinate 245,378 of NW_026970282.1, read as the reverse complement.
ATGCATCTTGCTGCCTTTCCAATGAAGCAAGTTTAATTTAGTAATAGGTGAAAAACCATCCCTACAAAGGTGTTAATCAGAGACTTGGCTTTGTGGACACTTTTCAGAGAACAAATTTGTTAGCATAAAAATAAAGCCAGAAAATGAAGAGCTGTTTAATCACTCAATTGGATTTTTTTTGCCAGCATATTTTTTTTCTCTGCAACCCACTGCTAAATTGTGCTTCCTAGCTGTTTTTTATAAAATCACTGAATCAAATCTAACTCTGGTTACATCAGAGAAGGCCAGGTACCCTACACAATAAGAGGGGGTTTGAAATTTTGACTTGTCTACTTAAATATCACCAAAATCTGATCACAAGGTCAATTACGTCCCTGGGTGGGATTGAACCACCAACCTTTTGGTTAATAGTCGAACACACTAACCGATCGCGCCACAGAGACACTTTGCAAAAAGTACATACTGACAAAGGCTAATAAGCATACATCTAGAACGTTTCCTAGAAAAACATTAAAAAATAAATAATCTGGAGAGTTTTTGTAAGATGTTTCTTCCATCAACCAACGAATAAACACATTGGTACTTTCCCATGATGAGTGAGTGCTTCTGGATCTCTTGCACTTACATGTGCAGCAGAGTACTGCAATGGAAGCATGCTGGACCCATAACCCAGAGGTAGGCAGATTGAAACTATCCTTTGCTATATGCATTTTTTTTGTTAATTTAAGTAATCAAAACTGGGATTGATATTTTTGCTCTTTTATTTTTACTTAAAGTACAATAACTTTTACCATTTTAATTTGTTTTAATAGTTTATTGACAGTATAGTTTTCTTTCAAAAATCCACTTAATTTTCTTTACCCTATTATTAAAATGGTAATTGACAAAAAAAACTACATTGTCACCAGAAGAGCAATACAAAATGTACAAGTGATATATTAAAATCATCTTTCCAGCTTGAATTTCAATGATGCATTGGGGCAACAATTTTGTGAGAAACATCTTCACCCTTAAATAAAGATTTTCGTAATTCCTTACCTGTGTGCTAATTAGATATCACCTTGTTTTCACATTAAACAGACTTCCACATGAGAAAGCAGCAAGGATGCAGTGGCGTTAATGTTTCCTGGTTTCAACCTGTATTATTTCAGTAGACATTGAAATGAGGATGCATCTTGCTGCCTTTCCAATGAAGCAAGTTTAATTTAGTAATAGGTGAAAAACCATCCCTACAAAGGTGTTAATCAGAGACTTGGCTTTGTGGACACTTTTCAGAGAACAAATTTGTTAGCATAAAAATAAAGCCAGAAAATGAAGAGCTGTTTAATCACGCAATTTGATTTTTTTGCCAGCATATTTTTTTCTCTGCAACCCACTGCTAAATTGTGCTTCCTAGATGTTTTTATAAAATCATTGAATCAAATCTAACTCTGATTACATCAGAGAAGGCCAGGTACCCTACACAATAACAGGGGGTATGAAATTTGACATGTCTACTTAAAGATCACCAAAATCTGATAACAAGGTCAATTACGTCCCTGGGTGGGATTGAACCACCAACCTTTTGGTTAATAGCCGTACACACTAACTGATTGCGCCACAGAGACACTTTGCAAAAGTATATACTGACAAATGCTAATAAGCATTCATCTAAAACGTTTCCTAGAAAAACTTAAAAAAAGTCAATAATCTGGAGAGTTTTTGTAAGATGTTTCTTCTATCAACCAACGAAGAAACACATTGGTACTTTCCCATGATGAGTGAGTGCTTCAGGATCTCTTGCACTTACATGTGCAGCAGAGTACAGCAATGGAAGCATGCTGGGCCCATAACCCAGAGGTAGGCAGATTGAAACTATCCTCTGCTATATGCATTTTTTGTTGTTAATTAAAGTAATCCAAAACTGGGATTGATATTTTGGCTCTTTTATTTTTACTTAAAGTACAATAACTTTTACCATTTTAATTTGTTTTAATAGTATATTGACAGTATTGTTTTCTTTCAAAAATCCACTTCATTTTCTTTACCCTATTATTAAAATGGTAATTGACAAAAATAAACTACATTGTCACCAGAAGAGCAATACAAAATGTACAAGTGATATATTAAAATCATCTTTCCAGCTTGAATTTCAATGATGCATTGGGGCAACGATTTTGTGAGAAACATCTTCACCCTTAAATAAAGATTTTCTTAATTCCTTACCTGTGTGCTAATTAGATATCACCTTGTTTTCACATTAAACAGACTTCCACATGAGAAAGTAGCAAGGATGCAGTGGCGTTAATGTTTCCTGGTGTCAACCTGTATTATTTCAGTAGACATTGAAATGAGGATGCATCTTGCTGCCTTTCCAATGAAGCAAGTTTAATTTAGTAATAGGTGAAAAACCATCCCTACAAAGGTGTTAATCAGAGACTTTGCTTTGTGGACACTTTTCAGAGAACAAATTTGTTAGCATAAAAATAAAGCCAGAAAATGAAGAGCTGTTTAATCACTCAATTGGATTTTTCTGCCAGCATATTTCTTTTTCTCTGCAACCCACTGCTAAATTGTGCTTCCTAGCTGTTTTTATAAAATCACTGAATCAAATCTAACTCTGATTACATCAGAGAAGGCCAGGTACCCTACACAATAAGAGGGGGTTTGAAATTTTGACTTGTCTACTTAAATATCACCAAAATCTGATCACAAGGTCAATTACGTCCCTGGGTGGGATTGAACCACCAACCTTTTGGTTAATAGTCGAACACACTAACCGATCGCGCCACAGAGACACTTTGCAAAAAGTACATACTGACAAAGGCTAATAAGCATACATCTAGAACGTTTCCTAGAAAAACATTAAAAAATAAATAATCTGGAGAGTTTTTGTAAGATGTTTCTTCCATCAACCAACGAATAAACACATTGGTACTTTCCCATGATGAGTGAGTGCTTCAGGATCTCTTGCACTTACATGTGCAGCAGAGTACTGCAATGGAAGCATGCTGGACCCATAACCCAGAGGTAGGCAGATTGAAACTATCCTTTGCTATATGCATTTTTTTTTGTTAATTTAAGTAATCAAAACTGGGATTGATATTTTTGCTCTTTTATTTTTACTTAAAGTACAATAACTTTTACCATTTTAATTTGTTTTAATAGTATATTGACAGTATAGTTTTCTTTCAAAAATCCACTTAATTTTCTTTACCCTATTATTAAAATGGTAATTGACAAAAAAAACTACATTGTCACCAGAAGAGCAATACAAAATGTACAAGTGATATATTAAAATCATCTTTCCAGCTTGAATTTCAATGATGCATTGGGGCAACAATTTTGTGAGAAACATCTTCACCCTTAAATAAAGATTTTTTGTAATTCCTTACCTGTGTGCTAATTAGATATCACCTTGTTTTCACATTAAACAGACTTCCACATGAGAAAGCAGCAAGGATGCAGTGGCGTTAATGTTTCCTGGTTTCAACCTGTATTATTTCAGTAGACATTGAAATGAGGATGCATCTTGCTGCCTTTCCAATGAAGCAAGTTTAATTTAGTAATAGGTGAAAAACCATCCCTACAAAGGTGTTAATCAGAGACTTGGCTTTGTGGACACTTTTCAGAGAACAAATTTGTTAGCATAAAAATAAAGCCAGAAAATGAAGAGCTGTTTAATCACGCAATTTGATTTTTTTGCCAGCATATTTCTTTTTCTCTGCAACCCACTGCTAAATTGTGCTTCCTAGATGTTTTTATAAAATCATTGAATCAAATCTAACTCTGATTACATCAGAGAAGGCCAGGTACCCTACACAATAACAGGGGGTTTGAAATTTTGACTTGTCTACTTAAAGATCACCAAAATCTGATAACAAGGTCAATTACGTACCTGGGTGGGATTGAACCACCAACCTTTTGGTTAATAGCCGTACACACTAACTAATTGCGCCACAGAGACACATTGCAAAAGTATATACTGACAAGGGCTAATAAGCATTCATCTAAAACGTTTCCTAGAAAAACTTTAAAAAGTCAATAATCTGGAGAGTTTTTGTAAGATGTTTCTTCCATCAACCAACGAAGAAACACATTGGTACTTTCCCATGATGAGTGAGTGCTTCAGGATCTCTTGCACTTACATGTGCAGCAGAGTACAGCAATGGAAGCATGCTGGGCCCATAACCCAGAGATAGGCAGATTGAAACTATCCTTTGCTATATGCTTTTTTTTTGTTAATTAAAGTAATCCAAAACTGGGATTGATATTTTGTCTCTTTTATTTTTACTTAAAGTACAATAACTTTTACCATTTTAATTTGTTTTAATAGTATATTGACAGTATTGTTTTCTTTCAAAAATCCACTTAATTTTCTTTACCCTATTATTAAAATGGTAATTGACAAAAACAAACTACATTGTCACCAGAAGAGCAATACAAAATGTACAAGTGATATATTAAAATCATCTTTCCAGCTTGAATTTCAATGATGCATTGGGGCAACGATTTTGTGAGAAACATCTTCACCCTTAAATAAAGATTTTCTTAATTCCTTACCTGTGTGCTAATTAGATATCACCTTGTTTTCACATTAAACAGACTTCCACATGAGAAAGCAGCAAGGATGCAGTGGCGTTAATGTTTCCTGGTGTCAACCTGTATTATTTCAGTAGACATTGAAATGAGGATGCATCTTGCTGCCTTTCCAATGAAGCAAGTTTAATTTAGTAATAGGTGAAAAACCATCCTTACAAAGGTGTTAATCAGAGACTTGGCTTTGTGGACACTTTTCAGAGAACAAATTTGTTAGCATAAAAATAAAGCCAGAAAATGAAGAGCTGTTTAATCACTCAATTGGATTTTTCTGCCAGCATATTTTTTTTCTCTGTAACCCACTGCTAAATTGTGCTTCCTAGCTGTTTTTTATAAAATCACTGAATCAAATCTAACTCTGATTACATCAGAGAAGGCCAGGTAGCCTACACAATAAGAGGGGGTTTGAAATTTTGACTTGTCTACTTAAATATCACCAAAATCTGATCACAAGGTCAATTACGTCCCTGGGTGGGATTGAACCACCAACCTTTTGGTTAATAGTCGAACACACTAACCGATCGCGCCACAGAGACACTTTGCAAAAAGTACATACTGACAAAGGCTAATAAGCATACATCTAGAACGTTTCCTAGAAAAACATTAAAAAATAAATAATCTGGAGAGTTTTTGTAAGATGTTTCTTCCATCAACCAACGAATAAACACATTGGTACTTTCCCATGATGAGTGAGTGCTTCAGGATCTCTTGCACTTACATGTGCAGCAGAGTACTGCAATGGAAGCATGCTGGACCCATAACCCAGAGGTAGGCAGATTGAAACTATCCTTTGCTATATGCATTTTTTTTTGTTAATTTAAGTAATCAAAACTGGGATTGATATTTTTGCTCTTTTATTTTTACTTAAAGTACAATAACTTTTACCATTTTAATTTGTTTTAATAGTATATTGACAGTATAGTTTTCTTTCAAAAATCCACTTAATTTTCTTTACCCTATTATTAAAATGGTAATTGACAAAAAAAACTACATTGTCACCAGAAGAGCAATACAAAATGTACAAGTGATATATTAAAATCATCTTTCCAGCTTGAATTTCAATGATGCATTGGGGCAACAATTTTGTGAGAAACATCTTCACCCTTAAATAAAGATTTTCGTAATTCCTTACCTGTGTGCTAATTAGATATCACCTTGTTTTCACATTAAACAGACTTCCACATGAGAAAGCAGCAAGGATGCAGTGGCGTTAATGTTTCCTGGTTTCAACCTGTATTATTTCAGTAGACATTGAAATGAGGATGCATCTTGCTGCCTTTCCAATGAAGCAAGTTTAATTTAGTAATAGGTGAAAAACCATCCCTACAAAGGTGTTAATCAGAGACTTGGCTTTGTGGACACTTTTCAGAGAACAAATTTGTTAGCATAAAAATAAAGCCAGAAAATGAAGAGCTGTTTAATCACGCAATTTGATTTTTTTGCCAGCATATTTCTTTTTCTCTGCAACCCACTGCTAAATTGTGCTTCCTAGATGTTTTTATAAAATCATTGAATCAAATCTAACTCTGATTACATCAGAGAAGGCCAGGTACCCTACACAATAACAGGGGGTATGAAATTTGACTTGTCTACTTAAAGATCACCAAAATCTGATAACAAGGTCAATTACGTCCCTGGGTGGGATTGAACCACCAACCTTTTGGTTAATAGCCGTACACACTAACTGATTGCGCCACAGAGACACTTTGCAAAAGTACATACTGACAAATGCTAATAAGCATTCATCTAAAACGTTTCCTAGAAAAACTTAAAAAAGTCAATAATCTGGAGAGTTTTTGTAAGATGTTTCTTCTATCAACCAACGAAGAAACACATTGGTACTTTCCCATGATGAGTGAGTGCTTCAGGATCTCTTGCACTTACATGTGCCGCAGAGTACAGCAATGGAAGCATGCTGGGCCCATAACCCAGAGGTAGGCAGATTGAAACTATCCTCTGCTATATGCATTTTTTTTTGTTAATTAAAGTAATCCAAAACTGGGATTGATATTTTGGCTCTTTTATTTTTACTTAAAGTACAATAACTTTTACCATTTTAATTTGTTTTAATAGTATATTGACAGTATTGTTTTCTTTCAAAAATCCACTTCATTTTCTTTACCCTATTATTAAAATGGTAATTGACAAAAACAAACTACATTGTCACCAGAAGAGCAATACAAAATGTACAAGTGATATATTAAAATCATCTTTCCAGCTTGAATTTCAATGATGCATTGGGGCAACGATTTTGTGAGAAACATCTTCACCCTTAAATAAAGATTTTCTTAATTCCTTACCTGTGTGCTAATTAGATATCACCTTGTTTTCACATTAAACAGACTTCCACATGAGAAAGCAGCAAGGATGCAGTGGCGTTAATGTTTCCTGGTGTAAACCTATATTATTTCAGTAGACATTGAAATGAGGATGCATCTTGCTGCCTTTCCAATGAAGCAAGTTTAATTTAGTAATAGGTGAAAAACCATCCCTACAAAGGTGTTAATCAGAGACTTTGCTTTGTGGACACTTTTCAGAGAACAAATTTGTTAGCATAAAAATAAAGCCAGAAAATGAAGAGCTGTTTAATCACTCAATTGGATTTTTCTGCCAGCATATTTCTTTTTCTCTGCAACCCACTGCTAAATTGTGCTTCCTAGCTGTTTTTATAAAATCACTGAATCAAATCTAACTCTGATTACATCAGAGAAGGCCAGGTACCCTACACCATAACAGGGGGTTTGAAATTTTGACTTGTCTACTTAAAGATCACCAAAATCTGATAACAAGGTCAATTACGTACCTGGGTGGGATTGAACCACTAACCTTTTGGTTAATAGCCGTACACACTAACTAATTGCGCCACAGAGACACATTGCAAAAGTATATACTGACAAGGGCTAATAAGCATTCATCTAAAACGTTTCCTAGAAAAACTTTAAAAAGTCAATAATCTGGAGAGTTTTTGTAAGATGTTTCTTCCATCAACCAACGAAGAAACACATTGGTACTTTCCCATGATGAGTGAGTGCTTCAGGATCTCTTGCACTTACATGTGCAGCAGAGTACAGCAATGGAAGCATGCTGGGCTCATAACCCAGAGGTAGGCAGATTGAAACTATCCTCTGCTGTATGCTTTTTTTTTTAATTAAAGTAATCCAAAACTGGGATTGATATTTTGGCTCTTTTATTTTTACTTAAAGTACAATAACTTTTACCATTTTAATTTGTTTTAATAGTATATTGACAGTATTGTTTTCTTTCAAAAATCCACTTAATTTTCTTTACCCTATTATTAAAATGGTAATTGACAAAAACAAACTACATTGTCACCAGAAGAGCAATACAAAATGTACAAGTGATATATTAAAATCATCTTTCCAGCTTGAATTTCAATGATGCATTGGGGCAACGATTTTGTGAGAAACATCTTCACCCTTAAATAAAGATTTTCTTAATTCCTTACCTGTGTGCTAATTGGATATCACCTTGTTTTCGCATTAAACAGACTTCCACATGAGAAAGCAGCAAGGATGCAGTGGCGTTAATGTTTCCTGGTGTCAACTTGTATTATTTCAGTAGACATTGAAATGAGGATGCATCTTGCTGCCTTTCCAATGAAGCAAGTTTAATTTAGTAATAGGTGAAAAACCATCCCTACAAAGGTGTTAATCAGAGACTTGGCTTTGTGGACACTTTTCAGAGAACAAATTTGTTAGCTTAAAAATAAAGCCAGAAAATGAAGAGCTGTTTAATCACTCAATTGGATTTTTTTTTGCCAGCATATTTTTTTTCTCTGCAACCCACTGCTAAATTGTGCTTCCTAGCTGTTTTTTTTATAAAATCACTGAATCAAATCTAACTCTGATTATATCAGAGAAGGCCAGGTACCCTACACAATAAGAGGGGGTTTGAAATTTTGACTTGTCTACTTAAATATCACCAAAATCTGATCACAAGGTCAATTACGTTCCTGGGTGGGATTGAACCACCAACCTTTTGGTTAATAGCCTTACACACTAACCAATTGCACCACAGAGACACTTTGCAAAAAGTACATACTGACAAAGGCTAATAAGCATTCATCAAGAACGTTTCCTAGAAAAACTTTAAAAAGTCAATAATCTGGAGAGTTTTTGTAAGATGTTTCTTCCATCAACCAATGAAGAAACACATTGGTACTTTCCCATGATGAGTGAGTGCTTCAGGATCTCTTGCACTTACATGTGCAGCAGAGTACTGCAATGGAAGCATGCTGGGCCCATAACCCAGAGATAGGCAGATTGAAACTATCCTTTGCTATATGCATTTTTTTTTTGTTAATTAAAGTAATCCAAAACTGGGATTGATATTTTGGCTCTTTTATTTTTACTTAAAGTACAATAACTTTTACCATTTTAATTTGTTTTGATAGTATATTGACAGTATTGTTTTCTTTTAAAAATCCACTTAATTTTCTTTACCCTATTATTAAAATGGTAATTGACAAAAACAAACTACATTGTCACCAGAAGAGCAATACAAAATGTACAAGTGATATATTAAAATCATCTTTCCAGCTTGAATTTCAATGATGCATTGGGGCAACGATTTTGTGAGAAACATCTTCACCCTTAAATAAAGATTTTCTTAATTCCTTACCTGTGTGATAATTAGATATCACCTTGTTTTCACATTAAACAGACTTCCACATGAGAAAGCAGCAAGGATGCAGTGGCGTTAATGTTTCCTGGTGTCAACCTGTATTATTTCAGTAGACATTGAAATGAGGATGCATCTTGTTGCCTTTCCAATGAAGCAAGTTTAATTTAGTAATAGGTGAAAAACCATCCCTACAAAGGTGTTAATCAGAGACTTGGCTTTGTGGACACATTTCAGAGAACAAATTTGTTAGCATAAAAATAAAGCCAGAAAATGAAGAGCTGTTTAATCACTCAATTGTATTTTTTTGCCAGCATATTTTTTTATCTGCAACCCACTGCTAAATTGTGCTTCCTAGCTGTTTTTTTTATAAAATCACTGAATCAAATCTAACTCTGATTACATCAGAGAAGGCCAGGTACCCTACACAATAAGAGGGGGTATGAAATTTTGACTTGTCTACTTAAATATCACCAAAATCTGATCACAAGGTCAATTACATTCCTGGGTGGGATTGAACCACCAACCTTTTGGTTAATAGTCTTACACACTAACCAATTGCACCACAGAGACACTTTGCAAAAGTACATACTGACAAAGGCTAATAAGCATTCATCTAGAACGTTTCCTAGAAAAACTTTAAAAAGTCAATAATCTGGAGAGTTTTTGTAAGATGTTTCTTCCATCAACCAACGAAGAAACACATTGGTACTTTCCCATTATGAGTGAGTGCTTCAGGATCTCTTGCACTTACATGTGCAGCAGAGTACTGCAATGGAAGCATGCTGGGCCCATAACCCAGAGGTAGGCAGATTGAAACTATCCTTTGCTATATGCATTTTTTTTTGTTAATTAAAGTAATCCAAAACTGGGATTGATATTTTTGCTCTTTTATTTTTACTTAAAGTACAATAACTTTTACCATTTTAATTTGTTTTAATAGTATATTGACAGTATTGTTTTCTTTCAAAAATCCACTTAATTTTCTTTACCCTATTATTAAAATGGTAATTGACAAAAACAAATTACATTGTCACCAGAAGAGCAATACAAAATGTACAAGTGATATATTAAAATCATCTTTCCAGCTTGAATTTCAATGATGCATTGGGGCAACGATTTTGTGAGAAACATCTTCACCCTTAAAGATTTTCTTAATTCCTTACCTGTGTGCTAATTAGATATCACCTTGTTTTCACATTAAACAGACTTCCACATGAGAAAGCAGCAAGGATGCAGTGGTGTTAATGTTTCCTGGTGTCAACCTGTATTATTTCAGTAGACATTGAAATGAGGATGCATCTTGCTGCCTTTCCAATGAAGCAAGTTTAATTTAGTAATAGGTGAAAAACCATCCCTACAAAGGTGTTAATCAGAGACTTGGCTTTGTGGACACTTTTCAGAGAACAAATTTGTTAGCATAAAAATAAAGCCAGAAAATGAAGAGCTGTTTAATCACTCAATTGGATTTTTTTGCAAGCATATTTCTTTTTCTCTGCAACCCACTGCTAAATTGTGCTTCCTAGCTGTTTTAATAAAATCACTGAATCAAATCTAACTCTGATTACATCAGAGAAGGCCAGGTAGCCTACACCATAACAGGGGGTTTGAAATTTTGACTTGTCTACTTAAAGATCACCAAAATCTGATCACAAGGTCAATTACGTCCCTGGGTGTGATTGAACCACCAACCTTTTGGTTAGTAGCCGTACACACTAACTAATTGCGCCACAGAGACACTTTGCAGAAGTAAATACTGACAAAGGCTAATAAGCATTCATCTAGAACGTTTCCTAGAAAAACTTTAAAAAGTCAATAATCTGGAGAGTTTTTGTAAGATGTTTCTTCCATCAACCAACGAAGAAACACATTGGTACTTTCCCATGATGAGCGAGTGCTTCAGGATCTCTTGCACTTACATGTGCAGCAGAGTACAGCAATGGAAGCATGCTGGGCCCATAACCCAGAGGTAGGCAGATTGAAACTATCCTTTGCTATATGCTTTTTTTTTGTTAATTAAAGTAATCCAAAACTGGGATTGATATTTTGGCTCTTTTATTTTTACTTAAAGTACAATAACTTTTACCATTTTAATTTGTTTTAATAGTATATTGACAGTATTGTTTTCTTTCAAAAATCCACTTAATTTTCTTTACCCTATTATTAAAATGGTAATTGACAAAAACAAACTACATTGTCACCAGAAGAGCAATACAAAATGTACAAGTGATATATTAAAATCATCTTTCCAGCTTGAATTTCAATGATGCATTGGGGCAACGATTTTGTGAGAAACATCTTCACCCTTAAATAAAGATTTTCTTAATTCCTTACCTGTGTGATAATTAGATATCACCTTGTTTTCGCATTAAACAGACTTCCACATGAGAAAGCAGCAAGGATGCAGTGGCGTTAATGTTTCCTGGTGTCAACTTGTATTATTTCAGTAGACATTGAAATGAGGATGCATCTTGCTGCCTTTCCAATGAAGCAAGTTTAATTTAGTAATAGGTGAAAAACCATCCTTACAAAGGTGTTAATCAGAGACTTTGCTTTGTGGACACTTTTCAGAGAACAAATTTGTTAGCATAAAAATAAGCCAGAAAATGAAGAGCTGTTAAATCACTCAATTGGATTTTTCTGCCAGCATATTTTTTTTCTCTGCAAACCACTGCTAAATTGTGCTTCCTAGCTGTTTTTATAAAATCAATGAATCAAATCTAACTCTGATTACATCAGAGAAGGCCAGGTACCCTACACCATAAGAGGGGGTTTGAAATTTTGACTTGTCTACTTAAAGATCACCAAAATCTGATAACAAGATCAATTACATCCCTGGGTGGGATTGAACCACCAACCTTTTAGTTAATAGCCGTACACACTAACTGATTGCGCCACAGAGACACTTTGCGAAAGTCTGTTTAATGTCTGTTTAATGTGAAAATGCAGTCGAGTTTCCCACATTTGGGGAAATCATAGGGGTCAGCATACCCAGAATGCAATGAATGAACCTCACCCTGGGAGAACAATCTTCATGACCATGGTATCTCCTATGCAAAATAAGTATGATTTGGGATAGGGCAGGGGAGGGCCGCTGCTCAGGCACATCTCTGTCAAGTAAAGGAGATTCAACTGAGGCAGCACAAGGGAACTCTCATCTGGGGACAACAACTGCAGGGAGAACACATATTTTCAGATGAACATGGGAGGGCAGAAGGCTGCCTAATACTGAAGCACCCCCAAACAACAAACCAAATGCAACAACTAGTGCAAGCATTCCTGGGGGAAGGCCTGCAGCAGATGGATTTGCATATGGTAATGCCATCCAAGCAGTGGGTCAAAGTTGGCTTCAACCCTCGTCTGCATATGAAAAGAAAAAAGGGATGTGCAGGGCATGGCGGCCTTTTGCGGCGCTTGCATGACCCTTAGTTCGCATTAAACACCCCCACCCTCCTTCGGTGTGGGGCTCATGTTGGCTATGCCCCAGCACCTGAAGCATTCAAGCTGATTTCTTGCAGCAGCTGGGCACTGTAACAGCTCCAGAGCTGCTCTGTGAGGCAAGTAAAAGGGTGTGGGCCCTGCAGCACTACCTGTAGTTTGCATTGTGTGTTGGAAGGCACAAAGTAAGCAGACGGGAGAAGTCAGGATAGTGCGCAAGGGCATAGAAGGGAGCGGCTCAAGAAAAGAGAAGTGGAAACAGACAGCAAACTAGGCTGGAGAGAGACCTGAGACAAAGAGATCTGAATTATACGAGAGACGACCAGGGGAAACACAAATTATGCAGAAAGTTTCCCACATTTGGGGAAATCACAGGGGCAGCACACCCAGAGTGCAATGGGTGAGCCTTGCCTTGGGAGAAGCACCTACATGATCATAGTATCTCACCTGGCAGGTAAGTAGGAGTTGGGCTAGAGCTGGGGAGGGTCGCTGCTCGGGTACCCCCCTGTCAAGTGAAGGAGATCCAACTGAGGCAGCACAAGGGAACTCTCGAAAGAGGAACAAGGCTAGAGGAAGATCTGAGACAAAGAAATCTGATTTTTACCAGAGTTGACCAGAAGAAAGCACAAACACAGTCCCCCACTACCACAAATAATGCAGTCGAGTTTCCCACATTTGGGGAAATCATAGGGGTCAGCATACCCAGAATGCAATGAATGAACCTCACCCTGGGAGAACAATCTTCATGACCATGGTATCTCCTATGCAAAATAAGTATGATTTGGGATAGGGCTGGGGAGGGCCGCTGCTCAAGCACATCTCTGTCAAGTAAAGGAGATTCAACTGAGGCAGCACAAGGGAACTCTCATCTGGGGACAACAACTGCAGGGAGAACACATATTTTCAGATGAACATGGGAGGGCAGAAGGCTGCCTAATACTGAAGCACCCCCAAACAACAAACCAAATGCAACAACTAGTGCAAGCATTCCTGGGGGAAGGCCTGCAGCAGATGGATTTGCATATGGTGATGTCATCCAAGCAGTGGGTCAAAGTTGGCTTCAACCATCGTCTGCATATGAAAAGAAAAAAGGGATGTGCAGGGCATGGTGTCCTTTTGTGGCGCTTGGATGACCCCTCCTTCGGTGTGGGGCTCATGTTGGCTATGCCCCAGCCCCTGAAGCATTCAAGATGATTTCTTGCAGCAGCTGGGCACTGTAACAGCTCCAGAGCTGTTCTGTAAAGCATGTAAAAGGGTGTGGGCCCTGCAGCACTACCTGTAGTATGCATTGTGCGTTGGAAGGCACAAAGTAAGCAGACGGGAGAGGTCAGGATAGTGCGCAAGGGCATAGAAGGGAGCGGCTCAAGAAAAGAGAAGTGGAAACAGACAGCAAACTAGGCTGGAGAAAGACCTGAGACAAAGAGATCTGAATTATACGAGAGCCGACCAGAGGAAACACAAATTATGCAGTCAAGTTTCCCACATTTGGGGAAATCGCAGGAGCAGCACACCCAGAGTGCAATGGGTGAGCCTTGCCCTGGGAGAAGCACCTTCCTGATCATAGTATCTCACCTGGCAGGTAAGTAGGAGTTGGGCTAGAGCTGGGGAGGGTCGCTGCTCGGGCACCCCCCTGTCAAGTGAAGGAGATCCAACTGAGGCAGCACAAGGGAACTCTCGAAAGAAGAACAAGGCTAGAGGAATATCTGAGACAAAGAAATCTGACTTTTACCAGAGCTGAGCAGAGGAAAGCACAAACACAGTCCCCCACTACCACAAATAATGCAGTCGAGTTTCCCACATTTGGGGAAATCACAGGGGTCAGCATACCCAGAATGCAATGAATGAACCTCACCCTGGGAGAACAATCTTCATGACCATGGTATCTCTTATGCAAAATAAGTATGATTTGGGATAGGGCTGGGGAGGGCCGCTGCTCAGGCACATCTCTGTCAAGTAAAGGAGATTCAACTGAGGCAGCACAAGGGAACTCTCATCTGGGGACAACAACTGCAGGGAGAACACATATTTTCAGATGAACATGGGAGGGCAGAAGGCTGCCTAATACTGAAGCACCCCCAAACAACAAACCAAATGCAACAACTAGTGCAAGCATTCCTGGGGGAAGGCCTGCAGCAGATTGATTTGCATATGGTAATGCCATCCAAGCAGTGGGTCAAAGTTGGCTTCAACCCTCGTCTGCATATGAAAAGAGAAAAGGGGCGTGCAGGGCATGGCGGCCTTTTGCGGCGCTTGGGTGACCCTTAGTTCGCATTAAACACCCCCACCCTCCTTCGGTGTGGGGCTCATGTTGGCAATGCCCAAGCCCCTGAAGCATTCAAGCTGATTTCTTGCAGCAGCTGGGTACTGTAACAGCTCCAGAGCTGCTCTGTGAGGCAAGTAAAAGGGTGTGGGCCCTGCAGCACTACCTGTAGTTTGCATTGTGTGTTGGAAGGCACAAAGTAAGCAGACGGGAGAAGTCAGGATAGTGCGCAAGGGCATAGAAGGGAGCGGCTCAAGAAAAGAGAAGTGGAAACAGACAGCAAACTAGGCTGGAGAGAGACCTGAGACAAAGAGATCTGAATTATACGAGAGACGACCAGGGGAAACACAAATTATGCAGTCAAGTTTCCCACATTTGGGGAAATCACAGGGGCAGCACACCCAGAGTGCAATGGGTGACCCTTGCCCTGGGAGAAGCACCTACATGATCATAGTATCTCACCTGGCAGGTAAGTAGAAGTTGGGCTAGAGCTGGGGAGGGTCGCTACTCGGGTACCCCCCTGTCAACTTAAGGAGATCCAACTGAGGCAGCACAAGGGAACTCTCGAAAGAGGAACAAGGCTAGAGGAAGATCTGAGACAAAGAAATCTGACTTTTACCAGAGCTGACCAGAGGAAAGCACAAACACAGTCCCCCACTACCACAAATAATGCAGTCGAGTTTCCCACATTTGGGGAAATCATAGGGGTCAGCATACCCAGAATGCAATGAATGAACCTCACCCTGGGAGAACAATCTTCATGACCATGGTATCTCCTATGCAAAATAAGTATGATTTGGGATAGAGCTGGGGAGGGCCGCTGCTCAGGCACATCTCTGTCAAGTAAAGGAGATTCAACTGAGGCAGCACAAGGGAACTCTCATCTGGGGACAACAACTGCAGGGAGAACACATATTTTCAGATGAACATGGGAGGGCAGAAGGCTGCCTAATACTGAAGCACCCCCAAACAACAAACCAAATGCAACAACTAGTGCAAGCATTCCTGGGTGAAGGCCTGCAGCAGATAGATTTGCATATGGTGATGTCATCCAAGCAGTGGGTCAAAGTTGGCTTCAACCCTCGTCTGCATATGAAAAGAGAAAAGGGGCGTGCAGGGCATGGCAGGCCTTTTGCGGCGCTTGGATGACCCCTAGTTCGCATTAAACACCTCCACCCTCCTTCGGTGTGGGGCTCATGTTGGCTATGCCCCAGCCCCTTAAGCATTCAAGCTGATTTCTTGCAGCAGCTGGGCACTGTAACAGCTCCAGAGCTGCTCTGTAAGGCAAGTAAAAGGGTCTCTGTGGCGCAATCAGTTAGTATGTACGGCTATTAACCGAAAGGTTGGTGGTTCAATCCCACCCAGGGACGTAATTGACCTTGTGATCAGATTTTGGTGATATTTAAGTAGACAAGTCAAAATTTCAAACCCCCTCTTATTGTGTAGGGTACCTGGCCTTCTCTGATGTAATCAGAGTTAGATTTGATTCAGTGATTTTATAAAAAACAGCTAGGAAGCACAATTTAGCAGTGGGTTGCAGAGAAAAAAAATATGCTGGCAGAAAAATCCAATTGAGTGATTAAACAGCTCTTCATTTTCTGGCTTTATTTTTATGCTAACAAATTTGTTCTCTGAAAAGTGTCCACAAAGCCAAGTCTCTGATTAACACCTTTGTAAGGATGGTTTTTCACCTATTACTAAATTAAACTTGCTTCATTGGAAAGGCAGCAAGATGCATCCTCATTTCAATGTCTACTGAAATAATACAGGTTGACACCAGGAAACATTAACGCCACTGCATCCTTGCTGCTTTCTCATGTGGAAGTCTGTTTAATGTGAAAACAAGGTGATATCTAATTAGCACACAGGTAAGGAATTAAGAAAATCTTTATTTAAGGGTGAAGATGTTTCTCACAAAATTGTTGACCCAATGCATCATTGAAATTCAAGCTGGAAAGATGAATTTAATATATCACTTGTACATTTTGTATTGCTCTTCTGGTGACAATGTAGTTTGTTTTTGTCAATTACCATTTTAATAATAGGGTAAAGAAAATGAAGTGGATTTTTGAAAGAAAACAATACTGTCAATATACTATTAAAACAAATTAAAATGGTAAAAGTTATTGTACTTTAAGTAAAAATAAAAGAGACAAAATATCAATCCCAGTTTTGGATTACTTTAATTAACAAAAAAAAATGCATATAGCAGAGGATAGTTTCAATCTGCCTACCTCTGGGTTATGGGCCCAGCATGCTTCCATTGCAGTACTCTGCTGCACATGTAAGTGCATGAGATCCTGAAGCACTCACTCATCATGGGAAAGTACCAATGTGTTTCTTCGTTGGTTGATGGAAGAAACATCTTACAAAAACTCTCCAGATTATTGACTTTTTAAAGTTTTGCTAGGAAACGTTTTAGATGAATGCTTATTAGCCTTTGTCAGTATGGACTTTTGCAAAGTGTCTCTGTGGCGCAATCAGTTAGTATGTACGGCTATTAACCAAAAGCACTGTTTGCAAAGTGTCTCGGTGGCGCAATCGGTTAGTGTGTTCGGCTATTAACCAAAAGGTTGGTGGTTCAATCCCACCCAGGGACGTAATTGACCTTGTGATCAGATTTTGGTGATATTAAAGTAGACAAGTCAAAATTTCAAACCCCCTCTTATTGTGTAGGGTACCTGGCCTTCTCTGATGTAATCAGAGTTAGATTTGATTCAGTGATTTTATAAAAAACAGCTAGGAAGCACAATTTAGCAGTGGGTTGCAGAGAAAAAAAATATGCTGGCAGAAAAATCCAATTGAGTGATTAAACAGCTCTTCATTTTCTGGCTTTATTTTTATGCTAACAAATTTGTTCTCTGAAAAGTGTCCACAAAGCCAAGTCTCTGATTAACACCTTTGTAAGGATGGTTTTTCACCTATTACTAAATTAAACTTGCTTCATTGGAAAGGCAGCAAGATGCATCCTCATTTCAATGTCTACTGAAATAATACAAGTTGACACCAGGAAACATTAACGCCACTGCATCCTTGCTGCTTTCTCATGTGGAAGTCTGTTTAATGTGAAAACAAGGTGATATCTAATTAGCACACAGGTAAGGAATTAAGAAAATCTTTATTTAAGGGTGAAGATGTTTCTCACAAAATCGTTGCCCCAATGCATCATTGAAATTCAAGCTGGAAAGATGATTTTAATATATCACTTGTACATTTTGTATTGCTCTTCTGGTGACAATGTAGTTTGTTTTTGTCAATTACCATTTTAATAATAGGGTAAAGAAAATTAAGTGGATTTTTGAAAGAAAACAATACTGTCAATATACTATTAAAACAAATTAAAATGGTAAAAGTTATTGTACTTTAAGTAAAAATAAAAGAGCCAAAATATCAATCCCAGTTTTGGATTACTTTAATTAACAAAAAAAAAAAGCATACAGCAGAGGATAGTTTCAATCTGCCTACCTCTGGGTTATGGGTCCAGCATGCTTCCATTGCTGTACTCTGCTGCACATGTAAGTGCAAGAGATCCTGAAGCACTCACTCATCATGGGAAAGTACCAATGTGTTTCTTTGTTGGTTGATGGAAGAAACATCTTACAAAAACTCTCCAGATTATTGACTTTTTAAAGTTTTTCTAGGAAACGTTTTAGATGAATGCTTATTAGCCTTTGTCAGTATGAACTTTTGCAAAGTGTCTCTGTGGCGCAATCAGTTAGTATGTACTGCTATTAACCAAAAGGTTGGTGGTTCAATCCCACCCAGGGACCTAATTGACCTTGTTATAAGATTTTGGTGATCTTTAAGTAGACAAGTCAAATTTCATACCCCCTGTTATGGTGTAGGGTACCTGGCCTTCTCTGATGTGATCAGAGTTAGATTTGATTCAGTGATTTTATAAAAACATCTAGGAAGCACAATTTAGCAGTGGGTTGCAGAGAAAAAGAAATATGCTGGCAAAAAAATCAAATTGTGTGATTAAACAGCTCTTCATTTTCTGGCTTTATTTTTATGCTAACAAATTTGTTCTCTGAAAAGTGTCCACAAAGCCAAGTCTCTGATTAACACCTTTGTAGGGATGGTTTTTCACCTATTACTAAATTAAACTTGCTTCATTGGAAAGGCAGAGAGATGCATCCTCATTTCAATGTCTACTGAAATAATACAGGTTGACACCAGGAAACATTAACGCCACTGCATCCTTGCTGCTTTCTCATGTGGAAGTCTGTTTAATGTGAAAACAAGGTGATATCTAATTAGCACACAGGTAAGGAATTAAGAAAATCTTTATTTAAGGGTGAAGATGTTTCTCACAAAATTGTTGCCCCAATGCATCATTGAAATTCAAGCTGGAAAGATGATTTTAATATATCACTTGTACATTTTGTATTGCTCTTCTGGTGACAATGTAGTTTTTTTTGTCAATTACCATTTTAATAATAGGGTAAAGAAAATTAAGTGGATTTTTGAAAGAAAACTATACTGTCAATATACTATTAAAACAAATTAAAATGGTAAAAGTTATTGTACTTTAAGTAAAAATAAAAGAGCCAAAATATCAATCCCAGTTTTGGATTACTTTAATTAACAAACAAAAAAATGCATATAGCAGAGGATAGTTTCAATCTGCCTACCTCTGGGTTATGGGCCCAGCATTCTTCCATTGCTGTACTCTGCTGCACATGTAAGTGCAAGAGATCCTGAAGCACTCACTCATCATGGGAAAGTACCAATGTGTTTCTTCGTTGGTTGATGGAAGAAACATCTTACAAAAACTCTCCAGATTATTGACTTTTTTAAGTTTTTCTAGGAAACATTTTAGATGAATGCTTATTAGCATTTGTCAGTATGTACTTTCGCAAAGTGTCTCTGTGGCGCAATCAGTTAGTGTGTACGGCTATTAACCAAAAGGTTGGTGGTTCAATCCCACCCAGGGATGTAATTGACCTTGTTATCAGATTTTGGTGATCTTTAAGTAGACAAGTCAAATTTCAAACCCCCTGTTATGGTGTAGGGTACCTGGCCTTCTCTGATGTAATCAGAGTTAGATTTGATTCAGTGATTTTATAAAAACATCTAGGAAGCACAATTTAGCCGTGGGTTGCAGAGAAAAAGAAATATGCTGGCAAAAAAATCAAATTGCGTGATTAAACAGCTCTTCATTTTCTGGGTTTATTTTTATGCTAACAAATTTGTTCTCTGAAAAGTGTCCACAAAGCCAAGTCTCTGATTAACACCTTTGTAGGGATGGTTTTTCACCTATTACTAAATTAAACTTGCTTCATTGGAAAGGCAGCAAGATGCATCCTCATTTCAATGTCTACTGAAATAATACAAGTTGACACCAGGAAACATTAACGCCACTGCATACTTGCTGCTTTCTCATGTGGAAGTCTGTTTAATGTGAAAACAAGGTGATATCTAATTAGCACACAGATAAGGAATTAAGAAAATCTTTATTTAAGGGTGAAGATGTTTCTCACAAAATTATTGACCCAATGCATCATTGAAATTCAAGCTGGAAAGATGATTTTAATATATCACTTGTACATTTTGTATTGCTCTTCTGGTGACAATGTAGTTTGTTTTTGTCAATTACCATTTTAATAATAGGGTAAAGAAAATGAAGTGGATTTTTGAAAGAAAACAATACTGTCAATATACTATTAAAACAAATTAAAATGGTAAAAGTTATTGTACTTTAAGTAAAAATAAAAGAGCCAAAATATCAATCCCAGTTTTGGATTACTTTAATTAACAAAAAAAAAAAGCATACAGCAGAGAATAGTTTCAATCTGCCTACCTCTGGGTTATGGGTCGAGCATGCTTCCATTGCTGTACTCTGCTGCACATGTTAGTGCAAGAGATCCTGAAGCACTCACTCATCATGGGAAAGTACCAATGTGTTTCTTCGTTGGTTGATGGAAGAAACATCTTACAAAAACTCTCCAGATTATTGACTTTTTAAAGTTTTGCTAGGAAACGTTTTAGATGAATGCTTATTAGCCTTTGTCAGTATGGACTTTTGCAAAGTGTCTCTGTGGCGCAATCAGTTAGTATGTACGGCTATTATCCAAAAGGTTGGTGGTTCAATCCCACCCAGGGACCTAATTGACCTTGTTATCAGATTTTGCTGATCTTTAAGTAGACAAGTCAAAATTTCAAACCCCCTGTTATGGTGTAGGGTACTTGGCCTTCTCTGATGTAATCAGAGTTAGATTTGATTCAGTGATTTTATAAAAACAGCTAGGAAGCACAATTTAGCAGTGGGTTGCAGAGAAAAAAAATATGCTGGCAGAAAAATCCAATTGAGTGATTAAACAGCTCTTTATTTTCTGGCTTTATTTTTATGCTAACAAATTTGTTCTCTGAAAAGTGTCCACAAAGCCAAGTCTCTGATTAACACCTTTGTAAGGATGGTTTTTCACCTATTACTAAATTAAACTTGCTTCATTGGAAAGGCAGCAAGATGCATCCTCATTTCAATGTCTACTGAAATAATACAGGTTGACACCAGGAAACATTAACGCCACTGCATCCTTGCTGCTTTCTCATGTGGAAGTCTGTTTAATATGAAAACAAGGTGATATCTAATTAGCACACAGGTAAGGAATTAAGAAAATCTTTATTTAAGGGTGAAGATGTTTCTCACAAAATCGTTGCCCCAATGCATCATTGAAATTCAAGCTGAAAGGTGATTTTAATATATCACTTGTACATTTTGTATTGCTCTTCTGGTGACAATGTAGTTTGTTTTTGTCAATTACCATTTTAATAATAGGGTAAAGAAAATGAAGTGGATTTTTGAAAGAAAACAATACTGTCAATATACTATTAAAACAAATTAAAATGGTAAAAGTTATTGTACTTTAAGTAAAAATAAAAGAGACAAAATATCAATCCCAGTTTTGGATTACTTTAATTAACAAAAAAAATGCATATAGCAGAGGATAGTTTCAATCTGCCTACCTCTGGGTTATAGGCCCAGCATGCTTCCATTGCAGTACTCTGCTGCACATGTAAGTGCAAGAGATCCTGAAGCACTCACTCATCATGGGAAAGTACCAATGTGTTTCTTCGTTGGTTGATGGAAGAAACATCTTACAAAAACTCTCCAGATTATTGACTTTTTAAAGTTTTTCTAGGAAACGTTTTAGATGAATGCTTATTAGCCTTTGCAGTATGAACTTTTGCAAAGTGTCTCTGTGGCGCAATCAGTTAGTATGTACGGCTATTAACCAAAAGGTTGGTGGTTCAATCCCACCCAGGGACCTAATTGACCTTGTTATCAGATTTTGCTGATCTTTAAGTAGACAAGTCAAAATTTCAAACCCCCTGTTATGGTGTAGGGTACTTGGCCTTCTCTGATGTAATCAGAGTTAGATTTGATTCAGTGATTTTATAAAAACAGCTAGGAAGCACAATTTAGCAGTGGGTTGCAGAGAAAAAAAATATGCTGGCAAAAAAAATCCAATTGAGTGATTAAACAGCTCTTCATTTTCTGGCTTTATTTTTATGCTAACAAATTTGTTCTCTGAAAAGTGTCCACAAAGCCAAGTCTCTGATTAACACCTTTGTAAGGATGGTTTTTCACCTATTACTAAATTAAACTTGCTTCATTGGAAAGGCAGCAAGATGCATCCTCATTTCAATGTCTACTGAAATAATACAGGTTGACACCAGGAAACATTAACGCCACTGCATCCTTGCTGCTTTCTCATGTGGAAGTCTGTTTAATATGAAAACAAGGTGATATCTAATTAGCACACAGGTAAGGAATTAAGAAAATCTTTATTTAAGGGTGAAGATGTTTCTCACAAAATCGTTGCCCCAATGCATCATTGAAATTCAAGCTGAAAGGTGATTTTAATATATCACTTGTACATTTTGTATTGCTCTTCTGGTGACAATGTAGTTTGTTTTTGTCAATTACCATTTTAATAATAGGGTAAAGAAAATGAAGTGGATTTTTGAAAGAAAACAATACTGTCAATATACTATTAAAACAAATTAAAATGGTAAAAGTTATTGTACTTTAAGTAAAAATAAAAGAGACAAAATATCAATCCCAGTTTTGGATTACTTTAATTAACAAAAAAAAATGCATATAGCAGAGGATAGTTTCAATCTGCCTACCTCTGGGTTATAGGCCCAGCATGCTTCCATTGCAGTACTCTGCTGCACATGTAAGTGCAAGAGATCCTGAAGCACTCACTCATCATGGGAAAGTACCAATGTGTTTCTTCGTTGGTTGATGGAAGAAACATCTTACAAAAACTCTCCAGATTATTGACTTTTTAAAGTTTTTCTAGGAAACGTTTTAGATGAATGCTTATTAGCCTTTGCAGTATGAACTTTTGCAAAGTGTCTCTGTGGCGCAATCAGTTAGTATGTACGGCTATTAACCAAAAGGTTGGTGGTTCAATCCCACCCAGGGACCTAATTGACCTTGTTATCAGATTTTGGTGATCTTTAAGTAGACAAGTCAAATTTCATACCCCCTGTTATGGTGTAGGGTACCTGGCCTTCTCTGATGTAATCAGAGTTAGATTTGATTCAGTGATTTTATAAAAACATCTAGGAAGCACAATTTAGCAGTGGGTTGCAGAGAAAAAGAAATATGCTGGCAAAAAAATCAAATTGCGTGATTAAACAGCTCTTTATTTTCTGGCTTTATTTTTATGCTAACAAATTTGTTCTCTGAAAAGTGTCCACAAAGCCAAGTCTCTGATTAACACCTTTGTAGGGATGGTTTTTCACCTATTACTAAATTAAACTTGCTTCATTGGAAAGGCAGCAAGATGCATCCTCATTTCAATGTCTACTGAAATAATACAGGTTGACACCAGGAAACATTAACGCCACTGCATCCTTGCTGCTTTCTCATGTGGAAGTCTGTTTAATGTGAAAACAAGGTGATATCTAATTAGCACACAGGTAAGGAATTAAGAAAATCTTTATTTAAGGGTGAAGATGTTTCTCACAAAATTGTTGACCCAATGCATCATTGAAATTCAAGCTGGAAAGATGATTTTAATATATCACTTGTACATTTTGTATTGCTCTTCTGGTGACAATGTAGTTTTTTTGTCAATTACCATTTTAATAATAGGGTAAAGAAAATTAAGTGGATTTTTGAAAGAAAACTATACTGTCAATATACTATTAAAACAAATTAAAATGGTAAAAGTTATTGTACTTTAAGTAAAAATAAAAGAGCAAAAATATCAATCCCAGTTTTGATTACTTAAATTAACAAAAAAAAATGCATATAGCAAAGGATAGTTTCAATCTGCCTACCTCTGGGTTATGGGTCCAGCATGCTTCCATTGCAGTACTCTGCTGCACATGTAAGTGCAAGAGATCCTGAAGCACTCACTCATCATGGGAAAGTACCAATGTGTTTATTCATTGGTTGATGGAAGAAACATCTTACAAAAACTCTCCAGATTATTGATTATTTAATGTTTTTCTAGGAAACGTTCTAGATGTATGCTTATTAGCCTTTGTCAGTATGTACTGTTTGCAAAGTGTCTCGGTGGCGCAATCGGTTAGTGTGTTCGGCTATTAACCAAAAGGTTGGTGGTTCAATACCACCCAGGGACATAATTGACCTTGTGATCACATTTTGGTGATATTTAAGTAGACAAGTCAAAATTTCAAACCCCCTCTTATTGTGTAGGGTACCTGGCCTTCTCTGATGTAATCAGAGTTAGATTTGATTCAGTGATTTTATAAAAAACAGCTAGGAAGCACAATTTAGCAGTGGGTTGCAGAGAAAAAAAATATGCTGGCAGAAAAATCCAATTGAGTGATTAAACAGCTCTTCATTTTCTGGCTTTATTTTTATGCTAACAAATTTGTTCTCTGAAATGTGTCCACAAAGCCAAGTCTCTGATTAACACCTTTGTAAGGATGGTTTTTCACCTATTACTAAATTAAACTTGCTTCATTGGAAAGGCAGCAAGATGCATCCTCATTTCAATGTCTACTGAAATAATACAGGTTGACACCAGGAAACATTAACGCCACTGCATGCTTGCTGCTTTCTCATGTGGAAGTCTGTTTAATGTGAAAACAAGGTGATATCTAATTAGCACACAGGTAAGGAATTACGAAAATCTTTATTTAAGGGTGAAGATGTTTCTCACAAAATTGTTGCCCCAATGCATCATTGAAATTCAAGCTGGAAAGATGATTTTAATATATCACTTGTACATTTTGTATTGCTCTTCTGGTGACAATGTAGTTTTTTTGTCAATTACCATTTTAATAACAGGGTAAAGAAAATTAAGTGGATTTTTGAAAGAAAACTATACTGTCAATATACTATTAAAACAAATTAAAATGGTAAAAGTTATTGTACTTTAAGTAAAAATAAAAGAGCAAAATATCAATCCCAGTTTTGATTACTTAAATTAACAAAAAAAATGCATATAGCAAAGGATAGTTTCAATCTGCCTACCTCTGGGTTATGGGTCCAGCATGCTTCCATTGCAGTACTCTGCTGCCCATGTAAGTGCAAGAGATCCTGAAGCACTCACTCATCATGGGAAAGTACCAATGTGTTTATTCGTTGGTTGATGGAAGAAACATCTTACAAAAACTCTCCAGATTATTGATTTTTTAATGTTTTTCTAGGAAACGTTCTAGATGTATGCTTATTAGCCTTTGTCAGTATATACTTTTTGCAACGTGTCTCTGTGTCGCAATCGGTTAGTGTGTTTGGCTATTAACCAAAAGGTTGGTGGTTCAATCCCACCCAGGGACGTAATTAACCTTGTGATCAGATTTTGGTGATATTTAAGTAGACAAGTCAAAATTTCAAACCTCCTCTTATGGTTTAGGGTACATGGCCTTCTCTGATGTAATCAGAGTTAGATTTGATTCAGTGATTTTATAAAAAACAGCTAGGAAGCACAATTTAGCAGTGGGTTGCAGAGAAAAAAAATATGCTGGCAAAAAAAATCCAATTGAGTGATTAAACAGCTCTTCATTTTCTGGCTTTATTTTTATGCTAACAAATTTGTTCTCTGAAAAGTGTCCACAAAGCCAAGTCTCTGATTAACACCTTTGTAAGGATGGTTTTTCACCTATTACTAAATTAAACTTGCTTCATTGGAAAGGCAGCAAGATGCATCCTCATTTCAATGTCTACTGAAATAATACAGGTTGACACCAGGAAACATTAACGCCACTGCATCCTTGCTGCTTTCTCATGTGGAAGTCTGTTTAATGTGAAAACAAGGTGATATCTAATTAGCACACAGGTAAGAAATTACGAAAATCTTTATTTAAGGGTGAAGATGTTTCTCACAAAATCGTTGCCCCAATGCATCATTGAAATTCAAGCTGGAAAGATGATTTTAATATATCACTTGTACATTTTGTATTGCTCTTCTGGTGACAATGTAGTTTGTTTTTGTCAATTACCATTTTAATAATAGGGTAAAGAAAATGAAGTGGATTTTTGAAAGAAAACAATACTGTCAATATACTATTAAAACAAATTAAAATGGTAAAAGTTATTGTACTTTAAGTTAAAATAAAAGAGACAAAATATCAATCCCAGTTTTGGATTACTTTAATTAACAAAAAAAAATGCATATAGCAGAGGATAGTTTCAATCTGCCTACCTCTGGGTTATGGGCCCAGCATGCTTCCATTGCAGTACTCTGCTGCACATGTAAGTGCAAGAGATCCTGAAGCACTCACTCATCATGGGAAAGTACCAATGTGTTTCTTCGTTGGTTGATGGAAGAAACATCTTACAAAAACTCTCCAGATTATTGACTTTTTAAAGTTTTGCTAGGAAACGTTTTAGATGAATGCTTATTAGCCTTTGCAGTATGAACTTTTGCATAGTGTCTCTGTGGCGCAATCAGTTAGTATGTACAGCTATTAACCAAAAGGTTGGTGGTTCAATCCCACCCAGGGACCTAATTGACCTTGTTATCAGATTTTGGTGATCTTTAAGTAGACAAGTCAAATTTCATACCCCCTGTTATGGTGTAGGGTACCTGGCCTTCTCTGATGTAATCAGAGTTAGATTTGATTCAGTGATTTTATAAAAACATCTAGGAAGCACAATTTAGCAGTGGGTTGCAGAGAAAAAGAAATATGCTGGCAAAAAAATCAAATTGCGTGATTAAACAGCTCTTAATTTTCTGGCTTTATTTTTATGCTAACAAATTTGTTCTCTGAAAAGTGTCCACAAAGCCAAGTCTCTGATTAACACCTTTGTAGGGATGGTTTTTCACCTATTACTAAATTAAACTTGCTTCATTGGAAAGGCAGCAAGATGCATCCTCATTTCAATGTCTTCTGAATTAATACAGGTTGACACCAGGAAACATTAACGCCACTGCATCCTTGCTGCTTTCTCATGTGGAAGTCTGTTTAATGTGAAAACAAGGTGATATCTAATTAGCACACAGGTAAGGAATTAAGAAAATCTTTATTTAAGGGTGAAGATGTTTCTCACAAAATTGTTGACCCAATGCATCATTGAAATTCAAGCTGGAAAGATGATTTTAATATATCACTTGTACATTTTGTATTGCTCTTCTGGTGACAATGTAGTTTTTTTTGTCAATTACCATTTTAATAATAGGGTAAAGAAAATTAAGTGGATTTTTGAAAGAAAACTATACTGTCAATATACTATTAAAACAAATTAAAATGGTAAAAGTTATTGTACTTTAAGTAAAAATAAAAGAGCAAAAATATCAATCCCAGTTTTGATTACTTAAATTAACAAAAAAAAATGCATATAGCAAAGGATAGTTTCAATCTGCCTACCTCTGGGTTATGGGCCCAGCATGCTTCCATTGCAGTACTCTGCTGCACATGTAAGTTCAAGAGATCCTGAAGCACTCACTCATCATGGGAAAGTACCAATGTGTTTCTTCGTTGGTTGATGGAAGAAACATCTTACAAAAACTCTCCAGATTATTGACTTTTTAAAGTTTTTCTAGGAAACGTTTTAGATGAATGCTTATTAGCCTTTGTCAGTATGGACTTTTGCAAAGTGTCTCTGTGGCGCAATCAGTTAGTATGTACGGCTATTAACCAAAAGGTTGGTGGTTCAATCCCACCCAGGGACCTAATTGACCTTGTTATCAGATTTTGGTGATCTTTAAGTAGACAAGTCAAAATTTCAAACCCCCTGTTATGGTGTAGGGTACCTGGCCTTCTCTGATGTAATCAGAGTTAGATTTGATTCAGTGATTTTATAAAAACAGCTAGGAAGCACAATTTAGCAGTGGGTTGCAGAGAAAAAAAATATGCTGGCAGAAAAATCCAATTGAGTGATTAAACAGCTCTTTATTTTCTGGCTTTATTTTTATGCTAACAAATTTGTTCTCTGAAAAGTGTCCACAAAGCCAAGTCTCTGATTAACACCTTTGTAAGGATGGTTTTTCACCTATTACTAAATTAAACTTGCTTCATTGGAAAGGCAGCAAGATGCATCCTCATTTCAATGTCTACTGAAATAATACAGGTTGACACAAGGAAACATTAACGCCACTGCATCCTTGCTGCTTTCTCATGTGGAAGTCTGTTTAATGTGAAAACAAGGTGATATCTAATTAGCACACAGGTAAGGAATTAAGAAAATCTTTATTTAAGGGTGAAGATGTTTCTCACAAAATCGTTGCCCCAATGCATCATTGAAATTCAAGCTGGAAAGATGATTTTAATATATCACTTGTACATTTTGTATTGCTCTTCTGGTGACAATGTAGTTTGTTTTTGTCAATTACCATTTTAATAATAGGGTAAAGAAAATGAAGTGGATTTTTGAAAGAAAACAATACTGTCAATATACTATTAAAACAAATTAAAATGGTAAAAGTTATTGTACTTTAAGTAAAAATAAAAGAGACAAAATATCAATCCCAGTTTTGGATTACTTTAATTAACAAAAAAAATGCATATAGCAGAGGATAGTTTCAATCTGCCTACCTCTGGGTTATGGGCCCAGCATGCTTCCATTGCAGTACTCTGCTGCACATGTAAGTGCAAGAGATCCTGAAGCACTCACTCATCATGGGAAAGTACCAATGTGTTTCTTCGTTGGTTGATGGAAGAAACATCTTACAAAAACTCTCCAGATTATTGATTTTTTAATGTTTTTCTAGGAAACGTTCTAGATGTATGCTTATTAGCCTTTGTCAGTATGGACTTTTCGCAAAGTGTCTCTGTGGCGCAATCGGTTAGTGTGTTTGGCTATTAACCAAAAGTTTGGTGGTTCAATCCCACCCAGGGACCTAATTGACCTTGTTATCAGATTTTGGTGATCTTTAAGTAGACAAGTCAAAATTTCAAACCCCCTGTTATGGTGTAGGGTACCTGGCCTTCTCTGATGTAATCAGAGTTAGATTTGATTCAGTGATTTTATAAAAATAGCTAGGAAGCACAATTTAGCAGTGGGT
Organism: Pseudophryne corroboree; assembly: GCF_028390025.1. NCBI lineage: Eukaryota > Metazoa > Chordata > Amphibia > Anura > Myobatrachidae > Pseudophryne > Pseudophryne corroboree. The sequence goes on along the minus strand of NW_026970282.1, from coordinate 216,023 downwards.
TGCAGAGAAAAAAAATATGCTGGCAGAAAAATCCAATTGAGTGATTAAACAGCTCTTTATTTTCTGGCTTTATTTTTATGCTAACAAATTTGTTCTCTGAAAAGTGTCCACAAAGCCAAGTCTCTGATTAACACCTTTGTAAGGATGGTTTTTCACCTATTACTAAATTAAACTTGCTTCATTGGAAAGGCAGCAAGATGCATCCTCATTTCAATGTCTACTGAAATAATACAAGTTGACACCAGGAAACATTAACGCCACTGCATCCTTGCTGCTTTCTCATGTGGAAGTCTGTTTAATGTGAAAACAAGGTGATATCTAATTAGCACACATGTAAGGAATTAAGAAAATCTTTATTTAAGGGTGAAGATGTTTCTCACAAAATCGTTGCCCCAATGCATCATTGAAATTCAAGCTGGAAAGATGATTTTAATATATCACTTGTACATTTTGTATTGCTCTTCTGGTGACAATGTAGTTTGTTTTTGTCAATTACCATTTAATAATAGGGTAAAGAAAATTAAGTGGATTTTTGAAAGAAAACAATACTGTCAATATACTATTAAAACAAATTAAAATGGTAAAAGTTATTGTACTTTAAGTAAAAATAAAAGAGACAAAATATCAATCCCAGTTTTGGATTACTTTAATTAACAAAAAAAAAAGCATACAGCAGAGGATAGTTTCAATCTGCCTACCTCTGGGTTATGGGTCCAGCATGCTTCCATTGCTGTACTCTGCTGCACATGTAAGTGCAAGAGATCCTGAAGCACTCACTCATCATGGGAAAGTACCAATGTGTTTCTTCGTTGGTTGATGGAAGAAACATCTTACAAAAACTCTCCAGATTATTGACTTTTTAAAGTTTTGCTAGGAAACGTTTTAGATGAATGCTTATTAGCCTTTGTCAGTATGGACTTTTGCAAAGTGTCTCTGTGGCGCAATCAGTTAGTATGTACGGCTATTAACCAAAAGGTTGGTGGTTCAATCCCACCCAGGGACCTAATTGACCTTGTTATCAGATTTTGCTGATCTTTAAGTAGACAAGTCAAAATTTCAAACCCCCTGTTATGGTGTAGGGTACTTGGCCTTCTCTGATGTAATCAGAGTTAGATTTGATTCAGTGATTTTATAAAAACAGCTAGGAAGCACAATTTAGCAGTGGGTTGCAGAGAAAAAAAATATGCTGGCAGAAAAATCCAATTGAGTGATTAAACAGCTCTTTATTTTCTGGCTTTATTTTTATGCTAACAAATTTGTTCTCTGAAAAGTGTCCACAAAGCCAAGTCTCTGATTAACACCTTTGTAAGGATGGTTTTTCACCTATTACTAAATTAAACTTGCTTCATTGGAAAGGCAGCAAGATGCATCCTCATTTCAATGTCTACTGAAATAATACAGGTTGACACCAGGAAACATTAACGCCACTGCATCCTTGCTGCTTTCTCATGTGGAAGTCTGTTTAATATGAAAACAAGGTGATATCTAATTAGCACACAGGTAAGGAATTAAGAAAATCTTTATTTAAGGGTGAAGATGTTTCTCACAAAATTGTTGCCCCAATGCATCATTGAAATTCAAGCTGAAAGGTGATTTTAATATATCACTTGTACATTTTGTATTGCTCTTCTGGTGACAATGTAGTTTGTTTTTGTCAATTACCATTTTAATAATAGGGTAAAGAAAATGAAGTGGATTTTTGAAAGAAAACAATACTGTCAATATACTATTAAAACAAATTAAAATGGTAAAAGTTATTGTACTTTAAGTAAAAATAAAAGAGACAAAATATCAATCCCAGTTTTGGATTACTTTAATTAACAAAAAAAAATGCATATAGCAGAGGATAGTTTCAATCTGCCTACCTCTGGGTTATGGGCCCAGCATGCTTCCATTGCAGTACTCTGCTGCACATGTAAGTGCAAGAGATCCTGAAGCACTCACTCATCATGGGAAAGTACCAATGTGTTTCTTCGTTGGTTGATGGAAGAAACATCTTACAAAAACTCTCCAGATTATTGACTTTTTAAAGTTTTTCTAGGAAACGTTTTAGATGAATGCTAATTAGCCTTTGCAGTATGAACTTTTGCAAAGTGTCTCTGTGGCGCAATCAGTTAGTATGTACGGCTATTAACTAAAAGGTTGGTGGTTCAATCCCACCCAGGGACCTAATTGACCTTTTTATCAGATTTTGGTGATCTTTAAGTAGACAAGTCAAATTTCATACCCCCTGTTATGGTGTAGGGTACCTGGCCTTCTCTGATGTAATCAGAGTTAGATTTGATTCAGTGATTTTATAAAAACATCTAGGAAGCACAATTTAGCAGTGGGTTGCAGAGAAAAAGAAATATGCTGGCAAAAAAATCAAATTGCGTGATTAAACAGCTCTTTATTTTCTGGCTTTATTTTTATGCTAACAAATTTGTTCTCTGAAAAGTGTCCACAAAGCCAAGTCTCTGATTAACACCTTTGTAGGGATGGTTTTTCACCTATTACTAAATTAAACTTGCTTCATTGGAAAGGCAGCAAGATGCATCCTCATTTCAATGTCTACTGAAATAATACAGGTTGACACCAGGAAACATTAACGCCACTGCATCCTTGCTGCTTTCTCATGTGGAAGTCTGTTTAATGTGAAAACAAGGTGATATCTAATTAGCACACAGGTAAGGAATTAAGAAAATCTTTATTTAAGGGTGAAGATGTTTCTCACAAAATTGTTGACCCAATGCATCATTGAAATTCAAGCTGGAAAGATGATTTTAATATATCACTTGTACATTTTGTATTGCTCTTCTGGTGACAATGTAGTTTTTTTTGTCAATTACCATTTTAATAATAGGGTAAAGAAAATTAAGTGGATTTTTGAAAGAAAACTATACTGTCAATATACTATTAAAACAAATTAAAAATGGTAAAAGTTATTGTACTTTAAGTAAAAATAAAAGAGAAAAAATATCAATCCCAGTTTTGATTACTTAAATTAACAAAAAAAAATGCATATAGCAAAGGATAGTTTCAATCTGCCTACCTCTGGGTTATGGGTCCAGCATGCTTCCATTGCAGTACTCTGCTGCACATGTAAGTGCAAGAGATCCTGAAGCACTCACTCATCATGGGAAAGTACCAATGTGTTTATTCATTGGTTGATGGAAGAAACATCTTACAAAAACTCTCCAGATTATTGATTTTTTAATGTTTTTCTAGGAAACGTTCTAGATGTATGCTTATTAGCCTTTGTCAGTATGTACTGTTTGCAAAGTGTCTCGGTGGCGCAATCGGTTAGTGTGTTCGGCTATTAACCAAAAGTTTGGTGGTTCAATCCCACCCAGGGACATAATTGACCTTGTGATCACATTTTGGTGATATTTAAGTAGACAAGTCAAAATTTCAAACCCCCTCTTATTGTGTAGGGTACCTGGCCTTCTCTGATGTAATCAGAGTTAGATTTGATTCAGTGATTTTATAAAAAACAGCTAGGAAGCACAATTTTACAGTGGGTTGCAGAGAAAAAAAATATGCTGGCAGAAAAATCCAATTGAGTGATTAAACAGCTCTTCATTTTCTGGCTTTATTTTTATGCTAACAAATTTGTTCTCTGAAAAGTGTCCACAAAGCCAAGTCTCTGATTAACACCTTTGTAAGGATGGTTTTTCACCTATTACTAAATTAAACTTGCTTCATTGGAAAGGCAGCAAGATGCATCCTCATTTCAATGTCTACTGAAATAATACAGGTTGACACCAGGAAACATTAACGCCACTGCATCCTTGCTGCTTTCTCGTGTGGAAGTCTGTTTAATGTGAAAACAAGGTGATATCTAATTAGCACACAGGTAAGGAATTACGAAAATCTTTATTTAAGGGTGAAGATGTTTCTCACAAAATTGTTGCCCCAATGCATCATTGAAATTCAAGCTGGAAAGATGATTTTAATATATCACTTGTACATTTTGTATTGCTCTTCTGGTGACAATGTAGTTTTTTTGTCAATTACCATTTTAATAACAGGGTAAAGAAAATTAAGTGGATTTTTGAAAGAAAACTATACTGTCAATATACTATTAAAACAAATTAAAATGGTAAAAGTTATTGTACTTTAAGTAAAAATAAAAGAGCAAAAATATCAATCCCAGTTTTGATTACTTAAATTAACAAAAAAAATGCATATAGCAAAGGATAGTTTCAATCTGCCTACCTCTGGGTTATGGGTCCAGCATGCTTCCATTGCAGTACTCTGCTGCACATGTAAGTGCATGAGATCCTGAAGCACTCACTCATCATGGGAAAGTACCAATGTGTTTCTTCGTTGGTTGATGGAAGAAACATCTTACAAAAACTCTCCAGATTATTGACTTTTTAAAGTTTTGCTAGGAAACGTTTTAGATGAATGCTTATTAGCCTTTGTCAGTATGGACTTTTGCAAAGTGTCTCTGTGGCGCAATCAGTTAGTATGTACGGCTATTAACCAAAAGCACTGTTTGCAAAGTGTCTCGGTGGCGCAATCGGTTAGTGTGTTCGGCTATTAACCAAAAGGTTGGTGGTTCAATCCCACCCAGGGACGTAATTGACCTTGTGATCAGATTTTGGTGATATTAAAGTAGACAAGTCAAAATTTCAAACCCCCTCTTATTGTGTAGGGTACCTGGCCTTCTCTGATGTAATCAGAGTTAGATTTGATTCAGTGATTTTATAAAAAACAGCTAGGAAGCACAATTTAGCAGTGGGTTGCAGAGAAAAAAAATATGCTGGCAGAAAAATCCAATTGAGTGATTAAACAGCTCTTCATTTTCTGGCTTTATTTTTATGCTAACAAATTTGTTCTCTGAAAAGTGTCCACAAAGCCAAGTCTCTGATTAACACCTTTGTAAGGATGGTTTTTCACCTATTACTAAATTAAACTTGCTTCATTGGAAAGGCAGCAAGATGCATCCTCATTTCAATGTCTACTGAAATAATACAAGTTGACACCAGGAAACATTAACGCCACTGCATCCTTGCTGCTTTCTCATGTGGAAGTCTGTTTAATGTGAAAACAAGGTGATATATAATTAGCACACAGGTAAGGAATTAAGAAAATCTTTATTTAAGGGTGAAGATGTTTCTCACAAAATTGTTGACCCAATGCATCATTGAAATTCAAGCTGGAAAGATGATTTTAATATATCACTTGTACATTTTGTATTGCTCTTCTGGTGACAATGTAGTTTGTTTTTGTCAATTACCATTTTAATAATAGGGTAAAGAAAATGAAGTGGATTTTTGAAAGAAAACAATACTGTCAATATACTATTAAAACAAATTAAAATGGTAAAAGTTATTGTACTTTAAGTAAAAATAAAAGAGACAAAATATCAATCCCAGTTTTGGATTACTTTAATTAACAAAAAAAAAATGCATATAGCAGAGGATAGTTTCAATCTGCTTACCTCTGGGTTATGGGCCCAGCATGCTTCCATTGCAGTACTCTGCTGCACATGTAAGTTCAAGAGATCCTGAAGCACTCACTCATCATGGGAAAGTACCAATGTGTTTCTTCGTTGGTTGATGGAAGAAACATCTTACAAAAACTCTCCAGATTATTGACTTTTTAAAGTTTTTCTAGGAAACGTTTTAGATGAATGCTAATTAGCCTTTGCAGTATGAACTTTTGCAAAGTGTCTCTGTGGCGCAATCAGTTAGTATGTACGGCTATTAACCAAAAGGTTGGTGGTTCAATCCCACCCAGGGACCTAATTGACCTTGTTATCAGATTTTGGTGATCTTTAAGTAGACAAGTCAAATTTCATACCCCCTGTTATGGTGTAGGGTACCTGGCCTTCTCTGATGTAATCAGAGTTAGATTTGATTCAGTGATTTTATAAAAACATCTAGGAAGCACAATTTAGCAGTGGGTTGCAGAGAAAAAGAAATATGCTGGCAAAAAAATCAAATTGCGTGATTAAACAGCTCTTTATTTTCTGGCTTTATTTTTATGCTAACAAATTTGTTCTCTGAAAAGTGTCCACAAAGCCAAGTCTCTGATTAACACCTTTGTAGGGATGGTTTTTCACCTATTACTAAATTAAACTTGCTTCATTGGAAAGGCAGCAAGATGCATCCTCATTTCAATGTCTACTGAAATAATATAGGTTGACACCAGGAAACATTAACGCCACTGCATCCTTGCTGCTTTCTCATGTGGAAGTCTGTTTAATGTGAAAACAAGGTGATATCTAATTAGCACACAGGTAAGGAATTAAGAAAATCTTTATTTAAGGGTGAAGATGTTTCTCACAAAATTGTTGACCCAATGCATCATTGAAATTCAAGCTGGAAAGATGATTTTAATATATCACTTGTACATTTTGTATTGCTCTTCTGGTGACAATGTAGTTTTTTTTGTCAATTACCATTTTAATAATAGGGTAAAGAAAATTAAGTGGATTTTTGAAAGAAAACTATACTGTCAATATACTATTAAAACAAATTAAAAATGGTAAAAGTTATTGTACTTTAAGTAAAAATAAAAGAGAAAAAATATCAATCCCAGTTTTGATTACTTAAATTAACAAAAAAAAATGCATATAGCAAAGGATAGTTTCAATCTGCCTACCTCTGGGTTATGGGTCCAGCATGCTTCCATTGCAGTACTCTGCTGCACATGTAAGTGCAAGAGATCCTGAAGCACTCACTCATCATGGGAAAGTACCAATGTGTTTATTCATTGGTTGATGGAAGAAACATCTTACAAAAACTCTCCAGATTATTGATTTTTTAATGTTTTTCTAGGAAACGTTCTAGATGTATGCTTATTAGCCTTTGTCAGTATGTACTGTTTGCAAAGTGTCTCGGTGGCGCAATCGGTTAGTGTGTTCGGCTATTAACCAAAAGTTTGGTGGTTCAATCCCACCCAGGGACATAATTAACCTTGTGATCACATTTTGGTGATATTTAAGTAGACAAGTCAAAATTTCAAACCCCCTCTTATTGTGTAGGGTACCTGGCCTTCTCTGATGTAATCAGAGTTAGATTTGATTCAGTGATTTTATAAAAAACAGCTAGGAAGCACAATTTAGCAGTGGGTTGCAGAGAAAAAAAATATGCTGGCAGAAAAATCCAATTGAGTGATTAAACAGCTCTTCATTTTCTGGCTTTATTTTTATGCTAACAAATTTGTTCTCTGAAAAGTGTCCACAAAGCCAAGTCTCTGATTAACACCTTTGTAAGGATGGTTTTTCACCTATTACTAAATTAAACTTGCTTCATTGGAAAGGCAGCAAGATGCATCCTCATTTCAATGTCTACTGAAATAATACAGGTTGACACCAGGAAACATTAACGCCACTGCATCCTTGCTGCTTTCTCGTGTGGAAGTCTGTTTAATGTGAAAACAAGGTGATATCTCATTAGCACACAGGTAAGGAATTACGAAAATCTTTATTTAAGGGTGAAGATGTTTCTCACAAAATTGTTGCCCCAATGCATCATTGAAATTCAAGCTGGAAAGATGATTTTAATATATCACTTGTACATTTTGTATTGCTCTTCTGGTGACAATGTAGTTTTTTTGTCAATTACCATTTTAATAACAGGGTAAAGAAAATTAAGTGGATTTTTGAAAGAAAACTATACTGTCAATATACTATTAAAACAAATTAAAATGGTAAAAGTTATTGTACTTTAAGTAAAAATAAAAGAGCAAAAATATCAATCCCAGTTTTGATTACTTAAATTAACAAAAAAAATGCATATAGCAAAGGATAGTTTCAATCTGCCTACCTCTGGGTTATGGGTCCAGCATGCTTCCATTGCAGTACTCTGCTGCCCATGTAAGTGCAAGAGATCCTGAAGCACTCACTCATCATGGGAAAGTACCAATGTGTTTATTCGTTGGTTGATGGAAGAAACATCTTACAAAAACTCTCCAGATTATTGATTTTTTAATGTTTTTCTAGGAAACGTTCTAGATGTATGCTTATTAGCCTTTGTCAGGATGTACTTTTTGCAAAGTGTCTCTGTGGCGCAATCGGTTAGTGTGTTTGGCTATTAACCAAAAGATTGGTGGTTCAATCCCACCCAGGGATGTAATTAACCTTGTGATCAGATTTTGGTGATATTTAAGTAGACAAGTCAAAATTTCAAACCTCCTCTTATGGTGTAGGGTACATGGCCTTCTCTGATGTAATCAGAGTTAGATTTGATTCAGTGATTTTATAAAAAACAGCTAGGAAGCACAATTTAGCAGTGGGTTGCAGAGAAAAAAAATATGCTGGCAGAAAAATCCAATCGAGTGATTAAACAGCTCATCATTTTCTGGCTTTATTTTTATGCTAACAAATTTGTTCTCTGAAAAGTGTCCACAAAGCCAAGTCTCTGATTAACACCTTTGTAAGGATGGTTTTTCACCTATTACTAAATTAAACTTGCTTCATTGGAAAGGCAGCAAGATGCATCCTCATTTCAATGTCTACTGAAATAATACAAGTTGACACCAGGAAACATTAACGCCACTGCATCCTTGCTGCTTTCTCATGTGGAAGTCTGTTTAATGTGAAAACAAGGTGATATATAATTAGCACACAGGTAAGGAATTAAGAAAATCTTTATTTAAGGGTGAAGATGTTTCTCACAAAATTGTTGACCCAATGCATCATTGAAATTCAAGCTGGAAAGATGATTTTAATATATCACTTGTACATTTTGTATTGCTCTTCTGGTGACAATGTAGTTTGTTTTTGTCAATTACCATTTTAATAATAGGGTAAAGAAAATTAAGTGGATTTTTGAAAGAAAACAATACTGTCAATATACTATTAAAACAAATTAAAATGGTAAAAGTTATTGTACTTTAAGTAAAAATAAAAGAGACAAAATATCAATCCCAGTTTTGGATTACTTTAATTAACAAAAAAAATGCATATAGCAGAGGATAGTTTCAATCTGCCTACCTCTGGGTTATGGGCCCAGCATGCTTCCATTGCAGTACTCTGCTGCACATGTAAGTGCAAGAGATCCTGAAGCACTCACTCATCATGGGAAAGTACCAATGTGTTTATTCATTGGTTGATGGAAGAAACATCTTACAAAAACTCTCCAGATTATTGATTTTTTAATGTTTTTCTAGGAAACGTTCTAGATGTATGCTTATTAGCCATGAAGAAACACATTGGTACTTTCCCATGATGAGTGAGTGCTTCAGGATCTCTTGCACTTACATGTGCAGCAGAGTACAGCAATGGAAGCATGCTGGGCCCATAACCCAGAGGTAGGCAGATTGAAACTATCCTTTGCTATATGCATTTTTTTTGTTAATTTAAGTAATCAAAACTGGGATTGATATTTTTGCTCTTTTATTTTTACTTAAAGTACAATAACTTTTACCATTTTAATTTGTTTTAATAGTATATTGACAGTATTGTTTTCTTTCAAAAATCCACTTCATTTTCTTTACCCTATTATTAAAATGGTAATTGACAAAAACAAACTACATTGTCACCAGAAGAGCAATACAAAATGTACAAGTGATATATTAAAATCATCTTTCCAGCTTGAATTTCAATGATGCATTGGGGCAACGATTTTGTGAGAAACATCTTCACCCTTAAATAAAGATTTTCTTAATTCCTTACCTGTGTGCTAATTAGATATCACCTTGTTTTCATATTAAACAGACTTCCACATGAGAAAGCAGCAAGGATGCAGTGGCGTTAATGTTTCCCTGTGTCAACTTGTATTATTTCAGTAGACATTGAAATGAGGATGCATCTTGCTGCCTTTCCAATGAAGCAAGTTTAATTTAGTAATAGGTGAAAAACCATCCTTACAAAGGTGTTAATCAGAGACTTGGCTTTGTGGACACTTTTCAGAGAACAAATTTGTTAGCATAAAAATAAAGCCAGAAAATGAAGAGCTGTTTAATCACGCAATTTGGTTTTTTTGCCAGCATATTTCTTTTTCTCTGCAACCCACTGCTAAATTGTGCTTCCTAGATGTTTTTATAAAATCACTGAATCAAATCTAACTCTGATTACATCAGAGAAGGCCAGGTACCCTACACCATAACAGGGGGTATGAAATTTGACTTGTCTACTTAAAGATCACCAAAATCTGATAACAAGGTCAATTACATCCCTGGGTGGGATTGAACCACCAACCTTTTGGTTAATAGCCGTACACACTAACTGATTGCGCCACAGAGACACTTTGCTAAAAGTACATACTGACAAATGCTAATAAGCATTCATCTAAAACGTTTCCTAGAAAAACTTAAAAAAGTCAATAATCTGGAGAGTTTTTGTAAGATGTTTCTTCTATCAACCAATGAAGAAACACATTGGTACTTTCCCATGATGAGTGAGTGCTTCAGGATCTCTTGCACTTACATGTGCAGCAGAGTACAGCAATGGAAGCATGCTGGGCCCATAACCCAGAGGTAGGCAGATTGAAACTATCCTCTGCTATATGCATTTTTTTGTTTGTTAATTAAAGTAATCCAAAACTGGGATTGATATTTTGGCTCTTTTATTTTTACTTAAAGTACAATAACTTTTACCATTTTAATTTGTTTTAATAGTATATTGACAGTATTGTTTTCTTTCAAAAATCCACTTAATTTTCTTTACCCTATTATTAAAATGGTAATTGACAAAAACAAACTACATTGTCACCAGAAGAGCAATACAAAATGTACAAGTGATATATTAAAATCATCTTTCCAGCTTGAATTTCAATGATGCATTGGGGCAACGATTTTGTGAGAAACACCTTCACCCTTAAATAAAGATTTTCTTAATTCCTTACCTGTGTGCTAATTAGATATCACCTTGTTTTCACATTAAACAGACTTCCACATGAGAAAGCAGCAAGGATGCAGTGGCGTTAATGTTTCCTGGTGTCAACCTGTATTATTTCAGTAGACATTGAAATGAGGATGCATCTTGCTGCCTTTCCAATGAAGCAAGTTTAATTTAGTAATAGGTGAAAAACCATCCTTACAAAGGTGTTAATCAGAGACTTGGCTTTGTGGACACTTTTCAGAGAACAAATTTGTTAGCATAAAAATAAAGCCAGAAAATAAAGAGCTGTTTAATCACTCAATTGGATTTTTCTGCCAGCATATTTTTTTTCTCTGCAACCCACTGCTAAATTGTGCTTCCTAGCTGTTTTTATAAAATCACTGAATCAAATCTAACTCTGATTACATCAGAGAAGGCCAGGTACCCTACACCATAACAGGGGGTTTGAAATTTTGACTTGTCTACTTAAAGATCACCAAAATCTGATAACAAAGTCAATTAGGTCCCTGGGTGGGATTGAACCACCAACCTTTTGGTTAATAGCCGTACATACTAACTGATTGCGCCACAGAGACACTTTGCAAAAGTCCATACTGACAAAGGCTAATAAGCATTCATCTAAAACGTTTCCTAGAAAAACTTTAAAAAGTCAATAATCTGGAGAGTTTTTGTAAGATGTTTCTTCCATCAACCAACGAAGAAACACATTGGTACTTTCCCATGATGAGTGAGTGCTTCAGGATCTCTTGAACTTACATGTGCAGCAGAGTACTGCAATGGAAGCATGCTGGGCCCATAACCCAGAGGTAAGCAGATTGAAACTATCCTCTGCTATATGCATTTTTTTTGTTAATTAAAGTAATCCAAAACTGGGATTGATATTTTGTCTCTTTTATTTTTACTTAAAGTACAATAACTTTTACCATTTTAATTTGTTTTAATAGTATATTGACAGTATTGTTTTCTTTCAAAAATCCACTTAATTTTCTTTACCCTATTATTAAAATGGTAATTGACAAAAACAAACTACATTGTCACCAGAAGAGCAATACAAAATGTACAAGTGATATATTAAAATCATCTTTCCAGCTTGAATTTCAATGATGCATTGGGTCAACAATTTTGTGAGAAACATCTTCACCCTTAAATAAAGATTTTCTTAATTCCTTACCTGTGTGCTAATTATATATCACCTTGTTTTCACATTAAACAGACTTCCACATGAGAAAGCAGCAAGGATGCAGTGGCGTTAATGTTTCCTGGTGTCAACTTGTATTATTTCAGTAGACATTGAAATGAGGATGCATCTTGCTGCCTTTCCAATGAAGCAAGTTTAATTTAGTAATAGGTGAAAAACCATCCTTACAAAGGTGTTAATCAGAGACTTGGCTTTGTGGACACTTTTCAGAGAACAAATTTGTTAGCATAAAAATAAAGCCAGAAAATGATGAGCTGTTTAATCACTCGATTGGATTTTTCTGCCAGCATATTTTTTTTCTCTGCAACCCACTGCTAAATTGTGCTTCCTAGCTGTTTTTTATAAAATCACTGAATCAAATCTAACTCTGATTACATCAGAGAAGGCCATGTACCCTACACCATAAGAGGAGGTTTGAAATTTTGACTTGTCTACTTAAATATCACCAAAATCTGATCACAAGGTTAATTACATCCCTGGGTGGGATTGAACCACCAACCTTTTGGTTAATAGCCAAACACACTAACCGATTGCGCCACAGAGACACTTTGCAAAAAGTACATCCTGACAAAGGCTAATAAGCATACATCTAGAACGTTTCCTAGAAAAACATTAAAAAATCAATAATCTGGAGAGTTTTTGTAAGATGTTTCTTCCATCAACCAACGAATAAACACATTGGTACTTTCCCATGATGAGTGAGTGCTTCAGGATCTCTTGCACTTACATGGGCAGCAGAGTACTGCAATGGAAGCATGCTGGACCCATAACCCAGAGGTAGGCAGATTGAAACTATCCTTTGCTATATGCATTTTTTTTGTTAATTTAAGTAATCAAAACTGGGATTGATATTTTTGCTCTTTTATTTTTACTTAAAGTACAATAACTTTTACCATTTTAATTTGTTTTAATAGTATATTGACAGTATAGTTTTCTTTCAAAAATCCACTTAATTTTCTTTACCCTGTTATTAAAATGGTAATTGACAAAAAAACTACATTGTCACCAGAAGAGCAATACAAAATGTACAAGTGATATATTAAAATCATCTTTCCAGCTTGAATTTCAATGATGCATTGGGGCAACAATTTTGTGAGAAACATCTTCACCCTTAAATAAAGATTTTCGTAATTCCTTACCTGTGTGCTAATTAGATATCACCTTGTTTTCACATTAAACAGACTTCCACACGAGAAAGCAGCAAGGATGCAGTGGCGTTAATGTTTCCTGGTGTCAACCTGTATTATTTCAGTAGACATTGAAATGAGGATGCATCTTGCTGCCTTTCCAATGAAGCAAGTTTAATTTAGTAATAGGTGAAAAACCATCCTTACAAAGGTGTTAATCAGAGACTTGGCTTTGTGGACACTTTTCAGAGAACAAATTTGTTAGCATAAAAATAAAGCCAGAAAATGAAGAGCTGTTTAATCACTCAATTGGATTTTTCTGCCAGCATATTTTTTTTCTCTGCAACCCACTGCTAAATTGTGCTTCCTAGCTGTTTTTTATAAAATCACTGAATCAAATCTAACTCTGATTACATCAGAGAAGGCCAGGTACCCTACACAATAAGAGGGGGTTTGAAATTTTGACTTGTCTACTTAAATATCACCAAAATGTGATCACAAGGTTAATTATGTCCCTGGGTGGGATTGAACCACCAAACTTTTGGTTAATAGCCGAACACACTAACCGATTGCGCCACCGAGACACTTTGCAAACAGTACATACTGACAAAGGCTAATAAGCATACATCTAGAACGTTTCCTAGAAAAACATTAAAAAATCAATAATCTGGAGAGTTTTTGTAAGATGTTTCTTCCATCAACCAATGAATAAACACATTGGTACTTTCCCATGATGAGTGAGTGCTTCAGGATCTCTTGCACTTACATGGGCAGCAGAGTACTGCAATGGAAGCATGCTGGACCCATAACCCAGAGGTAGGCAGATTGAAACTATCCTTTGCTATATGCATTTTTTTTTGTTAATTTAAGTAATCAAAACTGGGATTGATATTTTTTCTCTTTTATTTTTACTTAAAGTACAATAACTTTTACCATTTTTAATTTGTTTTAATAGTATATTGACAGTATAGTTTTCTTTCAAAAATCCACTTAATTTTCTTTACCCTATTATTAAAATGGTAATTGACAAAAAAAACTACATTGTCACCAGAAGAGCAATACAAAATGTACAAGTGATATATTAAAATCATCTTTCCAGCTTGAATTTCAATGATGCATTGGGTCAACAATTTTGTGAGAAACATCTTCACCCTTAAATAAAGATTTTCTTAATTCCTTACCTGTGTGCTAATTAGATATCACCTTGTTTTCACATTAAACAGACTTCCACATGAGAAAGCAGCAAGGATGCAGTGGCGTTAATGTTTCCTGGTGTCAACCTATATTATTTCAGTAGACATTGAAATGAGGATGCATCTTGCTGCCTTTCCAATGAAGCAAGTTTAATTTAGTAATAGGTGAAAAACCATCCCTACAAAGGTGTTAATCAGAGACTTGGCTTTGTGGACACTTTTCAGAGAACAAATTTGTTAGCATAAAAATAAAGCCAGAAAATAAAGAGCTGTTTAATCACGCAATTTGATTTTTTTGCCAGCATATTTCTTTTTCTCTGCAACCCACTGCTAAATTGTGCTTCCTAGATGTTTTTATAAAATCACTGAATCAAATCTAACTCTGATTACATCAGAGAAGGCCAGGTACCCTACACCATAACAGGGGGTATGAAATTTGACTTGTCTACTTAAAGATCACCAAAATCTGATAACAAGGTCAATTAGGTCCCTGGGTGGGATTGAACCACCAACCTTTTGGTTAATAGCCGTACATACTAACTGATTGCGCCACAGAGACACTTTGCAAAAGTTCATACTGCAAAGGCTAATTAGCATTCATCTAAAACGTTTCCTAGAAAAACTTTAAAAAGTCAATAATCTGGAGAGTTTTTGTAAGATGTTTCTTCCATCAACCAACGAAGAAACACATTGGTACTTTCCCATGATGAGTGAGTGCTTCAGGATCTCTTGAACTTACATGTGCAGCAGAGTACTGCAATGGAAGCATGCTGGGCCCATAACCCAGAGGTAAGCAGATTGAAACTATCCTCTGCTATATGCATTTTTTTTTTGTTAATTAAAGTAATCCAAAACTGGGATTGATATTTTGTCTCTTTTATTTTTATTTAAAGTACAATAACTTTTACCATTTTAATTTGTTTTAATAGTATATTGACAGTATTGTTTTCTTTCAAAAATCCACTTCATTTTCTTTACCCTATTATTAAAATGGTAATTGACAAAAACAAACTACATTGTCACCAGAAGAGCAATACAAAATGTACAAGTGATATATTAAAATCATCTTTCCAGCTTGAATTTCAATGATGCATTGGGTCAACAATTTTGTGAGAAACATCTTCACCCTTAAATAAAGATTTTCTTAATTCCTTACCTGTGTGCTAATTATATATCACCTTGTTTTCACATTAAACAGACTTCCACATGAGAAAGCAGCAAGGATGCAGTGGCGTTAATGTTTCCTGGTGTCAACTTGTATTATTTCAGTAGACATTGAAATGAGGATGCATCTTGCTGCCTTTCCAATGAAGCAAGTTTAATTTAGTAATAGGTGAAAAACCATCCTTACAAAGGTGTTAATCAGAGACTTGGCTTTGTGGACACTTTTCAGAGAACAAATTTGTTAGCATAAAAATAAAGCCAGAAAATGAAGAGCTGTTTAATCACTCAATTGGATTTTTCTGCCAGCATATTTTTTTTCTCTGCAACCCACTGCTAAATTGTGCTTCCTAGCTGTTTTTTATAAAATCACTGAATCAAATCTAACTCTGATTACATCAGAGAAGGCCAGGTACCCTACACAATAAGAGGGGGTTTGAAATTTTGACTTGTCTACTTTAATATCACCAAAATCTGATCACAAGGTCAATTACGTCCCTGGGTGGGATTGAACCACCAACCTTTTGGTTAATAGCCGAACACACTAACCGATTGCGCCACCGAGACACTTTGCAAACAGTGCTTTTGGTTAATAGCCGTACATACTAACTGATTGCGCCACAGAGACACTTTGCAAAAGTCCATACTGACAAAGGCTAATAAGCATTCATCTAAAACGTTTCCTAGCAAAACTTTAAAAAGTCAATAATCTGGAGAGTTTTTGTAAGATGTTTCTTCCATCAACCAACGAAGAAACACATTGGTACTTTCCCATGATGAGTGAGTGCTTCAGGATCTCATGCACTTACATGTGCAGCAGAGTACTGCAATGGAAGCATGCTGGACCCATAACCCAGAGGTAGGCAGATTGAAACTATCCTTTGCTATATGCATTTTTTTTGTTAATTTAAGTAATCAAAACTGGGATTGATATTTTTGCTCTTTTATTTTTACTTAAAGTACAATAACTTTTACCATTTTAATTTGTTTTAATAGTATATTGACAGTATAGTTTTCTTTCAAAAATCCACTTAATTTTCTTTACCCTGTTATTAAAATGGTAATTGACAAAAAAACTACATTGTCACCAGAAGAGCAATACAAAATGTACAAGTGATATATTAAAATCATCTTTCCAGCTTGAATTTCAATGATGCATTGGGGCAACAATTTTGTGAGAAACATCTTCACCCTTAAATAAAGATTTTCGTAATTCCTTACCTGTGTGCTAATTAGATATCACCTTGTTTTCACATTAAACAGACTTCCACACGAGAAAGCAGCAAGGATGCAGTGGCGTTAATGTTTCCTGGTGTCAACCTGTATTATTTCAGTAGACATTGAAATGAGGATGCATCTTGCTGCCTTTCCAATGAAGCAAGTTTAATTTAGTAATAGGTGAAAAACCATCCTTACAAAGGTGTTAATCAGAGACTTGGCTTTGTGGACACTTTTCAGAGAACAAATTTGTTAGCATAAAAATAAAGCCAGAAAATGAAGAGCTGTTTAATCACTCAATTGGATTTTTCTGCCAGCATATTTTTTTTCTCTGCAACCCACTGTAAAATTGTGCTTCCTAGCTGTTTTTTATAAAATCACTGAATCAAATCTAACTCTGATTACATCAGAGAAGGCCAGGTACCCTACACAATAAGAGGGGGTTTGAAATTTTGACTTGTCTACTTAAATATCACCAAAATGTGATCACAAGGTCAATTATGTCCCTGGGTGGGATTGAACCACCAAACTTTTGGTTAATAGCCGAACACACTAACCGATTGCGCCACCGAGACACTTTGCAAACAGTACATACTGACAAAGGCTAATAAGCATACATCTAGAACGTTTCCTAGAAAAACATTAAAAAATCAATAATCTGGAGAGTTTTTGTAAGATGTTTCTTCCATCAACCAATGAATAAACACATTGGTACTTTCCCATGATGAGTGAGTGCTTCAGGATCTCTTGCACTTACATGTGCAGCAGAGTACTGCAATGGAAGCATGCTGGACCCATAACCCAGAGGTAGGCAGATTGAAACTATCCTTTGCTATATGCATTTTTTTTTGTTAATTTAAGTAATCAAAACTGGGATTGATATTTTTTCTCTTTTATTTTTACTTAAAGTACAATAACTTTTACCATTTTTAATTTGTTTTAATAGTATATTGACAGTATAGTTTTCTTTCAAAAATCCACTTAATTTTCTTTACCCTATTATTAAAATGGTAATTGACAAAAAAAACTACATTGTCACCAGAAGAGCAATACAAAATGTACAAGTGATATATTAAAATCATCTTTCCAGCTTGAATTTCAATGATGCATTGGGTCAACAATTTTGTGAGAAACATCTTCACCCTTAAATAAAGATTTTCTTAATTCCTTACCTGTGTGCTAATTAGATATCACCTTGTTTTCACATTAAACAGACTTCCACATGAGAAAGCAGCAAGGATGCAGTGGCGTTAATGTTTCCTGGTGTCAACCTGTATTATTTCAGTAGACATTGAAATGAGGATGCATCTTGCTGCCTTTCCAATGAAGCAAGTTTAATTTAGTAATAGGTGAAAAACCATCCCTACAAAGGTGTTAATCAGAGACTTGGCTTTGTGGACACTTTTCAGAGAACAAATTTGTTAGCATAAAAATAAAGCCAGAAAATAAAGAGCTGTTTAATCACGCAATTTGATTTTTTTGCCAGCATATTTCTTTTTCTCTGCAACCCACTGCTAAATTGTGCTTCCTAGATGTTTTTATAAAATCACTGAATCAAATCTAACTCTGATTACATCAGAGAAGGCCAGGTACCCTACACCATAACAGGGGGTATGAAATTTGACTTGTCTACTTAAAGATCACCAAAATCTGATAAAAAGGTCAATTAGGTCCCTGGGTGGGATTGAACCACCAACCTTTTAGTTAATAGCCGTACATACTAACTGATTGCGCCACAGAGACACTTTGCAAAAGTTCATACTGCAAAGGCTAATTAGCATTCATCTAAAACGTTTCCTAGAAAAACTTTAAAAAGTCAATAATCTGGAGAGTTTTTGTAAGATGTTTCTTCCATCAACCAACGAAGAAACACATTGGTACTTTCCCATGATGAGTGAGTGCTTCAGGATCTCTTGCACTTACATGTGCAGCAGAGTACTGCAATGGAAGCATGCTGGGCCCATAACCCAGAGGTAGGCAGATTGAAACTATCCTCTGCTATATGCATTTTTTTTTGTTAATTAAAGTAATCCAAAACTGGGATTGATATTTTGTCTCTTTTATTTTTACTTAAAGTACAATAACTTTTACCATTTTAATTTGTTTTAATAGTATATTGACAGTATTGTTTTCTTTCAAAAATCCACTTCATTTTCTTTACCCTATTATTAAAATGGTAATTGACAAAAACAAACTACATTGTCACCAGAAGAGCAATACAAAATGTACAAGTGATATATTAAAATCACCTTTCAGCTTGAATTTCAATGATGCATTGGGGCAACAATTTTGTGAGAAACATCTTCACCCTTAAATAAAGATTTTCTTAATTCCTTACCTGTGTGCTAATTAGATATCACCTTGTTTTCATATTAAACAGACTTCCACATGAGAAAGCAGCAAGGATGCAGTGGCGTTAATGTTTCCTGGTGTCAACCTGTATTATTTCAGTAGACATTGAAATGAGGATGCATCTTGCTGCCTTTCCAATGAAGCAAGTTTAATTTAGTAATAGGTGAAAAACCATCCTTACAAAGGTGTTAATCAGAGACTTGGCTTTGTGGACACTTTTCAGAGAACAAATTTGTTAGCATAAAAATAAAGCCAGAAAATAAAGAGCTGTTTAATCACTCAATTGGATTTTTCTGCCAGCATATTTTTTTTCTCTGCAACCCACTGCTAAATTGTGCTTCCTAGCTGTTTTTATAAAATCACTGAATCAAATCTAACTCTGATTACATCAGAGAAGGCCAAGTACCCTACACCATAACAGGGGGTTTGAAATTTTGACTTGTCTACTTAAAGATCAGCAAAATCTGATAACAAGGTCAATTAGGTCCCTGGGTGGGATTGAACCACCAACCTTTTGGTTAATAGCCGTACATACTAACTGATTGCGCCACAGAGACACTTTGCAAAAGTCCATACTGACAAAGGCTAATAAGCATTCATCTAAAACGTTTCCTAGCAAAACTTTAAAAAGTCAATAATCTGGAGAGTTTTTGTAAGATGTTTCTTCCATCAACCAACGAAGAAACACATTGGTACTTTCCCATGATGAGTGAGTGCTTCAGGATCTCTTGCACTTACATGTGCAGCAGAGTACAGCAATGGAAGCATGCTGGACCCATAACCCAGAGGTAGGCAGATTGAAACTATCCTCTGCTGTATGCTTTTTTTTTGTTAATTAAAGTAATCCAAAACTGGGATTGATATTTTGTCTCTTTTATTTTTACTTAAAGTACAATAACTTTTACCATTTTAATTTGTTTTAATAGTATATTGACAGTATTGTTTTCTTTCAAAAATCCACTTAATTTTCTTTACCCTATTATTAAATGGTAATTGACAAAAACAAACTACATTGTCACCAGAAGAGCAATACAAAATGTACAAGTGATATATTAAAATCATCTTTCCAGCTTGAATTTCAATGATGCATTGGGGCAACGATTTTGTGAGAAACATCTTCACCCTTAAATAAAGATTTTCTTAATTCCTTACATGTGTGCTAATTAGATATCACCTTGTTTTCACATTAAACAGACTTCCACATGAGAAAGCAGCAAGGATGCAGTGGCGTTAATGTTTCCTGGTGTCAACTTGTATTATTTCAGTAGACATTGAAATGAGGATGCATCTTGCTGCCTTTCCAATGAAGCAAGTTTAATTTAGTAATAGGTGAAAAACCATCCTTACAAAGGTGTTAATCAGAGACTTGGCTTTGTGGACACTTTTCAGAGAACAAATTTGTTAGCATAAAAATAAAGCCAGAAAATAAAGAGCTGTTTAATCACTCAATTGGATTTTTCTGCCAGCATATTTTTTTTCTCTGCAACCCACTGCTAAATTGTGCTTCCTAGCTATTTTTATAAAATCACTGAATCAAATCTAACTCTGATTACATCAGAGAAGGCCAGGTACCCTACACCATAACAGGGGGTTTGAAATTTTGACTTGTCTACTTAAAGATCACCAAAATCTGATAACAAGGTCAATTAGGTCCCTGGGTGGGATTGAACCACCAAACTTTTGGTTAATAGCCAAACACACTAACCGATTGCGCCACAGAGACACTTTGCGAAAAGTCCATACTGACAAAGGCTAATAAGCATACATCTAGAACGTTTCCTAGAAAAACATTAAAAAATCAATAATCTGGAGAGTTTTTGTAAGATGTTTCTTCCATCAACCAACGAAGAAACACATTGGTACTTTCCCATGATGAGTGAGTGCTTCAGGATCTCTTGCACTTACATGTGCAGCAGAGTACTGCAATGGAAGCATGCTGGGCCCATAACCCAGAGGTAGGCAGATTGAAACTATCCTCTGCTATATGCATTTTTTTTGTTAATTAAAGTAATCCAAAACTGGGATTGATATTTTGTCTCTTTTATTTTTACTTAAAGTACAATAACTTTTACCATTTTAATTTGTTTTAATAGTATATTGACAGTATTGTTTTCTTTCAAAAATCCACTTCATTTTCTTTACCCTATTATTAAAATGGTAATTGACAAAAACAAACTACATTGTCACCAGAAGAGCAATACAAAATGTACAAGTGATATATTAAAATCATCTTTCCAGCTTGAATTTCAATGATGCATTGGGGCAACGATTTTGTGAGAAACATCTTCACCCTTAAATAAAGATTTTCTTAATTCCTTACCTGTGTGCTAATTAGATATCACCTTGTTTTCACATTAAACAGACTTCCACATGAGAAAGCAGCAAGGATGCAGTGGCGTTAATGTTTCCTTGTGTCAACCTGTATTATTTCAGTAGACATTGAAATGAGGATGCATCTTGCTGCCTTTCCAATGAAGCAAGTTTAATTTAGTAATAGGTGAAAAACCATCCTTACAAAGGTGTTAATCAGAGACTTGGCTTTGTGGACACTTTTCAGAGAACAAATTTGTTAGCATAAAAATAAAGCCAGAAAATAAAGAGCTGTTTAATCACTCAATTGGATTTTTCTGCCAGCATATTTTTTTTCTCTGCAACCCACTGCTAAATTGTGCTTCCTAGCTGTTTTTATAAAATCACTGAATCAAATCTAACTCTGATTACATCAGAGAAGGCCAGGTACCCTACACCATAACAGGGGGTTTGAAATTTTGACTTGTCTACTTAAAGATCACCAAAATCTGATAACAAGGTCAATTAGGTCCCTGGGTGGGATTGAACCACCAACCTTTTGGTTAATAGCCGTACATACTAACTGATTGCGCCACAGAGACACTTTGCAAAAGTCCATACTGACAAAGGCTAATAAGCATTCATCTAAAACGTTTCCTAGAAAAACTTTAAAAAGTCAATAATCTGGAGAGTTTTTGTAAGATGTTTCTTCCATCAACCAACGAAGAAACACATTGGTACTTTCCCATGATGAGTGAGTGCTTCAGGATCTCTTGAACTTACATGTGCAGCAGAGTACTGCAATGGAAGCATGCTGGGCCCATAACCCAGAGGTAGGCAGATTGAAACTATCCTTTGCTATATGCATTTTTTTTTGTTAATTTAAGTAATCAAAACTGGGATTGATATTTTTGCTCTTTTATTTTTACTTAAAGTACAATAACTTTTACCATTTTAATTTGTTTTAATAGTATATTGACAGTATAGTTTTCTTTCAAAAATCCACTTAATTTTCTTTACCCTATTATTAAAATGGTAATTGACAAAAAAAACTACATTGTCACCAGAAGAGCAATACAAAATGTACAAGTGATATATTAAAATCATCTTTCCAGCTTGAATTTCAATGATGCATTGGGTCAACAATTTTGTGAGAAACATCTTCACCCTTAAATAAAGATTTTCTTAATTCCTTACCTGTGTGCTAATTAGATATCACCTTGTTTTCACATTAAACAGACTTCCACATGAGAAAGCAGCAAGGATGCAGTGGCGTTAATGTTTCCTGGTGTCAACCTGTATTATTTCAGAAGACATTGAAATGAGGATGCATCTTGCTGCCTTTCCAATGAAGCAAGTTTAATTTAGTAATAGGTGAAAAACCATCCCTACAAAGGTGTTAATCAGAGACTTGGCTTTGTGGACACTTTTCAGAGAACAAATTTGTTAGCATAAAAATAAAGCCAGAAAATTAAGAGCTGTTTAATCACGCAATTTGATTTTTTTGCCAGCATATTTCTTTTTCTCTGCAACCCACTGCTAAATTGTGCTTCCTAGATGTTTTTATAAAATCACTGAATCAAATCTAACTCTGATTACATCAGAGAAGGCCAGGTACCCTACACCATAACAGGGGGTATGAAATTTGACTTGTCTACTTAAAGATCACCAAAATCTGATAACAAGGTCAATTAGGTCCCTGGGTGGGATTGAACCACCAACCTTTTGGTTAATAGCTGTACATACTAACTGATTGCGCCACAGAGACACTATGCAAAAGTTCATACTGCAAAGGCTAATAAGCATTCATCTAAAACGTTTCCTAGCAAAACTTTAAAAAGTCAATAATCTGGAGAGTTTTTGTAAGATGTTTCTTCCATCAACCAACGAAGAAACACATTGGTACTTTCCCATGATGAGTGAGTGCTTCAGGATCTCTTGCACTTACATGTGCAGCAGAGTACTGCAATGGAAGCATGCTGGGCCCATAACCCAGAGGTAGGCAGATTGAAACTATCCTCTGCTATATGCATTTTTTTTTGTTAATTAAAGTAATCCAAAACTGGGATTGATATTTTGTCTCTTTTATTTTAACTTAAAGTACAATAACTTTTACCATTTTAATTTGTTTTAATAGTATATTGACAGTATTGTTTTCTTTCAAAAATCCACTTCATTTTCTTTACCCTATTATTAAAATGGTAATTGACAAAAACAAACTACATTGTCACCAGAAGAGCAATACAAAATGTACAAGTGATATATTAAAATCATCTTTCCAGCTTGAATTTCAATGATGCATTGGGGCAACGATTTTGTGAGAAACATCTTCACCCTTAAATAAAGATTTTCGTAATTTCTTACCTGTGTGCTAATTAGATATCACCTTGTTTTCACATTAAACAGACTTCCACATGAGAAAGCAGCAAGGATGCAGTGGCGTTAATGTTTCCTGGTGTCAACCTGTATTATTTCAGTAGACATTGAAATGAGGATGCATCTTGCTGCCTTTCCAATGAAGCAAGTTTAATTTAGTAATAGGTGAAAAACCATCCTTACAAAGGTGTTAATCAGAGACTTGGCTTTGTGGACACTTTTCAGAGAACAAATTTGTTAGCATAAAAATAAAGCCAGAAAATGAAGAGCTGTTTAATCACTCAATTGGATTTTTTTTGCCAGCATATTTTTTTTCTCTGCAACCCACTGCTAAATTGTGCTTCCTAGCTGTTTTTTATAAAATCACTGAATCAAATCTAACTCTGATTACATCAGAGAAGGCCATGTACCCTAAACCATAAGAGGAGGTTTGAAATTTTGACTTGTCTACTTAAATATCACCAAAATCTGATCACAAGGTTAATTACGTCCCTGGGTGGGATTGAACCACCAACCTTTTGGTTAATAGCCAAACACACTAACCGATTGCGACACAGAGACACGTTGCAAAAAGTATATACTGACAAAGGCTAATAAGCATACATCTAGAACGTTTCCTAGAAAAACATTAAAAAATCAATAATCTGGAGAGTTTTTGTAAGATGTTTCTTCCATCAACCAACGAATAAACACATTGGTACTTTCCCATGATGAGTGAGTGCTTCAGGATCTCTTGCACTTACATGGGCAGCAGAGTACTGCAATGGAAGCATGCTGGACCCATAACCCAGAGGTAGGCAGATTGAAACTATCCTTTGCTATATGCATTTTTTTTGTTAATTTAAGTAATCAAAACTGGGATTGATATTTTGCTCTTTTATTTTTACTTAAAGTACAATAACTTTTACCATTTTAATTTGTTTTAATAGTATATTGACAGTATAGTTTTCTTTCAAAAATCCACTTAATTTTCTTTACCCTGTTATTAAAATGGTAATTGACAAAAAAACTACATTGTCACCAGAAGAGCAATACAAAATGTACAAGTGATATATTAAAATCATCTTTCCAGCTTGAATTTCAATGATGCATTGGGGCAACAATTTTGTGAGAAACATCTTCACCCTTAAATAAAGATTTTCGTAATTCCTTACCTGTGTGCTAATTAGATATCACCTTGTTTTCACATTAAACAGACTTCCACATGAGAAAGCAGCAAGCATGCAGTGGCGTTAATGTTTCCTGGTGTCAACCTGTATTATTTCAGTAGACATTGAAATGAGGATGCATCTTGCTGCCTTTCCAATGAAGCAAGTTTAATTTAGTAATAGGTGAAAAACCATCCTTACAAAGGTGTTAATCAGAGACTTGGCTTTGTGGACACATTTCAGAGAACAAATTTGTTAGCATAAAAATAAAGCCAGAAAATGAAGAGCTGTTTAATCACTCAATTGGATTTTTCTGCCAGCATATTTTTTTTCTCTGCAACCCACTGCTAAATTGTGCTTCCTAGCTGTTTTTTATAAAATCACTGAATCAAATCTAACTCTGATTACATCAGAGAAGGCCAGGTACCCTACACAATAAGAGGGGGTTTGAAATTTTGACTTGTCTACTTAAATATCACCAAAATGTGATCACAAGGTCAATTATGTCCCTGGGT
The DNA here is from genome assembly GCF_028390025.1 of Pseudophryne corroboree. Classification (NCBI taxonomy): domain Eukaryota; kingdom Metazoa; phylum Chordata; class Amphibia; order Anura; family Myobatrachidae; genus Pseudophryne; species Pseudophryne corroboree. The sequence goes on along the minus strand of NW_026970282.1, from coordinate 190,669 downwards.
GGTATTGAACCACCAACCTTTTGGTTAATAGCCGAACACACTAACCGATTGCGCCACCGAGACACTTTGCAAACAGTACATACTGACAAAGGCTAATAAGCATACATCTAGAACGTTTCCTAGAAAAACATTAAATAATCAATAATCTGGAGAGTTTTTGTAAGATGTTTCTTCCATCAACCAATGAATAAACACATTGGTACTTTCCCATGATGAGTGAGTGCTTCAGGATCTCTTGCACTTACATGTGCAGCAGAGTACTGCAATGGAAGCATGCTGGACCCATAACCCAGAGGTAGGCAGATTGAAACTATCCTTTGCTATATGCATTTTTTTTTGTTAATTTAAGTAATCAAAACTGGGATTGATATTTTTGCTCTTTTATTTTTACTTAAAGTACAATAACTTTTACCATTTTAATTTGTTTTAATAGTATATTGACAGTATAGTTTTCTTTCAAAAATCCACTTAATTTTCTTTACCCTATTATTAAAATGGTAATTGACAAAAAAACTACATTGTCACCAGAAGAGCAATACAAAATGTACAAGTGATATATTAAAATCATCTTTCCAGCTTGAATTTCAATGATGCATTGGGTCAACAATTTTGTGAGAAACATCTTCACCCTTAAATAAAGATTTTCTTAATTCCTTACCTGTGTGCTAATTAGATATCACCTTGTTTTCACATTAAACAGACTTCCACATGAGAAAGCAGCAAGGATGCAGTGGCGTTAATGTTTCCTGGTGTCAACCTGTATTATTTCAGTAGACATTGAAATGAGGATGCATCTTGCTGCCTTTCCAATGAAGCAAGTTTAATTTAGTAATAGGTGAAAAACCATCCCTACAAAGGTGTTAATCAGAGACTTGGCTTTGTGGACACTTTTCAGAGAACAAATTTGTTAGCATAAAAATAAAGCCAGAAAATAAAGAGCTGTTTAATCACGCAATTTGATTTTTTTGCCAGCATATTTCTTTTTCTCTGCAACCCACTGCTAAATTGTGCTTCCTAGATGTTTTTATAAAATCACTGAATCAAATCTAACTCTGATTACATCAGAGAAGGCCAGGTACCCTACACCATAACAGGGGGTATGAAATTTGACTTGTCTACTTAAAGATCACCAAAATCTGATAACAAGGTCAATTAGGTCCCTGGGTGGGATTGAACCACCAACCTTTTGGTTAATAGCCGTACATACTAACTGATTGCGCCACAGAGACACTTTGCAAAAGTTCATACTGCAAAGGCTAATAAGCATTCATCTAAAACGTTTCCTAGAAAAACTTTAAAAAGTCAATAATCTGGAGAGTTTTTGTAAGATGTTTCTTCCATCAACCAACGAAGAAACACATTGGTACTTTCCCATGATGAGTGAGTGCTTCAGGATCTCTTGCACTTACATGTGCAGCAGAGTACTGCAATGGAAGCATGCTGGGCCTATAACCCAGAGGTAGGCAGATTGAAACTATCCTCTGCTATATGCATTTTTTTTTGTTAATTAAAGTAATCCAAAACTGGGATTGATATTTTGTCTCTTTTATTTTTACTTAAAGTACAATAACTTTTACCATTTTAATTTGTTTTAATAGTATATTGACAGTATTGTTTTCTTTCAAAAATCCACTTCATTTTCTTTACCCTATTATTAAAATGGTAATTGACAAAAACAAACTACATTGTCACCAGAAGAGCAATACAAAATGTACAAGTGATATATTAAAATCACCTTTCAGCTTGAATTTCAATGATGCATTGGGGCAACGATTTTGTGAGAAACATCTTCACCCTTAAATAAAGATTTTCTTAATTCCTTACCTGTGTGCTAATTAGATATCACCTTGTTTTCATATTAAACAGACTTCCACATGAGAAAGCAGCAAGGATGCAGTGGCGTTAATGTTTCCTGGTGTCAACCTGTATTATTTCAGTAGACATTGAAATGAGGATGCATCTTGCTGCCTTTCCAATGAAGCAAGTTTAATTTAGTAATAGGTGAAAAACCATCCTTACAAAGGTGTTAATCAGAGACTTGGCTTTGTGGACACTTTTCAGAGAACAAATTTGTTAGCATAAAAATAAAGCCAGAAAATAAAGAGCTGTTTAATCACTCAATTGGATTTTTCTGCCAGCATATTTTTTTTCTCTGCAACCCACTGCTAAATTGTGCTTCCTAGCTGTTTTTATAAAATCACTGAATCAAATCTAACTCTGATTACATCAGAGAAGGCCAAGTACCCTACACCATAACAGGGGGTTTGAAATTTTGACTTGTCTACTTAAAGATCAGCAAAATCTGATAACAAGGTCAATTAGGTCCCTGGGTGGGATTGAACCACCAACCTTTTGGTTAATAGCCGTACATACTAACTGATTGCGCCACAGAGACACTTTGCAAAAGTTCATACTGCAAAGGCTAATAAGCATTCATCTAAAACGTTTCCTAGAAAAACTTTAAAAAGTCAATAATCTGGAGAGTTTTTGTAAGATGTTTCTTCCATCAACCAACGAAGAAACACATTGGTACTTTCCCATGATGAGTGAGTGCTTCAGGATCTCTTGCACTTACATGTGCAGCAGAGTACTGCAATGGAAGCATGCTGGGCCTATAACCCAGAGGTAGGCAGATTGAAACTATCCTCTGCTATATGCATTTTTTTTTGTTAATTAAAGTAATCCAAAACTGGGATTGATATTTTGTCTCTTTTATTTTTACTTAAAGTACAATAACTTTTACCATTTTAATTTGTTTTAATAGTATATTGACAGTATTGTTTTCTTTCAAAAATCCACTTCATTTTCTTTACCCTATTATTAAAATGGTAATTGACAAAAACAAACTACATTGTCACCAGAAGAGCAATACAAAATGTACAAGTGATATATTAAAATCACCTTTCAGCTTGAATTTCAATGATGCATTGGGGCAACGATTTTGTGAGAAACATCTTCACCCTTAAATAAAGATTTTCTTAATTCCTTACCTGTGTGCTAATTAGATATCACCTTGTTTTCATATTAAACAGACTTCCACATGAGAAAGCAGCAAGGATGCAGTGGCGTTAATGTTTCCTGGTGTCAACCTGTATTATTTCAGTAGACATTGAAATGAGGATGCATCTTGCTGCCTTTCCAATGAAGCAAGTTTAATTTAGTAATAGGTGAAAAACCATCCTTACAAAGGTGTTAATCAGAGACTTGGCTTTGTGGACACTTTTCAGAGAACAAATTTGTTAGCATAAAAATAAAGCCAGAAAATAAAGAGCTGTTTAATCACTCAATTGGATTTTTCTGCCAGCATATTTTTTTTCTCTGCAACCCACTGCTAAATTGTGCTTCCTAGCTGTTTTTATAAAATCACTGAATCAAATCTAACTCTGATTACATCAGAGAAGGCCAAGTACCCTACACCATAACAGGGGGTTTGAAATTTTGACTTGTCTACTTAAAGATCAGCAAAATCTGATAACAAGGTCAATTAGGTCCCTGGGTGGGATTGAACCACCAACCTTTTGGATAATAGCCGTACATACTAACTGATTGCGCCACAGAGACACTTTGCAAAAGTCCATACTGACAAAGGCTAATAAGCATTCATCTAAAACGTTTCCTAGCAAAACTTTAAAAAGTCAATAATCTGGAGAGTTTTTGTAAGATGTTTCTTCCATCAACCAACGAAGAAACACATTGGTACTTTCCCATGATGAGTGAGTGCTTCAGGATCTCTTGCACTAACATGTGCAGCAGAGTACAGCAATGGAAGCATGCTCGACCCATAACCCAGAGGTAGGCAGATTGAAACTATTCTCTGCTGTATGCTTTTTTTTTTTGTTAATTAAAGTAATCCAAAACTGGGATTGATATTTTGGCTCTTTTATTTTTACTTAAAGTACAATAACTTTTACCATTTTAATTTGTTTTAATAGTATATTGACAGTATTGTTTTCTTTCAAAAATCCACTTCATTTTCTTTACCCTATTATTAAAATGGTAATTGACAAAAACAAACTACATTGTCACCAGAAGAGCAATACAAAATGTACAAGTGATATATTAAAATCATCTTTCCAGCTTGAATTTCAATGATGCATTGGGTCAATAATTTTGTGAGAAACATCTTCACCCTTAAATAAAGATTTTCTTAATTCCTTATCTGTGTGCTAATTAGATATCACCTTGTTTTCACATTAAACAGACTTCCACATGAGAAAGCAGCAAGTATGCAGTGGCGTTAATGTTTCCTGGTGTCAACTTGTATTATTTCAGTAGACATTGAAATGAGGATGCATCTTGCTGCCTTTCCAATGAAGCAAGTTTAATTTAGTAATAGGTGAAAAACCATCCCTACAAAGGTGTTAATCAGAGACTTGGCTTTGTGGACACTTTTCAGAGAACAAATTTGTTAGCATAAAAATAAACCCAGAAAATGAAGAGCTGTTTAATCACGCAATTTGATTTTTTTGCCAGCATATTTCTTTTTCTCTGCAACCCACGGCTAAATTGTGCTTCCTAGATGTTTTTATAAAATCACTGAATCAAATCTAACTCTGATTACATCAGAGAAGGCCAGGTACCCTACACCATAACAGGGGGTTTGAAATTTGACTTGTCTACTTAAAGATCACCAAAATCTGATAACAAGGTCAATTACATCCCTGGGTGGGATTGAACCACCAACCTTTTGGTTAATAGCCGTACACACTAACTGATTGCGCCACAGAGACACTTTGCGAAAGTACATACTGACAAATGCTAATAAGCATTCATCTAAAATGTTTCCTAGAAAAACTTAAAAAAGTCAATAATCTGGAGAGTTTTTGTAAGATGTTTCTTCCATCAACCAACGAAGAAACACATTGGTACTTTCCCATGATGAGTGAGTGCTTCAGGATCTCTTGCACTTACATGTGCAGCAGAGTACAGCAATGGAAGAATGCTGGGCCCATAACCCAGAGGTAGGCAGATTGAAACTATCCTCTGCTATATGCATTTTTTTGTTTGTTAATTAAAGTAATCCAAAACTGGGATTGATATTTTGGCTCTTTTATTTTTACTTAAAGTACAATAACTTTTACCATTTTAATTTGTTTTAATAGTATATTGACAGTATAGTTTTCTTTCAAAAATCCACTTAATTTTCTTTACCCTATTATTAAAATGGTAATTGACAAAAAAAACTACATTGTCACCAGAAGAGCAATACAAAATGTACAAGTGATATATTAAAATCATCTTTCCAGCTTGAATTTCAATGATGCATTGGGGCAACAATTTTGTGAGAAACATCTTCACCCTTAAATAAAGATTTTCTTAATTCCTTACCTGTGTGCTAATTAGATATCACCTTGTTTTCACATTAAACAGACTTCCACATGAGAAAGCAGCAAGGATGCAGTGGCGTTAATGTTTCCTGGTGTCAACCTGTATTATTTCAGTAGACATTGAAATGAGGATGCATCTCTCTGCCTTTCCAATGAAGCAAGTTTAATTTAGTAATAGGTGAAAAACCATCCCTACAAAGGTGTTAATCAGAGACTTGGCTTTGTGGACACTTTTCAGAGAACAAATTTGTTAGCATAAAAATAAAGCCAGAAAATGAAGAGCTGTTTAATCACACAATTTGATTTTTTTGCCAGCATATTTCTTTTTCTCTGCAACCCACTGCTAAATTGTGCTTCCTAGATGTTTTTATAAAATCACTGAATCAAATCTAACTCTGATCACATCAGAGAAGGCCAGGTACCCTACACCATAACAGGGGGTATGAAATTTGACTTGTCTACTTAAAGATCACCAAAATCTTATAACAAGGTCAATTAGGTCCCTGGGTGGGATTGAACCACCAACCTTTTGGTTAATAGCAGTACATACTAACTGATTGCGCCACAGAGACACTTTGCAAAAGTTCATACTGACAAAGGCTAATAAGCATTCATCTAAAACGTTTCCTAGAAAAACTTTAAAAAGTCAATAATCTGGAGAGTTTTTGTAAGATGTTTCTTCCATCAACCAACAAAGAAACACATTGGTACTTTCCCATGATGAGTGAGTGCTTCAGGATCTCTTGCACTTACATGTGCAGCAGAGTACAGCAATGGAAGCATGCTGGACCCATAACCCAGAGGTAGGCAGATTGAAACTATCCTCTGCTGTATGCTTTTTTTTTTTGTTAATTAAAGTAATCCAAAACTGGGATTGATATTTTGGCTCTTTTATTTTTACTTAAAGTACAATAACTTTTACCATTTTAATTTGTTTTAATAGTATATTGACAGTATTGTTTTCTTTCAAAAATCCACTTAATTTTCTTTACCCTATTATTAAAATGGTAATTGACAAAAACAAACTACATTGTCACCAGAAGAGCAATACAAAATGTACAAGTGATATATTAAAATCATCTTTCCAGCTTGAATTTCAATGATGCATTGGGGCAACGATTTTGTGAGAAACATCTTCACCCTTAAATAAAGATTTTCTTAATTCCTTACCTGTGTGCTAATTAGATATCACCTTGTTTTCACATTAAACAGACTTCCACATGAGAAAGCAGCAAGGATGCAGTGGCGTTAATGTTTCCTGGTGTCAACTTGTATTATTTCAGTAGACATTGAAATGAGGATGCATCTTGCTGCCTTTCCAATGAAGCAAGTTTAATTTAGTAATAGGTGAAAAACCATCCTTACAAAGGTGTTAATCAGAGACTTGGCTTTGTGGACACTTTTCAGAGAACAAATTTGTTAGCATAAAAATAAAGCCAGAAAATGAAGAGCTGTTTAATCACTCAATTGGATTTTTCTGCCAGCATATTTTTTTTCTCTGCAACCCACTGCTAAATTGTGCTTCCTAGCTGTTTTTTATAAAATCACTGAATCAAATCTAACTCTGATTACATCAGAGAAGGCCAGGTACCCTACACAATAAGAGGGGGTTTGAAATTTTGACTTGTCTACTTTAATATCACCAAAATCTGATCACAAGGTCAATTACGTCCCTGGGTGGGATTGAACCACCAACCTTTTGGTTAATAGCCGAACACACTAACCGATTGCGCCACCGAGACACTTTGCAAACAGTGCTTTTGGTTAATAGCCGTACATACTAACTGATTGCGCCACAGAGACACTTTGCAAAAGTCCATACTGACAAAGGCTAATAAGCATTCATCTAAAACGTTTCCTAGCAAAACTTTAAAAAGTCAATAATCTGGAGAGTTTTTGTAAGATGTTTCTTCCATCAACCAACGAAGAAACACATTGGTACTTTCCCATGATGAGTGAGTGCTTCAGGATCTCATGCACTTACATGTGCAGCAGAGTACTGCAATGGAAGCATGCTGGGCCCATAACCCAGAGGTAGGCAGATTGAAACTATCCTCTGCTATATGCATTTTTTTTTGTTAATTAAAGTAATCCAAAACTGGGATTGATATTTTGTCTCTTTTATTTTTACTTAAAGTACAATAACTTTTACCATTTTAATTTGTTTTAATAGTATATTGACAGTATTGTTTTCTTTCAAAAATCCACTTCATTTTCTTTACCCTATTATTAAAATGGTAATTGACAAAAACAAACTACATTGTCACCAGAAGAGCAATACAAAATGTACAAGTGATATATTAAATTCATCTTTCCAGCTTGAATTTCAATGATGCATTGGGTCAACAATTTTGTGAGAAACATCTTCACCCTTAAATAAAGATTTTCTTAATTCCTTACCTGTGTGCTAATTAGATATCACCTTGTTTTCACATTAAACAGACTTCCACATGAGAAAGCAGCAAGGATGCAGTGGCGTTAATGTTTCCTGGTGTCAACCTGTATTATTTCAGTAGACATTGAAATGAGGATGCATCTTGCTGCCTTTCCAATGAAGCAAGTTTAATTTAGTAATAGGTGAAAAACCATCCTTACAAAGGTGTTAATCAGAGACTTGGCTTTGTGGACACTTTTCAGAGAACAAATTTGTTAGCATAAAAATAAAGCCAGAAAATGAAGAGCTGTTTAATCACTCAATTGGATTTTTCTGCCAGCATATTTTTTTTCTCTGCAACCCACTGCTAAATTGTGCTTCCTAGCTGTTTTTTATAAAATCACTGAATCAAATCTAACTCTGATTACATCAGAGAAGGCCAGGTACCCTACACAATAAGAGGGGGTTTGAAATTTTGACTTGTCTACTTAAATATCACCAAAATCTGATCACAAGGTCAATTACGTCCCTGGGTGGGATTGAACCACCAACCTTTCGGTTAATAGCCGTACATACTAACTGATTGCGCCACAGAGACCCTTTTACTTGCCTTACAGAGCAGCTCTGGAGCTGTTACAGTGCCCAGCTGCTGCAAGAAATCAGCTTGAATGCTTAAGGGGCTGGGGCATAGCCAACATGAGCCCCACACCGAAGGAGGGTGGAGGTGTTTAATGCGAACTAGGGGTCATCCAAGCGCCGCAAAAGGCCTGCCATGCCCTGCACGCCCCTTTTCTCTTTTCATATGCAGACGAGGGTTGAAGCCAACTTTGACCCACTGCTTGGATGACATCACCATATGCAAATCTATCTGCTGCAGGCCTTCACCCAGGAATGCTTGCACTAGTTGTTGCATTTGGTTTGTTGTTTGGGGGTGCTTCAGTATTAGGCAGCCTTCTGCCCTCCCATGTTCATCTGAAAATATGTGTTCTCCCTGCAGTTGTTGTCCCCAGATGAGAGTTCCCTTGTGCTGCCTCAGTTGAATCTCCTTTACTTGACAGAGATGTGCCTGAGCAGCGGCCCTCCCCAGCTCTATCCCAAATCATACTTATTTTGCATAGGAGATACCATGGTCATGAAGATTGTTCTCCCAGGGTGAGGTTCATTCATTGCATTCTGGGTATGCTGACCCCTATGATTTCCCCAAATGTGGGAAACTCGACTGCATTATTTGTGGTAGTGGGGGACTGTGTTTGTGCTTTCCTCTGGTCAGCTCTGGTAAAAGTCAGATTTCTTTGTCTCAGATCTTCCTCTAGCCTTGTTCCTCTTTCGAGAGTTCCCTTGTGCTGCCTCAGTTGGATCTCCTTAAGTTGACAGGGGGGTACCCGAGTAGCGACCCTCCCCAGCTCTAGCCCAACTTCTACTTACCTGCCAGGTGAGATACTATGATCATGTAGGTGCTTCTCCCAGGGCAAGGGTCACCCATTGCACTCTGGGTGTGCTGCCCCTGTGATTTCCCCAAATGTGGGAAACTTGACTGCATAATTTGTGTTTCCCCTGGTCGTCTCTCGTATAATTCAGATCTCTTTGTCTCAGGTCTCTCTCCAGCCTAGTTTGCTGTCTGTTTCCACTTCTCTTTTCTTGAGCCGCTCCCTTCTATGCCCTTGCGCACTATCCTGACTTCTCCCGTCTGCTTACTTTGTGCCTTCCAACACACAATGCAAACTACAGGTAGTGCTGCAGGGCCCACACCCTTTTACTTGCCTCACAGAGCAGCTCTGGAGCTGTTACAGTACCCAGCTGCTGCAAGAAATCAGCTTGAATGCTTCAGGGGCTTGGGCATTGCCAACATGAGCCCCACACCGAAGGAGGGTGGGGGTGTTTAATGCGAACTAAGGGTCACCCAAGCGCCGCAAAAGGCCGCCATGCCCTGCACGCCCCTTTTCTCTTTTCATATGCAGACGAGGGTTGAAGCCAACTTTGACCCACTGCTTGGATGGCATTACCATATGCAAATCAATCTGCTGCAGGCCTTCCCCCAGGAATGCTTGCACTAGTTGTTGCATTTGGTTTGTTGTTTGGGGGTGCTTCAGTATTAGGCAGCCTTCTGCCCTCCCATGTTCATCTGAAAATATGTGTTCTCCCTGCAGTTGTTGTCCCCAGATGAGAGTTCCCTTGTGCTGCCTCAGTTGAATCTCCTTTACTTGACAGAGATGTGCCTGAGCAGCGGCCCTCCCCAGCCCTATCCCAAATCATACTTATTTTGCATAAGAGATACCATGGTCATGAAGATTGTTCTCCCAGGGTGAGGTTCATTCATTGCATTCTGGGTATGCTGACCCCTGTGATTTCCCCAAATGTGGGAAACTCGACTGCATTATTTGTGGTAGTGGGGGACTGTGTTTGTGCTTTCCTCTGCTCAGCTCTGGTAAAAGTCAGATTTCTTTGTCTCAGATATTCCTCTAGCCTTGTTCTTCTTTCGAGAGTTCCCTTGTGCTGCCTCAGTTGGATCTCCTTCACTTGACAGGGGGGTGCCCGAGCAGCGACCCTCCCCAGCTCTAGCCCAACTCCTACTTACCTGCCAGGTGAGATACTATGATCAGGAAGGTGCTTCTCCCAGGGCAAGGCTCACCCATTGCACTCTGGGTGTGCTGCTCCTGCGATTTCCCCAAATGTGGGAAACTTGACTGCATAATTTGTGTTTCCTCTGGTCGGCTCTCGTATAATTCAGATCTCTTTGTCTCAGGTCTTTCTCCAGCCTAGTTTGCTGTCTGTTTCCACTTCTCTTTTCTTGAGCCGCTCCCTTCTATGCCCTTGCGCACTATCCTGACCTCTCCCGTCTGCTTACTTTGTGCCTTCCAACGCACAATGCATACTACAGGTAGTGCTGCAGGGCCCACACCCTTTTACATGCTTTACAGAACAGCTCTGGAGCTGTTACAGTGCCCAGCTGCTGCAAGAAATCATCTTGAATGCTTCAGGGGCTGGGGCATAGCCAACATGAGCCCCACACCGAAGGAGGGGTCATCCAAGCGCCACAAAAGGACACCATGCCCTGCACATCCCTTTTTTCTTTTCATATGCAGACGATGGTTGAAGCCAACTTTGACCCACTGCTTGGATGACATCACCATATGCAAATCCATCTGCTGCAGGCCTTCCCCCAGGAATGCTTGCACTAGTTGTTGCATTTGGTTTGTTGTTTGGGGGTGCTTCAGTATTAGGCAGCCTTCTGCCCTCCCATGTTCATCTGAAAATATGTGTTCTCCCTGCAGTTGTTGTCCCCAGATGAGAGTTCCCTTGTGCTGCCTCAGTTGAATCTCCTTTACTTGACAGAGATGTGCCTGAGCAGCGGCCCTCCCCAGCCCTATCCCAAATCATACTTATTTTGCATAGGAGATACCATGGTCATGAAGATTGTTCTCCCAGGGTGAGGTTCATTCATTGCATTCTGGGTATGCTGACCCCTATGATTTCCCCAAATGTGGGAAACTCGACTGCATTATTTGTGGTAGTGGGGGACTGTGTTTGTGCTTTCTTCTGGTCAACTCTGGTAAAAATCAGATTTCTTTGTCTCAGATCTTCCTCTAGCCTTGTTCCTCTTTCGAGAGTTCCCTTGTGCTGCCTCAGTTGGATCTCCTTCACTTGACAGGGGGGTACCCGAGCAGCGACCCTCCCCAGCTCTAGCCCAACTCCTACTTACCTGCCAGGTGAGATACTATGATCATGTAGGTGCTTCTCCCAAGGCAAGGCTCACCCATTGCACTCTGGGTGTGCTGCCCCTGTGATTTCCCCAAATGTGGGAAACTTTCTGCATAATTTGTGTTTCCCCTGGTCGTCTCTCGTATAATTCAGATCTCTTTGTCTCAGGTCTCTCTCCAGCCTAGTTTGCTGTCTGTTTCCACTTCTCTTTTCTTGAGCCGCTCCCTTCTATGCCCTTGCGCACTATCCTGACTTCTCCCGTCTGCTTACTTTGTGCCTTCCAACACACAATGCAAACTACAGGTAGTGCTGCAGGGCCCACACCCTTTTACTTGCCTCACAGAGCAGCTCTGGAGCTGTTACAGTGCCCAGCTGCTGCAAGAAATCAGCTTGAATGCTTCAGGTGCTGGGGCATAGCCAACATGAGCCCCACACCGAAGGAGGGTGGGGGTGTTTAATGCGAACTAAGGGTCATGCAAGCGCCGCAAAAGGCCGCCATGCCCTGCACATCCCTTTTTTCTTTTCATATGCAGACGAGGGTTGAAGCCAACTTTGACCCACTGCTTGGATGGCATTACCATATGCAAATCCATCTGCTGCAGGCCTTCCCCCAGGAATGCTTGCACTAGTTGTTGCATTTGGTTTGTTGTTTGGGGGTGCTTCAGTATTAGGCAGCCTTCTGCCCTCCCATGTTCATCTGAAAATATGTGTTCTCCCTGCAGTTGTTGTCCCCAGATGAGAGTTCCCTTGTGCTGCCTCAGTTGAATCTCCTTTACTTGACAGAGATGTGCCTGAGCAGCGGCCCTCCCCTGCCCTATCCCAAATCATACTTATTTTGCATAGGAGATACCATGGTCATGAAGATTGTTCTCCCAGGGTGAGGTTCATTCATTGCATTCTGGGTATGCTGACCCCTATGATTTCCCCAAATGTGGGAAACTCGACTGCATTTTCACATTAAACAGACATTAAACAGACTTTCGCAAAGTGTCTCTGTGGCGCAATCAGTTAGTGTGTACGGCTATTAACTAAAAGGTTGGTGGTTCAATCCCACCCAGGGATGTAATTGATCTTGTTATCAGATTTTGGTGATCTTTAAGTAGACAAGTCAAAATTTCAAACCCCCTCTTATGGTGTAGGGTACCTGGCCTTCTCTGATGTAATCAGAGTTAGATTTGATTCATTGATTTTATAAAAACAGCTAGGAAGCACAATTTAGCAGTGGTTTGCAGAGAAAAAAAATATGCTGGCAGAAAAATCCAATTGAGTGATTTAACAGCTCTTCATTTTCTGGCTTATTTTTATGCTAACAAATTTGTTCTCTGAAAAGTGTCCACAAAGCAAAGTCTCTGATTAACACCTTTGTAAGGATGGTTTTTCACCTATTACTAAATTAAACTTGCTTCATTGGAAAGGCAGCAAGATGCATCCTCATTTCAATGTCTACTGAAATAATACAAGTTGACACCAGGAAACATTAACGCCACTGCATCCTTGCTGCTTTCTCATGTGGAAGTCTGTTTAATGCGAAAACAAGGTGATATCTAATTATCACACAGGTAAGGAATTAAGAAAATCTTTATTTAAGGGTGAAGATGTTTCTCACAAAATCGTTGCCCCAATGCATCATTGAAATTCAAGCTGGAAAGATGATTTTAATATATCACTTGTACATTTTGTATTGCTCTTCTGGTGACAATGTAGTTTGTTTTTGTCAATTACCATTTTAATAATAGGGTAAAGAAAATTAAGTGGATTTTTGAAAGAAAACAATACTGTCAATATACTATTAAAACAAATTAAAATGGTAAAAGTTATTGTACTTTAAGTAAAAATAAAAGAGCCAAAATATCAATCCCAGTTTTGGATTACTTTAATTAACAAAAAAAAAGCATATAGCAAAGGATAGTTTCAATCTGCCTACCTCTGGGTTATGGGCCCAGCATGCTTCCATTGCTGTACTCTGCTGCACATGTAAGTGCAAGAGATCCTGAAGCACTCGCTCATCATGGGAAAGTACCAATGTGTTTCTTCGTTGGTTGATGGAAGAAACATCTTACAAAAACTCTCCAGATTATTGACTTTTTAAAGTTTTTCTAGGAAACGTTCTAGATGAATGCTTATTAGCCTTTGTCAGTATTTACTTCTGCAAAGTGTCTCTGTGGCGCAATTAGTTAGTGTGTACGGCTACTAACCAAAAGGTTGGTGGTTCAATCACACCCAGGGACGTAATTGACCTTGTGATCAGATTTTGGTGATCTTTAAGTAGACAAGTCAAAATTTCAAACCCCCTGTTATGGTGTAGGCTACCTGGCCTTCTCTGATGTAATCAGAGTTAGATTTGATTCAGTGATTTTATTAAAACAGCTAGGAAGCACAATTTAGCAGTGGGTTGCAGAGAAAAAGAAATATGCTTGCAAAAAAATCCAATTGAGTGATTAAACAGCTCTTCATTTTCTGGCTTTATTTTTATGCTAACAAATTTGTTCTCTGAAAAGTGTCCACAAAGCCAAGTCTCTGATTAACACCTTTGTAGGGATGGTTTTTCACCTATTACTAAATTAAACTTGCTTCATTGGAAAGGCAGCAAGATGCATCCTCATTTCAATGTCTACTGAAATAATACAGGTTGACACCAGGAAACATTAACACCACTGCATCCTTGCTGCTTTCTCATGTGGAAGTCTGTTTAATGTGAAAACAAGGTGATATCTAATTAGCACACAGGTAAGGAATTAAGAAAATCTTTAAGGGTGAAGATGTTTCTCACAAAATCGTTGCCCCAATGCATCATTGAAATTCAAGCTGGAAAGATGATTTTAATATATCACTTGTACATTTTGTATTGCTCTTCTGGTGACAATGTAATTTGTTTTTGTCAATTACCATTTTAATAATAGGGTAAAGAAAATTAAGTGGATTTTTGAAAGAAAACAATACTGTCAATATACTATTAAAACAAATTAAAATGGTAAAAGTTATTGTACTTTAAGTAAAAATAAAAGAGCAAAAATATCAATCCCAGTTTTGGATTACTTTAATTAACAAAAAAAAATGCATATAGCAAAGGATAGTTTCAATCTGCCTACCTCTGGGTTATGGGCCCAGCATGCTTCCATTGCAGTACTCTGCTGCACATGTAAGTGCAAGAGATCCTGAAGCACTCACTCATAATGGGAAAGTACCAATGTGTTTCTTCGTTGGTTGATGGAAGAAACATCTTACAAAAACTCTCCAGATTATTGACTTTTTAAAGTTTTTCTAGGAAACGTTCTAGATGAATGCTTATTAGCCTTTGTCAGTATGTACTTTTGCAAAGTGTCTCTGTGGTGCAATTGGTTAGTGTGTAAGACTATTAACCAAAAGGTTGGTGGTTCAATCCCACCCAGGAATGTAATTGACCTTGTGATCAGATTTTGGTGATATTTAAGTAGACAAGTCAAAATTTCATACCCCCTCTTATTGTGTAGGGTACCTGGCCTTCTCTGATGTAATCAGAGTTAGATTTGATTCAGTGATTTTATAAAAAAAACAGCTAGGAAGCACAATTTAGCAGTGGGTTGCAGATAAAAAAATATGCTGGCAAAAAAATACAATTGAGTGATTAAACAGCTCTTCATTTTCTGGCTTTATTTTTATGCTAACAAATTTGTTCTCTGAAATGTGTCCACAAAGCCAAGTCTCTGATTAACACCTTTGTAGGGATGGTTTTTCACCTATTACTAAATTAAACTTGCTTCATTGGAAAGGCAACAAGATGCATCCTCATTTCAATGTCTACTGAAATAATACAGGTTGACACCAGGAAACATTAACGCCACTGCATCCTTGCTGCTTTCTCATGTGGAAGTCTGTTTAATGTGAAAACAAGGTGATATCTAATTATCACACAGGTAAGGAATTAAGAAAATCTTTATTTAAGGGTGAAGATGTTTCTCACAAAATCGTTGCCCCAATGCATCATTGAAATTCAAGCTGGAAAGATGATTTTAATATATCACTTGTACATTTTGTATTGCTCTTCTGGTGACAATGTAGTTTGTTTTTGTCAATTACCATTTTAATAATAGGGTAAAGAAAATTAAGTGGATTTTTAAAAGAAAACAATACTGTCAATATACTATCAAAACAAATTAAAATGGTAAAAGTTATTGTACTTTAAGTAAAAATAAAAGAGCCAAAATATCAATCCCAGTTTTGGATTACTTTAATTAACAAAAAAAAAATGCATATAGCAAAGGATAGTTTCAATCTGCCTATCTCTGGGTTATGGGCCCAGCATGCTTCCATTGCAGTACTCTGCTGCACATGTAAGTGCAAGAGATCCTGAAGCACTCACTCATCATGGGAAAGTACCAATGTGTTTCTTCATTGGTTGATGGAAGAAACATCTTACAAAAACTCTCCAGATTATTGACTTTTTAAAGTTTTTCTAGGAAACGTTCTTGATGAATGCTTATTAGCCTTTGTCAGTATGTACTTTTTGCAAAGTGTCTCTGTGGTGCAATTGGTTAGTGTGTAAGGCTATTAACCAAAAGGTTGGTGGTTCAATCCCACCCAGGAACGTAATTGACCTTGTGATCAGATTTTGGTGATATTTAAGTAGACAAGTCAAAATTTCAAACCCCCTCTTATTGTGTAGGGTACCTGGCCTTCTCTGATATAATCAGAGTTAGATTTGATTCAGTGATTTTATAAAAAAAACAGCTAGGAAGCACAATTTAGCAGTGAATTGCAGAGAAAAAAAATATGCTGGCAAAAAAAAATCCAATTGAGTGATTAAACAGCTCTTCATTTTCTGGCTTTATTTTTAAGCTAACAAATTTGTTCTCTGAAAAGTGTCCACAAAGCCAAGTCTCTGATTAACACCTTTGTAGGGATGGTTTTTCACCTATTACTAAATTAAACTTGCTTCATTGGAAAGGCAGCAAGATGCATCCTCATTTCAATGTCTACTGAAATAATACAAGTTGACACCAGGAAACATTAACGCCACTGCATCCTTGCTGCTTTCTCATGTGGAAGTCTGTTTAATGCGAAAACAAGGTGATATCCAATTAGCACACAGGTAAGGAATTAAGAAAATCTTTATTTAAGGGTGAAGATGTTTCTCACAAAATCGTTGCCCCAATGCATCATTGAAATTCAAGCTGGAAAGATGATTTTAATATATCACTTGTACATTTTGTATTGCTCTTCTGGTGACAATGTAGTTTGTTTTTGTCAATTACCATTTTAATAATAGGGTAAAGAAAATTAAGTGGATTTTTGAAAGAAAACAATACTGTCAATATACTATTAAAACAAATTAAAATGGTAAAAGTTATTGTACTTTAAGTAAAAATAAAAGAGCCAAAATATCAATCCCAGTTTTGGATTACTTTAATTAAAAAAAAAAGCATACAGCAGAGGATAGTTTCAATCTGCCTACCTCTGGGTTATGAGCCCAGCATGCTTCCATTGCTGTACTCTGCTGCACATGTAAGTGCAAGAGATCCTGAAGCACTCACTCATCATGGGAAAGTACCAATGTGTTTCTTCGTTGGTTGATGGAAGAAACATCTTACAAAAACTCTCCAGATTATTGACTTTTTAAAGTTTTTCTAGGAAACGTTTTAGATGAATGCTTATTAGCCCTTGTCAGTATATACTTTTGCAATGTGTCTCTGTGGCGCAATTAGTTAGTGTGTACGGCTATTAACCAAAAGGTTAGTGGTTCAATCCCACCCAGGTACGTAATTGACCTTGTTATCAGATTTTGGTGATCTTTAAGTAGACAAGTCAAAATTTCAAACCCCCTGTTATGGTGTAGGGTACCTGGCCTTCTCTGATGTAATCAGAGTTAGATTTGATTCAGTGATTTTATAAAAACAGCTAGGAAGCACAATTTAGCAGTGGGTTGCAGAGAAAAAGAAATATGCTGGCAGAAAAATCCAATTGAGTGATTAAACAGCTCTTCATTTTCTGGCTTTATTTTTATGCTAACAAATTTGTTCTCTGAAAAGTGTCCACAAAGCAAAGTCTCTGATTAACACCTTTGTAGGGATGGTTTTTCACCTATTACTAAATTAAACTTGCTTCATTGGAAAGGCAGCAAGATGCATCCTCATTTCAATGTCTACTGAAATAATATAGGTTTACACCAGGAAACATTAACGCCACTGCATCCTTGCTGCTTTCTCATGTGGAAGTCTGTTTAATGTGAAAACAAGGTGATATCTAATTAGCACACAGGTAAGGAATTAAGAAAATCTTTATTTAAGGGTGAAGATGTTTCTCACAAAATCGTTGCCCCAATGCATCATTGAAATTCAAGCTGGAAAGATGATTTTAATATATCACTTGTACATTTTGTATTGCTCTTCTGGTGACAATGTAGTTTGTTTTTGTCAATTACCATTTTAATAATAGGGTAAAGAAAATGAAGTGGATTTTTGAAAGAAAACAATACTGTCAATATACTATTAAAACAAATTAAAATGGTAAAAGTTATTGTACTTTAAGTAAAAATAAAAGAGCCAAAATATCAATCCCAGTTTTGGATTACTTTAATTAACAAAAAAAAATGCATATAGCAGAGGATAGTTTCAATCTGCCTACCTCTGGGTTATGGGCCCAGCATGCTTCCATTGCTGTACTCTGCGGCACATGTAAGTGCAAGAGATCCTGAAGCACTCACTCATCATGGGAAAGTACCAATGTGTTTCTTCGTTGGTTGATAGAAGAAACATCTTACAAAAACTCTCCAGATTATTGACTTTTTTAAGTTTTTCTAGGAAACGTTTTAGATGAATGCTTATTAGCATTTGTCAGTATGTACTTTTGCAAAGTGTCTCTGTGGCGCAATCAGTTAGTGTGTACGGCTATTAACCAAAAGGTTGGTGGTTCAATCCCACCCAGGGACGTAATTGACCTTGTTATCAGATTTTGGTGATCTTTAAGTAGACAAGTCAAATTTCATACCCCCTGTTATTGTGTAGGGTACCTGGCCTTCTCTGATGTAATCAGAGTTAGATTTGATTCAATGATTTTATAAAAACATCTAGGAAGCACAATTTAGCAGTGGGTTGCAGAGAAAAAGAAATATGCTGGCAAAAAAATCAAATTGCGTGATTAAACAGCTCTTCATTTTCTGGCTTTATTTTTATGCTAACAAATTTGTTCTCTGAAAAGTGTCCACAAAGCCAAGTCTCTGATTAACACCTTTGTAGGGATGGTTTTTCACCTATTACTAAATTAAACTTGCTTCATTGGAAAGGCAGCAAGATGCATCCTCATTTCAATGTCTACTGAAATAATACAGGTTGAAACCAGGAAACATTAACGCCACTGCATCCTTGCTGCTTTCTCATGTGGAAGTCTGTTTAATGTGAAAACAAGGTGATATCTAATTAGCACACAGGTAAGGAATTACGAAAATCTTTATTTAAGGGTGAAGATGTTTCTCACAAAATTGTTGCCCCAATGCATCATTGAAATTCAAGCTGGAAAGATGATTTTAATATATCACTTGTACATTTTGTATTGCTCTTCTGGTGACAATGTAGTTTTTTTTGTCAATTACCATTTTAATAATAGGGTAAAGAAAATTAAGTGGATTTTTGAAAGAAAACTATACTGTCAATATACTATTAAAACAAATTAAAATGGTAAAAGTTATTGTACTTTAAGTAAAAATAAAAGAGCAAAAATATCAATCCCAGTTTTGATTACTTAAATTAACAAAAAAAAATGCATATAGCAAAGGATAGTTTCAATCTGCCTACCTCTGGGTTATGGGTCCAGCATGCTTCCATTGCAGTACTCTGCTGCACATGTAAGTGCAAGAGATCCTGAAGCACTCACTCATCATGGGAAAGTACCAATGTGTTTATTCGTTGGTTGATGGAAGAAACATCTTACAAAAACTCTCCAGATTATTTATTTTTTAATGTTTTTCTAGGAAACGTTCTAGATGTATGCTTATTAGCCTTTGTCAGTATGTACTTTTTGCAAAGTGTCTCTGTGGCGCGATCGGTTAGTGTGTTCGACTATTAACCAAAAGGTTGGTGGTTCAATCCCACCCAGGGACGTAATTGACCTTGTGATCAGATTTTGGTGATATTTAAGTAGACAAGTCAAAATTTCAAACCCCCTCTTATTGTGTAGGCTACCTGGCCTTCTCTGATGTAATCAGAGTTAGATTTGATTCAGTGATTTTATAAAAAACAGCTAGGAAGCACAATTTAGCAGTGGGTTACAGAGAAAAAAAATATGCTGGCAGAAAAATCCAATTGAGTGATTAAACAGCTCTTCATTTTCTGGCTTTATTTTTATGCTAACAAATTTGTTCTCTGAAAAGTGTCCACAAAGCCAAGTCTCTGATTAACACCTTTGTAAGGATGGTTTTTCACCTATTACTAAATTAAACTTGCTTCATTGGAAAGGCAGCAAGATGCATCCTCATTTCAATGTCTACTGAAATAATACAGGTTGACACCAGGAAACATTAACGCCACTGCATCCTTGCTGCTTTCTCATGTGGAAGTCTGTTTAATGTGAAAACAAGGTGATATCTAATTAGCACACAGGTAAGGAATTAAGAAAATCTTTATTTAAGGGTGAAGATGTTTCTCACAAAATCGTTGCCCCAATGCATCATTGAAATTCAAGCTGGAAAGATGATTTTAATATATCACTTGTACATTTTGTATTGCTCTTCTGGTGACAATGTAGTTTGTTTTTGTCAATTACCATTTTAATAATAGGGTAAAGAAAATTAAGTGGATTTTTGAAAGAAAACAATACTGTCAATATACTATTAAAACAAATTAAAATGGTAAAAGTTATTGTACTTTAAGTAAAAATAAAAGAGACAAAATATCAATCCCAGTTTTGGATTACTTTAATTAACAAAAAAAAAGCATATAGCAAAGGATAGTTTCAATCTGCCTATCTCTGGGTTATGGGCCCAGCATGCTTCCATTGCTGTACTCTGCTGCACATGTAAGTGCAAGAGATCCTGAAGCACTCACTCATCATGGGAAAGTACCAATGTGTTTCTTCGTTGGTTGATGGAAGAAACATCTTACAAAAACTCTCCAGATTATTGACTTTTTAAAGTTTTTCTAGGAAACGTTTTAGATGAATGCTTATTAGCCCTTGTCAGTATATACTTTTGCAATGTGTCTCTGTGGCGCAATTAGTTAGTGTGTACGGCTATTAACCAAAAGGTTGGTGGTTCAATCCCACCCAGGTACGTAATTGACCTTGTTATCAGATTTTGGTGATCTTTAAGTAGACAAGTCAAAATTTCAAACCCCCTGTTATTGTGTAGGGTACCTGGCCTTCTCTGATGTAATCAGAGTTAGATTTGATTCAATGATTTTATAAAAACATCTAGGAAGCACAATTTAGCAGTGGGTTGCAGAGAAAAAGAAATATGCTGGCAAAAAAATCAAATTGCGTGATTAAACAGCTCTTCATTTTCTGGCTTTATTTTTATGCTAACAAATTTGTTCTCTGAAAAGTGTCCACAAAGCCAAGTCTCTGATTAACACCTTTGTAGGGATGGTTTTTCACCTATTACTAAATTAAACTTGCTTCATTGGAAAGGCAGCAAGATGCATCCTCATTTCAATGTCTACTGAAATAATACAGGTTGAAACCAGGAAACATTAACGCCACTGCATCCTTGCTGCTTTCTCATGTGGAAGTCTGTTTAATGTGAAAACAAGGTGATATCTAATTAGCACACAGGTAAGGAATTACAAAAAATCTTTATTTAAGGGTGAAGATGTTTCTCACAAAATTGTTGCCCCAATGCATCATTGAAATTCAAGCTGGAAAGATGATTTTAATATATCACTTGTACATTTTGTATTGCTCTTCTGGTGACAATGTAGTTTTTTTTGTCAATTACCATTTTAATAATAGGGTAAAGAAAATTAAGTGGATTTTTGAAAGAAAACTATACTGTCAATATACTATTAAAACAAATTAAAATGGTAAAAGTTATTGTACTTTAAGTAAAAATAAAAGAGCAAAAATATCAATCCCAGTTTTGATTACTTAAATTAACAAAAAAAAATGCATATAGCAAAGGATAGTTTCAATCTGCCTACCTCTGGGTTATGGGTCCAGCATGCTTCCATTGCAGTACTCTGCTGCACATGTAAGTGCAAGAGATCCTGAAGCACTCACTCATCATGGGAAAGTACCAATGTGTTTATTCGTTGGTTGATGGAAGAAACATCTTACAAAAACTCTCCAGATTATTTATTTTTTAATGTTTTTCTAGGAAACGTTCTAGATGTATGCTTATTAGCCTTTGTCAGTATGTACTTTTTGCAAAGTGTCTCTGTGGCGCGATCGGTTAGTGTGTTCGACTATTAACCAAAAGGTTGGTGGTTCAATCCCACCCAGGGACGTAATTGACCTTGTGATCAGATTTTGGTGATATTTAAGTAGACAAGTCAAAATTTCAAACCCCCTCTTATTGTGTAGGGTACCTGGCCTTCTCTGATGTAATCAGAGTTAGATTTGATTCAGTGATTTTATAAAAACAGCTAGGAAGCACAATTTAGCAGTGGGTTGCAGAGAAAAAGAAATATGCTGGCAGAAAAATCCAATTGAGTGATTAAACAGCTCTTCATTTTCTGGCTTTATTTTTATGCTAACAAATTTGTTCTCTGAAAAGTGTCCACAAAGCAAAGTCTCTGATTAACACCTTTGTAGGGATGGTTTTTCACCTATTACTAAATTAAACTTGCTTCATTGGAAAGGCAGCAAGATGCATCCTCATTTCAATGTCTACTGAAATAATACAGGTTGACACCAGGAAACATTAACGCCACTGCATCCTTGCTACTTTCTCATGTGGAAGTCTGTTTAATGTGAAAACAAGGTGATATCTAATTAGCACACAGGTAAGGAATTAAGAAAATCTTTATTTAAGGGTGAAGATGTTTCTCACAAAATCGTTGCCCCAATGCATCATTGAAATTCAAGCTGGAAAGATGATTTTAATATATCACTTGTACATTTTGTATTGCTCTTCTGGTGACAATGTAGTTTATTTTTGTCAATTACCATTTTAATAATAGGGTAAAGAAAATGAAGTGGATTTTTGAAAGAAAACAATACTGTCAATATACTATTAAAACAAATTAAAATGGTAAAAGTTATTGTACTTTAAGTAAAAATAAAAGAGCCAAAATATCAATCCCAGTTTTGGATTACTTTAATTAACAACAAAAAATGCATATAGCAGAGGATAGTTTCAATCTGCCTACCTCTGGGTTATGGGCCCAGCATGCTTCCATTGCTGTACTCTGCTGCACATGTAAGTGCAAGAGATCCTGAAGCACTCACTCATCATGGGAAAGTACCAATGTGTTTCTTCGTTGGTTGATAGAAGAAACATCTTACAAAAACTCTCCAGATTATTGACTTTTTTTAAGTTTTTCTAGGAAACGTTTTAGATGAATGCTTATTAGCATTTGTCAGTATATACTTTTGCAAAGTGTCTCTGTGGCGCAATCAGTTAGTGTGTACGGCTATTAACCAAAAGGTTGGTGGTTCAATCCCACCCAGGGACGTAATTGACCTTGTTATCAGATTTTGGTGATCTTTAAGTAGACATGTCAAATTTCATACCCCCTGTTATTGTGTAGGGTACCTGGCCTTCTCTGATGTAATCAGAGTTAGATTTGATTCAATGATTTTATAAAAACATCTAGGAAGCACAATTTAGCAGTGGGTTGCAGAGAAAAAAATATGCTGGCAAAAAAATCAAATTGCGTGATTAAACAGCTCTTCATTTTCTGGCTTTATTTTTATGCTAACAAATTTGTTCTCTGAAAAGTGTCCACAAAGCCAAGTCTCTGATTAACACCTTTGTAGGGATGGTTTTTCACCTATTACTAAATTAAACTTGCTTCATTGGAAAGGCAGCAAGATGCATCCTCATTTCAATGTCTACTGAAATAATACAGGTTGAAACCAGGAAACATTAACGCCACTGCATCCTTGCTGCTTTCTCATGTGGAAGTCTGTTTAATGTGAAAACAAGGTGATATCTAATTAGCACACAGGTAAGGAATTACGAAAATCTTTATTTAAGGGTGAAGATGTTTCTCACAAAATTGTTGCCCCAATGCATCATTGAAATTCAAGCTGGAAAGATGATTTTAATATATCACTTGTACATTTTGTATTGCTCTTCTGGTGACAATGTAGTTTTTTTTGTCAATTACCATTTTAATAATAGGGTAAAGAAAATTAAGTGGATTTTTGAAAGAAAACTATACTGTCAATAAACTATTAAAACAAATTAAAATGGTAAAAGTTATTGTACTTTAAGTAAAAATAAAAGAGCAAAAATATCAATCCCAGTTTTGATTACTTAAATTAACAAAAAAAATGCATATAGCAAAGGATAGTTTCAATCTGCCTACCTCTGGGTTATGGGTCCAGCATGCTTCCATTGCAGTACTCTGCTGCACATGTAAGTGCAAGAGATCCAGAAGCACTCACTCATCATGGGAAAGTACCAATGTGTTTATTCGTTGGTTGATGGAAGAAACATCTTACAAAAACTCTCCAGATTATTTATTTTTTAATGTTTTTCTAGGAAACGTTCTAGATGTATGCTTATTAGCCTTTGTCAGTATGTACTTTTTGCAAAGTGTCTCTGTGGCGCGATCGGTTAGTGTGTTCGACTATTAACCAAAAGGTTGGTGGTTCAATCCCACCCAGGGACGTAATTGACCTTGTGATCAGATTTTGGTGATATTTAAGTAGACAAGTCAAAATTTCAAACCCCCTCTTATTGTGTAGGGTACCTGGCCTTCTCTGATGTAACCAGAGTTAGATTTGATTCAGTGATTTTATAAAAAACAGCTAGGAAGCACAATTTAGCAGTGGGTTGCAGAGAAAAAAAATATGCTGGCAAAAAAAATCCAATTGAGTGATTAAACAGCTCTTCATTTTCTGGCTTTATTTTTATGCTAACAAATTTGTTCTCTGAAAAGTGTCCACAAAGCCAAGTCTCTGATTAACACCTTTGTAGGGATGGTTTTTCACCTATTACTAAATTAAACTTGCTTCATTGGAAAGGCAGCAAGATGCATCCTCATTTCAATGTCTACTGAAATAATACAAGTTGACACCAGGAAACATTAACGCCACTGCATCCTTGCTGCTTTCTCATGTGGAAGTCTGTTTAATGCGAAAACAAGGTGATATCTAATTATCACACAGGTAAGGAATTAAGAAAATCTTTATTTAAGGGTGAAGATGTTTCTCACAAAATCGTTGCCCCAATGCATCATTGAAATTCAAGCTGGAAAGATGATTTTAATATATCACTTGTACATTTTGTATTGCTCTTCTGGTGACAATGTAGTTTGTTTTTGTCAATTACCATTTTAATAATAGGGTAAAGAAAATTAAGTGGATTTTTGAAAGAAAACAATACTGTCAATATACTATTAAAAGAAAATTAAAATGGTAAAAGTTATTGTACTTTAAGTAAAAATAAAAGAGCCAAAATATCAATCCCAGTTTTGGATTACTTTAATTAACAAAAAAAAAGCATATAGCAAAGGATAGTTTCAATCTGCCTACCTCTGGGTTATGGGCCCAGCATGCTTCCATTGCTGTACTCTGCTGCACATGTAAGTGCAAGAGATCCTGAAGCACTCACTCATCATGGGAAAGTACCAATGTGTTTCTTCGTTGGTTGATGGAAGAAACATCTTACAAAAACTCTCCAGATTATTGACTTTTTAAAGTTTTTCTAGGAAACGTTTTAGATGAATGCTTATTAGCCTTTGTCAGTATGCCCTTTCGCAAAGTGTCTTTGTGGCGCAATCAGTTAGTGTGTATGGCTATTAACTAAAAGGTTGGTGGTTCAATCCCACCCAGGGATGTAATTGATCTTGCTATCAGATTTTGGTGATCTTTAAGTAGACAAGTCAAAATTTCATACCCCCTCTTATGGTGTAGGGTACCTGGCCTTCTCTGATGTAATCAGAGTTAGATTTGATTCATTGATTTTATAAAAACAGCTAGGAAGCACAATTTAGCAGTGGTTTGCAGAGAAAAAAAATATGCTGGCAGAAAAATCCAATTGAGTGATTAAACAGCTCTTCATTTTCTTGCTTTATTTTTATGCTAACAAATTTGTTCTCTGAAAAGTGTCCACAAAGCCAAGTCTCTGATTAACACCTTTGTAAGGATGGTTTTTCACCTATTACTAAATTAAACTTGCTTCATTGGAAAGGCAGCAAGATGCATCCTCATTTCAATGTCTACTGAAATAATACAAGTTGACACCAGGAAACATTAACGCCACTGCATCCTTGCTGCTTTCTCATGTGGAAGTCTGTTTAATGCGAAAACAAGGTGATATCTAATTATCACACAGGTAAGGAATTAAGAAAATCTTTATTTAAGGGTGAAGATGTTTCTCACAAAATCGTTGCCCCAATGCATCATTGAAATTCAAGCTGGAAAGATGATTTTAATATATCACTTGTACATTTTGTATTGCTCTTCTGGTGACAATGTAGTTTGTTTTTGTCAATTACCATTTTAATAATAGGGTAAAGAAAATTAAGTGGATTTTTGAAAGAAAACAATACTGTCAATATACTATTAAAACAAATTAAAATGGTAAAAGTTATTGTACTTTAAGTAAAAATAAAAGAGCCAAAATATCAATCCCAGTTTTGGATTACTTTAATTAACAAAAAAAAAAGCATATAGCAAAGGATAGTTTCAATCTGCCTACCTCTGGGTTATGGGCCCAGCATGCTTCCATTGCTGTACTCTGCTGCACATGTAAGTGCAAGAGATCCTGAAGCACTCACTCATCATGGGAAAGTACCAATGTGTTTCTTCGTTGGTTGATGGAAGAAACATCTTACAAAAACTCTCCAGATTATTGACTTTTTAAAGTTTTTCTAGGAAACGTTTTAGATGAATGCTTATTAGCCCTTGTCAGTATATACTTTTGCAATGTGTCTCTGTGGCGCAATTAGTTAGTGTGTACGGCTATTAACCAAAAGGTTGGTGGTTCAATCCCACCCAGGTACGTAATTGACCTTGTTATCAGATTTTGGTGATCTTTAAGTAGACAAGTCAAAATTTCAAACCCCCTGTTATGGTGTAGGGTACCTGGCCTTCTCTGATGTAATCAGAGTTAGATTTGATTCAGTGATTTTATAAAAACAGCTAGGAAGCACAATTTAGCAGTGGGTTGCAGAGAAAAAGAAATATGCTGGCAGAAAAATCCAATTGAGTGATTAAACAGCTCTTCATTTTCTGGCTTTATTTTTATGCTAACAAATTTGTTCTCTGAAAAGTGTCCACAAAGCAAAGTCTCTGATTAACACCTTTGTAGGGATGGTTTTTCACCTATTACTAAATTAAACTTGCTTCATTGGAAAGGCAGCAAGATGCATCCTCATTTCAATGTCTACTGAAATAATACAGGTTGACACCAGGAAACATTAACGCCACTGCATCCTTGCTGCTTTCTCATGTGGAAGTCTGTTTAATGTGAAAACAAGGTGATATCTAATTAGCACACAGGTAAGGAATTAAGAAAATCTTTATTTAAGGGTGAAGATGTTTCTCACAAAATCGTTGCCCCAATGCATCATTGAAATTCAAGCTGGAAAGATGATTTTAATATATCACTTGTACATTTTGTATTGCTCTTCTGGTGACAATGTAGTTTTTTTGTCAATTACCATTTTAATAATAGGGTAAAGAAAATGAAGTGGATTTTTGAAAGAAAACTATACTGTCAATATACTATTAAAACAAATTAAAATGGTAAAAGTTATTGTACTTTAAGTAAAAATAAAAGAGCAAAAATATCAATCCCAGTTTTGATTACTTAAATTAACAAAAAAAAATGCATATAGCAAAGGATAGTTTCAATCTGCCTACCTCTGGGTTATGGGTCCAGCATGCTTCCATTGCAGTACTCTGCTGCACATGTAAGTGCAAGAGATCCTGAAGCACTCACTCATCATGGGAAAGTACCAATGTGTTTATTCGTTGGTTGATGGAAGAAACATCTTACAAAAACTCTCCAGATTATTTATTTTTTAATGTTTTTCTAGGAAACGTTCTAGATGTATGCTTATTAGCCTTTGTCAGTATGTACATTTTGCAAAGTGTCTCTGTGGCGCAATCGGTTAGTGTGCTTGACTATTAACCAAAAGGTTGGTGGTTCAATCCCACCCAGGGACGTAATTGACCTTGTGATCAGATTTTGGTGATATTTAAGTAGACAAGTCAAAATTTCAAACCCCCTCTTATTGTGTAGGGTACCTGGCCTTCTCTGATGTAATCAGAGTTAGATTTGATTCAGTGATTTTATAAAAAACAGCTAGGAAGCACAATTTAGCAGTGGGTTGCAGAGAAAAAAAATATGCTGGCAGAAAAATCCAATTGAGTGATTAAACAGCTCTTCATTTTCTGGCTTTATTTTTATGCTAACAAATTTGTTCTCTGAAAAGTGTCCACAAAGCCAAGTCTCTGATTAACACCTTTGTAAGGATGGTTTTTCACCTATTACTAAATTAAACTTGCTTCATTGGAAAGGCAGCAAGATGCATCCTCATTTCAATGTCTACTGAAATAATACAAGTTGACACCAGGAAACATTAACGCCACTGCATCCTTGCTGCTTTCTCATGTGGAAGTCTGTTTAATGTGAAAACAAGGTGATATCTAATTAGCACACAGGTAAGGAATTAAGAAAATCTTTATTTAAGGGTGAAGATGTTTCTCACAAAATTGTTGACCCAATGCATCATTGAAATTCAAGCTGGAAAGATGAATTTAATATATCACTTGTACATTTTGTATTGCTCTTCTGGTGACAATGTAGTTTGTTTTTGTCAATTACCATTTTAATAATAGGGTAAAGAAAATGAAGTGGATTTTTGAAAGAAAACAATACTGTCAATATACTATTAAAACAAATTAAAATGGTAAAAGTTATTGTCTTCAAGATCGCAGGAGCAGAGATCATCCTCTGCTTCTGCCAAATCCACTGCATGACGCTGGGGCTCTCTTGCAGGAGCCCGCACCAGTGGGGGCACGTCTAAAACTCTTCAGTCAGTTCTGGATTCATTCGGACATGGACTCGTGTGTTTTACAAATAGTGTCCCAAGGGTACAAACTGGGGTTTCAAGATGTTCCCCCTCACCGATTGTTCAAACATTAAGTTACTGTGCTGTTCCTGGGTTATATAGCGCTGGGGTATGTGCTGGCATACTCTCTCTCTGTCTCTCCAAAGGGCCTTGTGGGGGAAATGTCTTCAGTAAAAGTATTCCCTGTGTGTGTGGTGTGTCGGTACGCGTGTGTCGACATGTCTGAGGAAGAAGGCTATATTAGAGAGGAGCGGGAGCAAATGAACGTGGTGTCTCCGCCGACACCTGATTGGATGGATATGTGGAATGTTTTAAATGCTAGTGTAAACTCATTGCACAAAAGATTAGACAAGGCAGAAGCTTTGGGACAGTCAGGGTCTCAACCAATGCCTAATCCTATGTCGCAGGGACTGTCAGGGTCTCATAAGCGCCCACTATCCAGATGTTGACACAGATACCGACACGGATTCTGACTCCAGTGTCGATTACGATGATGCAAAGTTACAGCCAAAATTGGCAAAATACATTTGATATATGATTATGGCAATAAAAGATGTTTTGCACATCACAGAGGAGCCCCCTATCCCTGACAAGAGGGTACATATGTACAAGGGAAAGAAGCCTGAGGTAACCTTTCCCCCCTCACACGAGCTGAACGAGTTATGTGAAAAAGCTTGGGAATCTCCTGCAGATTTCCAAAAGGATTCCCCTTTCCCATCAACGGATAGGTTACGATGGGAATCCTCCCCTAGGGTGGACAAAGCATTAACACGCTTATCCAAGAAGGTAGCCCTCCCGTCCCAGGATACGGCTACCCTCAAAGAGTGTGCTGACCGCAAACAGGAGATTACCCTGAAGTCCATTTATACACATTCAGGTACCTTACTCAGACCGGCAATTGCGTCGGCCTGGGTGTGTAGTGCTGTAGCGGCATGGACAAATACCTTATCTGAGGGGATGGATAGCCTAGACAAGGATACTATTTTATTGACCCTGGGGCATATAAGAGATGCTGTCCTATATATGTGTGTATGCAAACTACAGGTGGTGCTGCAGGGCCCACACCCTTTTACTTGTCTTGTAGAGCAGCTCTGAAGCTGTTACAGTGCCCAGCTGCTGCAAGAAATCAGCTTGAATGCTTCAGGGGCTTGGGCATGGCCAACATGAGCCCCACACCGAAGGAGGGTGGGGGTGTTTAATGCAAACTTGGGGTTATCCAAGCGCCGCAAAAGGCCGCCATGCCCTGCATGCCCCTTTTCTCTTTTCATATACAGATGAGGGTTCCAGCCAACTTTGGCCCACTGCTTGGATGACATCACCGTATGCAAATCCGTCTGCTGCAGACCTTCCCCCAGGAATGCTTGCAATAGTTGTTGCATATGGTTTAATGTCTGAGGGTGCTTCAGTATTAGGCAGCCTTCCGCCCTCCCATGTTCATCTGAAAAGATGTGGTCTCCCTGCAGTTGTTGTCCCCAGACGAGAGTTCCCTTGTGCTTCCTCAGTTAAATCTCCTTAACTTGACGGGGGTGTGCCCGAGCAGCCACCCTCCCCAGCCCTATCCCAACACATACTTATCTTGCATATGAGATCTCTTGATCATGAAGATAGTTCTCACAGGTTGAGGTTCATCCTGGCCCCGCTCCCCGCTGGAGAGCGCTGATGGGGACAGCAGCGGGGCTTCAGCAGAAGGGTGAGTACGTGTGGCCAGAGACCTCCCTTCCCATGTGCAGGCCTGCAGAGTCTGCCGCGCAGGATGGGGCATGTGGCACTCTCCCTCCCAGGGGCTCTTCCAGATGTAGCTCCTCAGCAGTATTTTTCCAGGGCTGCGCGGCGCTCTCCCCGACTTGCATCCGCCCTGGAACACTGCCTTCCTCAACGCAACATCAGCAGGGGGCCCTGGCCTCATCACCATCCCAGGTCTTTCTCATGTATGTATCATGTATGTGTGTGTGATATATGTATGAATCATATATGTTTGTGATATATATATATGTATGTATCTATCTATCTGTCTATCTATCTATCTATCTATCTATCTATCTATCTATCTATCTATCTATCTATCTATCTATCTATCTATCGTATGTGTGTGTATATATATGTATCTATCATTCTATCTATCTATCTATCTATCTATCTATCTATCTATCTATCTATCTATCTATCTATCTATCGTATGTGTGTGTATATATATGTATCTATCATGTATGTATGTATGTATGTATCTATCTTGTATGTATGTGTTTTATCTATCTATCTATCTATCTATCTATCTATCTATCGTGTGTGTGATATATGTATGTATCTATCATGTATGTGTTATATGTATGTATCACACCTTCCTCTATACATATACATACATACATACATACATACATACATACACACACACACCTATATCTGTACGTACACTGACATACACACACCAACATCTATACATTAACACGCTGACCCCTAAACGTACACCAACGTACCCACACCTGCATCTATACCTACACATGCTGACACGTGGACGTACACCGGCTTACCCACATGTGAATCTATACATACATGTGCTGACACCTGGACATACACTGATGTACCCACACCTAACATCTATACATACACATGCTAACACCTGGACGTATACAGACGTACCCACATTTGCATCCATGCATATATAGATGTAGGTGTGTGTACGTCAGTGTACGTCCAGGTGTCAACGCGTGTATGTATAGATGCAGGTGTGGGTACGTCTGTGTATGTCCAGGTGTCAGAATGTGTATGTATAGATGCAGGTGTGGGAAGGTCAGTGTAGGTTCAGGTGTCAGCGCGTGTATGTATAGATGCAGGTGCTTGTATGTCCAGATGTCAGTGCATGTATGTATAGATGCAAGTGTGGGTACGTCGGTGTATGTCCATTTGTCAGCGCGTGTATATATAGATGCAGGTGCTTGTATGTTGGTGTATGTCCAGGTGTCAGCATGTGTATGTATAGATGCAGGTGTGGGAATGTTGGTGTATGTCCAGGTGTCAGGGCGTGTATGTATGGATATTAGGTGTGGGTACATCAGTGTATGTCCAGGTGTTAGCGCATGTATGTATAGATGTATATATACACACACATACGATAGATAGATAGATAGATAGATAGATATTATAAGGGCACGGCCGTGCCCTTATATTAAGGCTGAATCGAACAAACGGAATTCTCCCATAGGGAACTTCTGAGATGGGGGCATGGTGTTTGAGGGGCTACACCTCAAAACTGATTGGACGTACTGAGCTGAAATTTGGCATGGGCGTGTAGAATCGTCACCCGGTGCTGCATGCCAAATTTCAGGGCAAAATAATAAAAAATGAGGAATTGGGAGTAACCTAAAGTTCCAACTGTCAGTTTTTTTCTGTGACTTCCTTTGTGGCTTTTTGACACCGTTTTCCTATAGAGTGAATTAGATATTTTTTGGAAAGGCATAACTCCGGATAGAGGACGAATTAAGACTTGGGTTTGTTTTACTAGATAGAGTATGCCCCAGTGTAGTGCCTTTTGGGGTTGTGGTTTTTCAGAAAGTTATAGGGTTTTTTTAATTAAGAGAAATATGCCCCATTATAGAGATAGGGCTTTTCAATTTGTTGCGGCTGCGCAGTGGCCGCCAGGAGAGCGAGAGTGAGTGAGGGAAGGGGTCTCGTGCAGGCTGAGGTTATAAAAGTAGCTGCTGGCGGCGGGAGGAGAGCCAGCGGTTCCTGGGTGTGTGCACCTGCGGTCCCTTACAGACTGCAGCGACCCATTAGGACTGTGGAGGAGAGGGGTAGCGGCATAGCAGCCGCAGGCTTACCGAAAGTGCTCACTACTGAGCAATATGGTCCCCTTACCCGAAGTGGGAGCCGCAGCGGGAGGAATAGCTGGAGTTGCGCCGCAGGAGAAAGTCAGAGGACATCCAGAAGAGACATCCGGTGCAGCGCTGACTCCTGACTGACAGCGCTTGCCTACTAGAGATGAGCGGGTTTGGTTCCTCGGAATCCGAACCCGCCCGAACTTCAGCTTTTTTTACACGGATCCGAGCGACTCGGATCTTCCCGCCTTGCTCGGTTAACCCGAGCACGCCCGAACGTCATCATGACGCTGTCGGATTCTCGCGAGGCTCGGATTCTATCGCGTGACTCGGATTCTATATAAGGAGCCACGCGTCGCCGCCATTTTCACACGTGCATTGAGATTGATAGGGAGAGGACGTGGCTGGCGTCCTCTCCATTTAGATTATAAGAGAGAGAGATTTACTGGAGTTTAGGACTAGGAGGAGTACTGTAGAAGTGTAGAGAGTGCAGAGAGTTTACTAGTGAGTGACCACCAGACAGTGCAGTTTATTTAATATATCCGTTCTCTGCCTGAAAAAAGCGATACACACAGTGACTCAGTCACATACCATATCTGTGTGCACTGCTCAGGCTCAGCCCAGTGTGCTGCATCATCTATATATATTATATATCTGTCTGACTGCTCAGCTCACACAGCTTATAATTGTGGGGGAGACTGGGGAGCACTGCAGTGCCAGTTATAGGTTATAGCAGGAGCCAGGAGTACATAATATTATATAGTGAGTGACCACCAGACAGTGCAGTTTATTTAATATATCCGTTCTCTGCCTGAAAAAAGCGATACACACAGTGACTCAGTCACATACCATATCTGTGTGCACTGCTCAGGCTCAGCCCAGTGTGCTGCATCATCTATATATATTATATATCTGTCTGACTGCTCAGCTCACACAGCTTATAATTGTGGGGGAGACTGGGGAGCACTGCAGTGCCAGTTATAGGTTATAGCAGGAGCCAGGAGTACATAATATTATATTAAAATTAAACAGTGCACACTTTTGCTGCAGGAGTGCCACTGCCAGTGTGACTGACCAGTGACCTGACCACACTGACCACCAGTATAGTTAGTAGTATACTTATATTGTGATTGCCTGAAAAAGTTAAACACTCGTCGTGTGACTTCACTTGTGTGTTGTTTTTTTTTTTATTCTATAAAAATAAAACTCATTCTGCTGACAGACAGTGTCCAGCAGGTCCGTCATTATATAATATATAATATATACCTGTCCGGCTGCAGTAGTGATATATATATATTTTTTATATCATTTATCATCCAGTCGCAGCAGACACAGTACGGTAGTTCACGGCTGTGGCTACCTCTGTGTCTGCACTCGGCAGGCAGTCCGTCCATAATTGTATACCACCTAACCGTGGTTTTTTTTTCTTCTTTATACATACATACTACTACGACATCTCTTTATCAACCAGTCTATATTAGCAGCAGACACAGTACAGTACGGTAGTTCACGGCTGTGGCTACCTCTGTGTCTGCACTCGGCAGGCAGTCCGTCCATAATTGTATACCACCTAACCGTGGTTTTTTTTTCTTTCTTCTTTATACATACATAGTTACATAGACATCTCTTTATCAACCAGTCTATATTAGCAGCAGACACAGTACAGTACGGTAGTTCACGGCTGTGGCTACCTCTGTGTCTGCACTCGGCAGGCAGTCCGTCCATAATTGTATACCACCTAACCGTGGTTTTTTTTTCTTTCTTCTTTATACATACATAGTTACATAGACATCTCTTTATCAACCAGTCTATATTAGCAGCAGACATAGTACAGTACGGTAGTTCACGGCTGTGGCTACCTCTGTGTCTGCACTCGGCAGGCAGTCCGTCCATAATTGTATACCACCTAACCGTGGTTTTTTTTTCTTTCTTCTTTATACATACATAGTTACATAGACATCTCTTTATCAACCAGTCTATACTAGCAGCAGACACAGTACAGTACGGTAGTTCACGGCTGTGGCTACCTCTGTGTCTGCACTCGGCAGCCAGTCCGTCCATAATTGTATACCACCTAACCGTGGTTTTTTTTTCTTTCTTCTTTATACATACATAGTTACATAGACATCTCTTTATCAACCAGTCTATATTAGCAGCAGACACAGTACAGTACGGTAGTTCACGGCTGTGGCTACCTCTGTGTCTGCACTCGGCAGGCAGTCCGTCCATAATTGTATACCACCTAACCGTGGTTTTTTTTTCTTTCTTCTTTATACATACATACTACTACGACATCTCTTTATCAACCAGTCTATATTATTAGCAGCAGACACAGTACAGTACGGTAGTTCACGGCTGTGACTACCTCTGTGTCTGCACTCGGCAGGCAGTCCGTCCATAATTGTATACCACCTAACCGTGGTTTTTTTTTCTTTCTTCTTTATACATACATAGTTACATAGACATCTCTTTATCAACCAGTCTATATTAGCAGCAGACACAGTACAGTACGGTAGTTCACGGCTGTGGCTACCTCTGTGTCTGCACTCGGCAGGCAGTCCATAATTGTATACTAGTATCCATCTCCATTGTTTACCTGAGGTGCCTTTTAGTTGTGCCTATTAAAATATGGAGAACAAAAATGTTGAGGTTCCAAAATTAGGGAAAGATCAAGATCCACTTCCACCTCGTGCTGAAGCTGCTGTCACTAGTCATGGCCGAGACGATGAAATGCCAGCAATGTCGTCTGCCAAGGCCGATGCCCAATGTCATAGTACAGAGCATGTCAAATCCAAAACACCAAAAATCAGAAAAAAAAGGACTCCAAAACCTAAAATAAAATTGTCGGAGGAGAAGCGTAAACTTGCCAATATGCCATTTACGACACGGAGTGGCAAGGAACGGCTGAGGCCCTGGCCTATGTTCATGGCTAGTGGTTCAGCTTCACATGAGGATGGAAGCACTCAGCCTCTCGCTAGAAAAATGAAAAGACTCAAGCTGGCAAAAGCAGCACAGCAAAGAACTGTGCATTCTTCGAAATCCCAAATCCACAAGGAGAGTCCAATTGTGTCGGTTGCGATGCCTGACCTTCCCAACACTGGACGTGAAGAGCATGCGCCTTCCACCATTTGCACGCCCCCTGCAAGTGCTGGAAGGAGCACCCGCAGTCCAGTTCCTGATAGTCAGATTGAAGATGTCAGTGTTGAAGTACACCAGGATGAGGAGGATATGGGTGTTGCTGGCGCTGGGGAGGAAATTGACCAGGAGGATTCTGATGGTTAGGTGGTTTGTTTAAGTCAGGCACCCGGGGAGACACCTCTTGTCCATGGGAGGAATATGGCCGTTGACATGCCAGGTGAAAATACCAAAAAAATCAGCTCTTCGGTGTGGAGGTATTTCACCAGAAATGCGGACAACAGGTGTCAAGCCGTGTGTTCCCTTTGTCAAGCTGTAATAAGTAGGGGTAAGGACGTTAACCACCTCGGAACATCCTCCCTTATACGTCACCTGCAGCGCATTCATAATAAGTCAGTGACAAGTTCAAAAACTTTGGGTGACAGCGGAAGCAGTCCACTGACCAGTAAATCCCTTCCTCTTGTAACCAAGCTCACGCAAACCACCCCACCAACTCCCTCAGTGTCAATTTCCTCCTTCCCCAGGAATGCCAATAGTCCTGCAGGCCATGTCACTGGCAATTCTGACGATTCCTCTCCTGCCTGGGATTCCTCCGATGCATCCTTGCGTGTAACGCCTACTGCTGCTGGCGCTGCTGTTGTTGCTGCTGGGAGTCGATGGTCATCCCAGAGGGGAAGTCGTAAGCCCACTTGTACTACTTCCAGTAAGCAATTGACTGTTCAACAGTCCTTTGCGAGGAAGATGAAATATCACAGCAGTCATCCTGCTGCAAAGCGGATAACTGAGGCCTTGACAACTATGTTGGTGTTAGACGTGCGTCCGGTATCCGCCGTTAGTTCACAGGGAACTAGACAATTTATTGAGGCAGTGTGCCCCCGTTACCAAATACCATCTAGGTTCCACTTCTCTAGGCAGGCGATACCGAGAATGTACACGGACGTCAGAAAAAGACTCACCAGTGTCCTAAAAAATGCAGTTGTACCCAATGTCCACTTAACCACGGACATGTGGACAAGTGGAGCAGGGCAGGGTCAGGACTATATGACTGTGACAGCCCACTGGGTAGATGTATGGACTCCCGCCGCAAGAACAGCAGCGGCGGCACCAGTAGCAGCATCTCGCAAACGCCAACTCTTTCCTAGGCAGGCTACGCTTTGTATCACCGCTTTCCAGAATACGCACACAGCTGAAAACCTCTTACGGCAACTGAGGAAGATCATCGCGGAATGGCTTACCCCAATTGGACTCTCCTGTGGATTTGTGGCATCGGACAACGCCAGCAATATTGTGTGTGCATTAAATATGGGCAAATTCCAGCACGTCCCATGTTTTGCACATACCTTGAATTTGGTGGTGCAGAATTTTTTAAAAAACGACAGGGGCGTGCAAGAGATGCTGTCGGTGGCCAGAAGAATTGCGGGACACTTTCGGCGTACAGGCACCATGTACAGAAGACTGGAGCACCACCAAAAACTACTGAACCTGCCCTGCCATCATCTGAAGCAAGAAGTGGTAACGAGGTGGAATTCAACCCTCTATATGCTTCAGAGGTTGGAGGAGCAGCAAAAGGCCATTCAAGCCTATACAATTGAGCACGATATAGTAGGTGGAATGCACCTGTCTCAAGCGCAGTGGAGAATGATTTCAACGTTGTGCAAGGTTCTGATGCCCTTTGAACTTGCCACACGTGAAGTCAGTTCAGACACTGCCAGCCTGAGTCAGGTCATTCCCCTCATCAGGCTTTTGCAGAAGAAGCTGGAGACATTGAAGGAGGAGCTAACACGGAGCGATTCCGCTAGGCATGTGGGACTTGTGGATGGAGCCCTTAATTCGCTTAACAAGGATTCACGGGTGGTCAATCTGTTGAAATCAGAGCACTACATTTTGGCCACCGTGCTCGATCCTAGATTTAAAGCCTACCTTGGATCTCTCTTTCCGGCAGACACAAGTCTGCTGGGGTTGAAAGACCTGCTGGTGACAAAATTGTCAAGTCAAGCGGAACGCGACCTGTCAACATCTCCTCCTTCACATTCTCCCGCAACTGGGGGTGCGAGGAAAAGGCTCAGAATTCCGAGCCCACCCGCTGGCGGTGATGCAGGGCAGTCTGGAGCGACTGCTGATGCTGACATCTGGTCCGGACTGAAGGACCTGACAACGATTACGGACATGTCGTCTACTGTCACTGCATATGATTCTCTCAACATTGATAGAATGGTGGAGGATTATATGAGTGACCGCATCCAAGTAGGCACGTCACACAGTCCGTACTTATACTGGCAGGAAAAAGAGGCAATTTGGAGGCCCTTGCACAAACTGGCTTTATTCTACCTAAGTTGCCCTCCCACAAGTGTGTACTCCGAAAGAGTGTTTAGTGCCGCCGCTCACCTTGTCAGCAATCGGCGTACGAGGTTACATCCAGAAAATGTGGAGAAGATGATGTTCATTAAAATGAATTATAATCAATTCCTCCGCGGAGACATTGACCAGCAGCAATTGCCTCCACAAAGTACACAGGGAGCTGAGATGGTGGATTCCAGTGGGGACGAATTGATAATCTGTGAGGAGGGGGATGTACACGGTGATATATCGGAGGGTGATGATGAGGTGGACATCTTGCCTCTGTAGAGCAAGTTTTTGCAAGGAGAGATTAATTGCTTCTTTTTTGGGGGGGGTCCAAACCAACCCGTCATATCAGTCACAGTCGTGTGGCAGACCCTGTCACTGAAATGATGGGTTGGTTAAAGTGTGCATGTCCTGTTTTGTTTATACAACATAAGGGTGGGTGGGAGGGCCCAAGGACAATTCCATCTTGCACCTCTTTTTTCTTTTCTTTTTCTTTGCATCATGTGCTGATTGGGGAGGGTTTTTTGGAAGGGACATCCTGCGTGACACTGCAGTGCCACTCCTAAATGGGCCCGGTGTTTGTGTCGGCCACTAGGGTCGCTAATCTTACTCACACAGTCAGCTACCTCATTGCGCCTCTTTTTTTCTTTGCGTCATGTGCTGTTTGGGGAGGGTTTTTTGGAAGGGACATCCTGCGTGACACTGCAGTGCCACTCCTAGATGGGCCCGGTGTTTGTGTCGGCCACTAGGGTCGCTAATCTTACTCACACAGCTACCTCATTGCGCCTCTTTTTTTCTTTGCGTCATGTGCTGTTTGGGGAGGGTTTTTTGGAAGGGACATCCTGCGTGACACTGCAGTGCCACTCCTAGATGGGCCCGGTGTTTGTGTCGGCCACTAGGGTCGCTAATCTTACTCACACAGCTACCTC
The DNA here is from genome assembly GCF_028390025.1 of Pseudophryne corroboree. NCBI lineage: Eukaryota > Metazoa > Chordata > Amphibia > Anura > Myobatrachidae > Pseudophryne > Pseudophryne corroboree. The sequence continues at coordinate 151,894 of NW_026970282.1, read as the reverse complement.
ATTGCGCCTCTTTTTTTCTTTGCGTCATGTGCTGTTTGGGGAGGGTTTTTTGGAAGGGCCATCCTGCGTGACACTGCAGTGCCACTCCTAGATGGGCCCGGTGTTTGTGTCGGCCACTAGGGTCGCTAATCTTACTCACACAGCTACCTCATTGCGCCTCTTTTTTTCTTTGCGTCATGTGCTGTTTGGGGAGGGTTTTTTGGAAGGGACATCCTGCGTGACACTGCAGTGCCACTCCTAGATGGGCCCGGTGTTTGTGTCGGCCACTAGGGTCGCTTATCTTACTCACACAGCGACCTCGTGCAAATTTTAGGACTAAAAATAATATTGTGAGGTGTGAGGTATTCAGAATAGACTGAAAATGAGTGTAAATTATGGTTTTTGAGGTTAATAATACTTTGGGATCAAAATGACCCCCAAATTCTATGATTTAAGCTGTTTTTTAGTGTTTTTTGAAAAAAACACCCGAATCCAAAACACACCCGAATCCGACAAAAAAAATTCGGTGAGGTTTTGCCAAAACGCGTTCGAACCCAAAACACGGCCGCGGAACCGAACCCAAAACCAAAACACAAAACCCGAAAAATTTCAGGCGCTCATCTCTATTGCCTACTGAGCGGTGTGGTACCCCCACACCTGAAGCGGGTGCGGGAGCGGCAGCCGGAGAAGACAGCTGTGCTGCACGGAAGAAGTCAGGCAGCAGCAGCAGCACCAGCGGGCTGAGGTGGGGAGGATCAGTATGGTCCCTTACGTGCGGCTCACATTCAGATCCATCCGGCTCCCTTCCCCCTCCTCCCCTGCACCCTTAGCAGCCTGCCCCCACATCTCATTCACCACCGCCGCAGACTCCTCCCCCACACGGTTATTATAATAAGGCCACCCCCCTACCCCCTTCCCTCCCTGCTGTGTGTCCAGCCACCCCCCCTCACCTGCTGTGTGTCCGGCCTACCCCCCCCCTCACCTGCTGTGTGTCCAGCCCCCCCCTCACCTGCTGTGTGTCCAGCCCCCCCCCTCACCTGCTGTGTGTCCGGCCTACCCCCCCTCCCTGCTGTGTGTCCAGCCACCCCCCCCTCACCTGCTGTGTGTCCGGCCTACCCCCCCCCTGCTGTGTGTCCAGCCCCCCCCCCACCCTGCTGTGTGTCCGGCCTACCCCCCCCCCTCCCTGCTGTTTGTCCGGCCTACCCCCCCCCTCCCTGCTGTGTGTCCAGACCCCCCCCTCACCTGCTGTGTGTCCAGCCACCCCCCCCTCACCTGCTGTGTGTCCGGCCTACCCCCCCCTCCCCTGCTGTTTGTCCGGCCACCCTCCCCTCCCCTGCTGTGTGTCCGGCGGCCTACCCCCCCCTCCCTGCTGTGTGTCCGGCCTACCCCCCCTCACCTGCTGTGTGTCCAGCCCCCCCTCACCTGCTGTGTGTCCAGCCCCCCCCTCCTCCCCTGCTGTGTGTCCGGCCTACCCCCCCCCCCTCCCCTGCTGTGTGTCCGGCCACCCTCCCCTCCCCTGCTGTGTGTCCGGCCACCCTCCCCTCCTCTGCTGTGTGTCCGGCCACCCTCCCCTCCTCTGCTGTGTGTCCGGCCTACCCCCCCCCTCCCCTGCTGCGTGTCCAGCCCCCCCCCTCACCTGCTGCGTGTCCAGCCTCCCCCCTCACCTGCTGTGTGTCCAGCCCCCCCCTCACCTGCTGTGTGTCCAGCCCCCCCCTCACCTGCTGTGTGTCCAGCCCCCCCCTCACCTGCTGTGTGTCCAGCCCCCCCCTCACCTGCTGTGTGTCCAGCCCCCCCTCACCTGCTGTGTGTCCAGCCCCCCCCCTCACCTGCTGTGTGTCCAGCCCCCCCCTCACCTGCTGTGTGTCCAGCCCCCCCCCTCACCTGCTGTGTGTCCAGCCCCCCCCCCTCACCTGCTGTGTGTCCACCCCCCCTCACCTGCTGTGTGTCCAGCCCCCCCCCCCTCACCTGCTGTGTGTCCAGCCACCCCCCCTCCCCTGCTGTGTGTCTGGCCTACCCCCCCCTCCCTGCTGTTTGTCCGGCCACCCTCCCCTCCCCTGCTGTGTGTCCTGCCTACCCCCCCTCCCTGCTGTGTGTCCAGCCACCCCCCCCCTCACCTGCTGTGTGTCCGGCCTACCCTCCCCCCCCTCCCCTCCCCTGCTGTTTGTCTGGCCACCATCCCCTCCCCTCCCCTGCTGTGTGTTCGGCAACTCCCCCCTCTTCCCGCTGTGTTCGGCCACCCCCTACCCCCTCCCCTCCCTGCCGTGTGTCCGGTCACCCTCCCCTCTCTGCTGTGTGTCCAGCCACCCCCCCCTCTCTGCTGTGTGTCCGGCCACCCCCCCCCAGACACGCAGCGCCTGACACACACAGACATGCAACGCCTGACACGCATACGCATATGCAGCGCCTGACACACACGCACACACACAGCACCTGACACACACACACACACACACACACGCACACACACAGCACCTGACACACACACACACACAGCACCTGACACTCACACGGACCTGACACACGCGCACACACTCACACGCAGCACCTGACACACACGCAGCACCTGACACACGCACACACAGACGCAGCACCTGACACTCACACGGACCTGACACACACGCACACACTCACACGCGGCGCCTGACGCACATAGACACGCGGCGCCTGACGCACACGCGGCGCCTGACGCACACGCGGCGCCTGGCACACACGCACAGGCAGCGCCTGGCACACACGCACAGGCAGCGCCTGGCACACAAGCAGCGCCTGACACACACAGACACGCAGCGCCTGACACACACAGACACGCAGCGCCTGACACACACAGACACGCAGCGCCTGACGCACAGGCAGCGCCTGACACACACGCACACGCAGCGCCTGACACACGCAGCGCCTGACACACGCAGCGCCTGACACACACACGCACCTGACACTCACATGCTCCTGACACACGCAGCACCTGACATACTCACACGCAGCACCTGACACACACGCAGACACGCAGCATCTGACACACACACACACGCAGCACCTGACACACACACGCAGCACCTGACACACAAACACGCAGACACGCAGCGCCTGACACACACGCAGACATGCAGCGCCTGACACACACGCAGACACGCAGCGCCTGACACACACGCAGACACGCAGCGCCTGACACACACGCAGCGCCTGACACACACGCAGCGCCTGACACACACGCAGCGCCTGACACACACGCAGGCACGCAGCGCCTGACACACACGCAGACACGCAGCGCCTGACACACACGCAGCGCCTGACACACACGCAGCGCCTGACACACACGCAGACACGCAGCGCCTGACACACACGCAGACACGCAGCGCCTGACACACACGCAGACACGCAGCGCCTGACACACACGCAGACACGCAGCGCCTGACACACGCAGACACGCAGCGCCTGACACACACGCAGACACGCAGCGCCTGACACACACGCACACACACACACACACACACACACACAGCACCTGACACAGATATGCAGCGCCTGACACACACACGCAGACATACAGCGCCTGACACACACACACACACGCAGACATGCAGCACCTGACACACACATGCAGCACCTGACAGACACACACACACACCCACACACACCCACACACACATACAGACATGCAGCACCTGACACACCCACACACACACATGCATCACCTGACACACCCACACACACAGACATGCATCACCTGACACACCCACACACATATACAGACATGCAGCACCTGACACACACACACACACACACACACACACACAGACATGCAGCGCCTGACACACACACACACATACAGACATGCAGCACCTGACACACACACACACATACAAACATGCAGCACCTGACACACACACACACATATATACATGTGGCATTTAACGCACACACGCACAGCACCTGACACACAATCATATACACTCAGAGCACCTAACACACACATACACTCGCAGCACCTCACACACACTCGTATACACACGCAGCACCTGCCACTCACACATACATGAACAGCACCTGACACACACATACACGCGCAGCACCTGACAGTCACACACATACAGATGCGACAGCTGACACAAACACATACACGCTCAACACCTGACACCCACGTGGCAGCTGACGCATACAAATGCAGCACCTGAAATACACACATATACATGTGCAGCACCTGAGACACACACATACACGTACAGCACCTGAGACACACACACACACACATGTATGTACACGCGCGGCTCCAGGCACACACATACGTACGTACACACACGACACTTGACACACACACACGTACACGCGCGGCACCTGACACACACACACGTACGTACGTACGTACGTACGTACGTACGTACGTACGTACATGTGTGGCACCTGACACACACACGTATGCACACGTGTGGCTCCTGACACACACGCGCGTTGCTCCTGACACACACACATGTACGTACACGCTCGGCTCCTGACACACACACGTATGTATACGCGCGGCACCTGAAACCTACACGTATGTACGTATATGCGCGGCTCCTGACACCCTCACGCATGTACACGCGTGGCTCCTGGCACACACACACACACACACACACGTACACGCGCGGCACCTGACACATACACGCGTGTACGTACACACATGCACAGCACCTGACATACACACATGTAGGTACGCGCCACCTGACACACACACACACACACACACACGTACACGCACGACACCTGACACACACGTACGTACGCGCACGGCACCTGACACACACGTACATACTAGTGATGAGTGGGTTCGGTTCGTCGGAATCCGGACCCCCCGAACTTCACCCATTTTACATGGGTCCGAGGCAGGTTCGAACCTTCCCGCCTTGCTCGGCTAACCCGAGCGCGCCCGAACGTCATCATCCCGCTGTCGGATTCCCGCGAGATTCGGATGTCTGCATTCGTGGAAAGGGGTCCCATGTGTAAACATGGGACCCCTTTCAGTCCGTCTGGTCCGGGTGTTCGGTTTGTTGTTTTGCCAAGTACGTGGATTTAATCTGGAACCTGGATCAGGTGAGTATAATTATCTTTTATTTTCAGGTACCCGTGGATTCTACTTGGAGAAGAGGACCGACTGCTTCGTGTCAACATAGGTAAGTATGTGTGTGTCGGCAGGTGTGAAATAAAGTTATACTTTCACGGTGTCTGTGTCCTGTTTTTATTTGGGTATTTTTTCCCCAGTAGAACTACAGGTACCAGCGGGCCCGTTTTTCTCCCGCATGCTGGTACTTGTGGTTCTCAAAGTACCAGATTGCGGGGGAGGCTTGCTGGGACTTGTAGTACTACTGGAAAAAACAATATTCTTTAAATTTTCTCAAGGCTATCAGCCTCCCATCCGCAGCCCTTGGATGGGGGGGACAGCCTCGGGCTTCACCCCTGGCCCTTGGGTGGCTGGGGGGGGACCCCTTGATTGAAGGGGTCCCCACTCCCCCAGGGTACCCCGGCCAGGGGTGACTAGTTGGATATTTAATGCCACGGCCGCAGGGCACTGTATAAAAGTGACCCCCGGCTGTGGCATTATCTGTCCAGCTAGTGGAGCCCGATGCTGGTGTAAAAATAATGGGGGACCCTACTCTTTTTGTCCCCCGTATTTTTTGCACCAGCACCAGGCGCAGAGCCCGGAGCTGGTTTTAAAAATACGGGGGATCCCCTGTCCGTTTTTCCCCCGGATTTTTAGAACCAGGACCGGCTCGAAGAGCCCGAGGCTGGTTATGCTTTGGAGGGGGGACCCCACGCAATTTTTCTTTTCCGGGTTTTTCACATTCCATTAAAAAAAAAAAAATAAATAATAATAATAATCTTTTAAAAAATATATAAATAATACTTGTGCCTCCAAAAAAGACAAACCAAGTACCTAATCCCTTCTAATATAAATAGATATGCTATTACCCCAAAAAAATATTATTTTTTATTAGATTCCGCCTGCAAAGTGTGGCGGATTGAAAATGACGAATTTACTGTTTAAAAGCACTGTTGTCGAATTTACAAACTTCAATTGAATATACTTTTGTTGAATTGCTGCATTTGTACCATTGCAGAAAAGTCGAATTTGTCAAATGTCGAATTTAAAAAAGTCGAATTTTGAAAGGATGCAAGAATAGGCCCCGCCCCCTTCTTCACATCAGCCGTCCCCTTCTACCCCTGTACCTTGCTCTCTCCTGTCTGTGCTCTCTCCCGTCTGTAGGACTAGGCCCCACCCCCTTCTTACCCTCCAGTGACTGCTCTCTCCTGACAAGTGGACCAGGCCTGCCCCCTACACGCTGCTGGTGTCTTCATTGTTACTTGGTCTGGAGCTCCGTTGGGGAGAGAACTCACGTGAGCTCATTAAGAATGAGGAACTGGGATGTTTTAATTTTATTGTGAGTAGTGTAGTGTGGTGATGTAGTATGTTGTATGGGGGGTATAGTGTAACTATGAAGTGCAGCATATGGGAGGGCTATAGCATAGTGATGTAGTGTGGCATATGGGGGGTGGTAGCGCATAGGCGTGCGTACAGGGGGTGCCTGGTGCGCACAGGCACTCCCTAATGTCCATCACCGCTGCACGCCACGCTTGCTGTGGCACAGTGATCGCTGAGTGTGTGATCGGTGGAGCCTAGCCTGTAGCTCATTTCCGTACCTCCCACCACCGCTGCGCCCGACCCCCTCTGCCTGCTGCTAATACTATGCTGAGTGCATTCGTCGGCGGCCTCACTGGGGGGACTGGTGTCACCTTGCAATGTGACGTGGTGATGTCCGCCTATGCTCTCCTCCCGCCCACCCGTGCTTTCCTCCCGCTGCGGTCTCTCAGTCCTAGTGTGCCGCGGCTGCCACACCACTGGCAGTGTTCCTCTAGGGGGGACTGGGAGCCGCCGGCAGACACATTCTGCTGAGACTTACTTGTCAGTGCGGGTTCCGGATGGCAGGCGGCGGGTGGGAGGGCAGACGGGGAGCAGGTGTCACAAGGAGTGTGTGGGTAACTAATTCACAATACTTCCGCTCAACGTGGCACTGCTGGTCCTTCATCTCCCATGTCTCTTCACCAGGTGGCGGGCGGCCCGGAAATTAAGTGATGTGTTGTGCAGCAGTCAGTGTGAAGTGACTGTGAGTAACACTGATGGTGCTGATGATGCTGCTGCAGAATCGGGAAGCAATTAATTCATAAATATAATGTACTCTATCAGTGTATTATACATACATAAACATGTACATACGTGTATTTGTGTATACATGTATATACATGAGTGTGTGTGCATATATATATATATATATATATACAGCCAGTTCCCAGGAACAAAAGTCCTCCCCCGCTTCCGCTAAGTCCACAGAATGACGCTCCACTGGTGGAGCCAGGTGCGGTGGGGGCCCGTCTCAAGTGCTTCAGCAATCAGTGGGCTTGCTCACAGGTGGATCCCTGGATTCTACAAGTAGTGTCTCAGGGATTCAAGCTGGAATTCGAGACGTCTCCCCCTCGCCGTTTCCTAAAATCTGCCTTGCCAACATCTCCCTTGGACAGGGAGGCTGTGATAGAGAGGCAAATTCACAAGCTGTATTTGCAGCAGGTGATAGTCAAGGTACCCCTCCTTCAACAAGGAAGGGGTTACTATTCCACAATGTTTGTGGTACCGAAACCGGACGGTTCGGTGAGACCCATTTTAAATTTTAAATCTTTGAACACGTATATAAAACGGTTCAAGTTCAAGATGGAATCGCTCAGGGCGGTTATCTCAAGCCTGGAGGAAGGGGATTACATGGTATCACTGGACATCAAGGATGCTTACCTGCATGTCCCCATTTACTCTCCTCACCAGGAGTACCTCAGATTTGTGGTACAGGACTGTCATTCTGCGGCGGGACTGCCGCATTCTAGATCAGTAAAAGCCCATTCCACGAGGAAGGTGGGCTCTTCTTGGGCGGCTGCCCGAGGGGTCTCTGCTTTACAACTTTGCCGAGCTGCTACTTGGTCGGGGTCAAACACATTTGCAAAATTTTACAAGTTTGACACCCTGGCTGAGGAGGACCTGGAGTTCGCTCATTCGGTGCTGCAGAGTCATCCGCACTCTCCCTCCCGTTTGGGAGCTTTGATATAATCCCCATGGTCCTTACGGAGTCCCAGCATCCACTTAGGACGTCAGAGAAAATAAAATTTTACTCACCGGTAAATCTATTTCTCGTAGTCCGTAGTGGATGCTGGGCGCCCATCCCAAGTACTTGTACATAGTTATTGTTAACAAAAGGGTTATTGTTGAGAGCCATCTGTGCAGAGGCTCCGTTGTTGTCATACTGTTAACTGGGTATAATATCACGAGTTGTACGGTGTGATTGGTGTGGCTGGTATGAGTCTTACCCGGGATTCAAAATCCTTCCTTAGTGTCAGCTCTTCCGGGCACAGTATCCTAACTGAGGTCTGGAGGAGGGTCATAGGGGGAGGAGCCAGTGCACACCAGGTAGTCCTAAAGCTCTCTTTAGTTGTGCCAAGTCTCCTGCGGAGCCGCTATTCCCCATGGTCCTTACGGAGTCCCAGCATCCACTACGGACTACGAGAAATAGATTTACCGGTGAGTAAAATCTTATTTATATATATATATATATATATATATATATATATATATATATATATATATATGACTTGGGGTTTGTTTTATTAGATAGAGCATGTCCCTGTGAAGTGCCTTTTGGGGTTGTGGTTACAGACTGCCTTTTCCTGTATGGAACTCAAAAGCCAGAAAATGAAGAGCTGTTTAATCACGCAATTTGATTTTTTTGCCAGCATATTTCTTTTTCTCTGCAACCCACTGCTAAATTGTGCTTCCTAGATGTTTTTATAAAATCACTGAATCAAATCTAACTCTGATTACATCAGAGAAGGCCAGGTACCCTACACCATAACAGGGGGTATGAAATTTGACTTGTCTACTTAAAGATCACCAAAATCTGATAACAAGGTCAATTAATAAAGTATGTTGTTCTGACTGCTGGGATATCATACTAAATAAATGGAGTTGATCAATTTTTTTTTTATTTTTTTTTTAAACTAGGGACAATTTCCAGATACTTTTCTTTATAACTGAGATTGCCCCCTGGAACTTCACATCAGTTGACAACTATGCATGAGTGGGCAGTGCTTGCTCTGGATCTGCCCACCCATTTATGTGCCGTCATAAAAGAAAGCACAACTGACAGTTATCCTGGGCGTACACTACACAATTATCTGTCAGGCTATCTATCCAGTCTGGATGGGTGGAATGAAAATCTGGTAATGTATATTAGCAAATGTCAATTAACCATTTGCTCCCAAACACTAGAAAAGTGGTCAAAAATGGTCATTACACAAATTGGTTAAACCCAAAATTTAACCAATTTGTTTAGGGGACCATGTTTGTCCATTTTCTAGTGTTTGAGAGTAAATCGTTGATGGTCATTTGCTCACATAGATAACCGGATTTCTATTCCAACCAGCCAGGGCAGTCTGGAGTGAGTGCTGACATCTGGTCCGGACTGAAGGACCTGGCAACGATTACTGACATGTCGTCTACTGTCACTGCATATGATTCTGTCACCTTTGAAAGAATGGTGGAGGATTATATGAGTGACCGCATCCAGGTAGGCACGTCAGACAGTCCGTATGTATACTGGCAGGAAAAAGAGGCAATTTGGAGGCCCTTGCACAAACTGGCTTTATTCTACCTAAGTTGCCCTCCCTCCAGTGTGTACTCCAAAAGAGTGTTTAGTGCAGCCGCTCACCTTGTCAGCAATCGGCGTACGAGGTTACTTCCAGAAAATGTGGAGAAGATGATGATCATCAAAATGAATTATAATCAATTCCTCCGTGGAGACATTCACCAGCAATTGCCTCCAGAAAGTACACAGGGATCTGAGATGGTGGATTCCAGTGGGGACGAATTAATAATCTGTGAGGAGGGCGATGTACACAGTGAAAGGGGTGAGGAATCGGAGGATGATGAGGTGGACATCTTGCCTCTGTAGAGCCAGTTTGTGCAAGGAGAGATTGATTGCTTCTTTTTTGGTGGGGGTCCAAACCAACCAGTCATTTCAGTCAGCCGTGTGGCAGACCCTGTTGCTGAAATGATGGGTTCGTCAATGTTTTTCTTTTTAATCTAAGCCCCTGCAGTTTTCTGTAAGAATCTGCTTCGCTATGATGATCAACAAGTCACAAGGGCAAACACTCAGGGCTGGAGGCGTAGATCTTAGGACCAGCTGCTACAAGCATGGCAAAGGTGTCACTATCATTGGTGACACCCAGAGAGGCAGCGAGGGAGATTGTAATGCAGTGCGCGCAGATAAGCAGCGCAATGGTAAAATGGAGGCATGGTCTCATAGGTAGGGGTGTGGCCTGTTGGCCTGAATCTCCATTTTGTTGCTCCGGGTATCCCGGGGGTTGAGTGCTGCACCCGGGGACTAGTGTGTGAGTGGTGCTGGCTCCTGCACAGTGACAGAAACTGGGTGTTGCACGTAATGTCACAGTGAAACACCCATATTCTGTCACTGAAGAGGAGCCGGCACTTTGGTGTCACCCCCCTTGGCGGGTGACACTCGGGTGTGGGCCGCAACCCCGTTGTGATGCCACTGACCCATGGGAAGCTTTACGTGGCTTACCCATGTGTTAGTAGCCCCAAGCATCTTTTGTGTTAGTCCCTGAAGAAAAACTTCAAATATTTACAAATAAATTTTGTAATCAATGGGCCTAATTCAGTAAGGATTGCAAATTCTGCTAAGTAACAGAATTTGCAATCCTTTGGTTCGCATGCTGGGGCCACCCAGCATGCCGCCTCCCTTCTTGACCACGCTGAAATTGCAGTCGCAGTGCAGTTCAGCGTGATCATAAAAAATGGGTTAGCCTCCTGTTGGTGCAGACTGTATGTGTGCGCAGGAAGCCGCCACCATTTTTGTGATCGCAGCTGCTGCATGTGATGTCATGCAACCGCTCTGACCACGCCTCCTGTTTCTCCGTTGCCGACCCCATTTTGAAGCCCTGCCCACGCACCGCTCCATCTCCGACTTGGAAATGGAGTGTTGCTGACCCCCCCCCCAGCACCGATTGACAGTCAGAGGCGATCGCATTAACTGCGGGGTGCCGCAGAAAATGCAGGCGCATGCGTATGCTCTTAGCAATTTTTGCAGTTGGACTGCTTATTGCGATTGCAATCCAACCTGAATCAGGCTCTATTACCTATCACAATGCACTGCGGGTAGTACAAAATGGGGTTAATATAAGAGAAAACCCCCCAGAGCTGTGCTCCTTAACTGTCCCTGGTGGCTAGTGGAGCAGCTGCCCAGTAACCAGTGTCCACGCCAGTGCGCACATGGCCCGCCCCCTACAGCCACGCTGGATCACGGTATAGTGTGGGCACAGAAGTCCCTTACCTCCCTTTCATCAGCGGCCTCGTGATCCCGGAGGGCGGTGTGTGTGTGACTGACCTTAGGAAGAAACCGGAGCCTCCGCTGCAGTGACCCAGCAACCAGGGCGCGGGAGTATACTGCGCCGCTGGGAGTGATGGAGCTGCAGTAAAGATGTCTATTAGACCTAGCCTGCTGCAGCCCTTGTAGATTCTTATAAAAAAAAGTTCTTCTTTTCTTGTCAAAATGAATAGCTAAGAATAGGCTGCCTGAGGCAGCCCCCTCTTAAGTGGCCTGCTACTGAAGGCACCAACTACAAACTGAGCTCCCTGTTCATGGAAGCGAGGTTATAGAGGAGGGGGCGCTGAGCATCTTGGGAACAGTCAAAAGCTTTGAGCCTGTTGGTGCCTCAGATCAAGATCCTACTCTACACCCCAATGTGAATCCTTGTGGAGTCCAGTGTACCCCACAGAAGAAATGAATGTGTCACACCCATTGGCAGCAACATTAGAATAGCTGCTGATGGGCACAATTGAGAAAGGAAGGGGGGAAAACATTTGAATCCAGCACATATATGTAATTTGAATATGTAATTTGTACCTTCCTACTTTAAAATGTAATGGATGAACCTCACCCTGTGAGAACTATCTTCATGATCAAGAGATCTCATACGCAAGAAAAGCATGTGCTGGGATAGGGCTGTGGAGGGCGGCTGCTCGGGCACACACCCGTCAAGTTAAGGAGATTCAACTGAGGAAGCACAAGGGAACTGCAGGGAGACCAACTACAAACTGAGCTCCCTGTTCATGGAAGCGAGGTTATAGAGGAGGGGGCGCTGAGCATCTTGGGAACAGTCAAAAGCTTTGAGCCTGTTGGTGCCTCAGATCAAGATCCTACTCTACACCCCAATGTGAATCCTTGTGGAGTCCAGTGTACCCCACAGAAGAAATTAATGTGTCACACCCATTGGCAGCAACATTAGAATAGCTGCTGATGGGCACAATTGAGAAAGGAAGGGGGGAAAACATTTGAATCCAGCACATATATGTAATTTGAATATGTAATTTGTACCTTCCTACTTTAAAATGTAATGGATGAACCTCACCCTGTGAGAACTATCTTCATGATCAAGAGATCTCATACGCAAGAAAAGCATGTGCTGGGATAGGGCTGTGGAGGGCGGCTGCTCGGGCACACACCCGTCAAGTTAAGGAGATTCAACTGAGGAAGCACAAGGGAACTGCAGGGAGACCACATATTTTCAGATGAACATGAGAGGGCGGAAGGCTGCCTAATACTGAAGCACCCTCAAACATCAAACCATATGCAACAACTAGTACAAGCATTCCTGGGGAAAGGTCTGCAGCAGACGGATTTGCATACGGTGATGTCATCCAAGCAATGGGCATAGTTGGCTGCAACCCTCGTCTGCATATGAAAAGAGAAAATGGTCACGCAGGGCATGGCGGCCTTTGTGGGGTTGCGCTTGGATGACCCCTAGATCGCTTTATACACCCCCATCAGTGTGGGGCTCATGTTGGCCATGCCCAAGCCCCTGAAGCATTCAAGCTGATTTCTTGCAGCAGCTGGACCCAGTAACAGCTCCAGAGTTGCTCTACAAGACAAGTAAAAGGGTGTGAGCCCTGCAGCACCACCTGTAGTTTGCATACACACATATATAGGACAGCATCTCTTATATGCCCCAGGGGCAATAAAATAGTAGCCTTATCTAGGGTATCCGTCCATGCCGCTACAGCACTACACACCCAGGCCGACGCAATTGCCTGTCTGAGTAAGGTACCTGAATGTGTATAAATGGACTTCAGGGTAATCTCCTGTTTGCGGTCAGCAGACTCTTTGAGGGTAGCCGTATCCTGGGACGGGAGGGCTACCTTCTTGGATAAGCGTGTTAATGCTTTGTCCACCCAAGGGGAGGATTCCCATCGTAACCTATCCGTTGATGGGAAAGGGGAATCCTTTTGGAAATCTGCAGGAGATTCCCAAGCTTTTTCACATAACTCGTTCAGCTCGTGTGAGGGGGGAAAGGTTACCTCAGGCTTCTTTCCCTTGTACATATGTACCCTCTTGTGAGGGATAGGGGGCTCCTCTGTGATGTGCAAAACATCTTTTATTGCCATAATCATATATCAAATGTATTTTGCCAATTTTGGCTGTAACTTTGCATCATCGTAATCGACACTGGAGTCAGAATCCGTGTCGGTATCTGTGTCAACAATCTGGATAGTGGGCGCTTATGAGACCCTGACAGTCCCTGCGACATAGGATTAGGCATTGGTTGAGACCCTGACTGTCCCAAAGCTTCTGCCTTGTCTAATCTTTTGTGCAATGAGTTTACACTAGCATTTAAAACATTCCACATATCCATCCAATCAGGTGTCGGCGGAGACACCACGTTCATTTGCTCCCGCTCCTCTCTAATATAGCCTTCTTCCTCAGACATGTCGACACATGCGTACCGACACACCACACACACAGGGAATACTTTTTCTGAAGACATTTCCCCCACAAGGCCCTTTGGAGAGACAGAGAGAGAGTATGCCAGCACATACCCCAGCGCTATATAACCCAGGAATAGCACAGTAACTTAATGTTTGAACAATCGGTGAGGGGGAACATCTTGAAACCCCAGTTTGTACCCTTGGGACACTATTTGTAAAACACACGAGTCCATGTCCGAATGAATCCAGAACTGACTGAAGAGTTTTAGACGTGCCCCCACTGGTGCGGGCTCCTGCAAGAGAGCCCCAGCGTCATGCAGTGGATTTGGCAGAAGCAGAGGATGATCTCTGCTCCTGCGATCTTGAAGAGGATGCAGACCTCTTCTCTCTTCTCCTTCCTCTACCTGCAAAGAAAGGGGAATCTTAACTTCTTGCATATCTATTGGGCCGAAATGACTGCATCAGATAATGATGCGTCTTCATCCGTTGGGAGGGAACATAGGGCAAGAAGGTTGACTTACCTGCGGGAGCTGCCGAGATCAAATTAACTAGGCAGTCACCAAACAAGGCTTCACCTTCATAGGGAAGAGACTCCCTTTCTTCTTGGAGTCAGCATCAGCATTCTCTTGGTGAATCCACAATGCCCTCCTATCCGACACTGCCATGAAATTGGCCCGTGAACTCAAGAGTCCTATATCCCTTGCAGTCTCACGTAAGTATGCTGCAGTGTCCTTGATATGATACAACGTAAGGAGTATCCCATCTCTCCAGGGTATCTATATCGGATGACAAGGTATTCGACCAATTCTTGAATACTACTACTCACCCATGCACATGTAATCGCAGGTCTAAGTAATGTACCCGTGGTTACATAACTAGAAATAATGTAGCTTCCTGCATACGATCCGCTGGATTTGTGACAGGGCCCCGTGCAGAACAGGGGGTGACTTCCACTTTATTCTGTCCGCGGCGGGAAATGAATAAACAACCAGAATCCTTTTGGGGATTTGAAACCATCTTGTCGAGCTGGCCCAGACTTTCTCAAACAGAGATGGAGGAACGTTACATCAGCTTTCATTATATATCTATATATACATACATATAGACCCCTTTGTCAGGAACAGCAGGGTCTTCAGTGATTTTAATATGTCCTTAATATCCACAATCATGTACTGAATGCTCCTTGCCAATATTGGATCTAATCAGGAAACATTATGGTCGACATAAGTATCAGTATCCGTGTCAGTATCAGTGTGTAGTAACTGGGCAAAATAACATTTTTGCGACCCAGCGGGGCCTGAGGGAAAAGAAACATAGCCATGAATATCACATCTATTCTCTACGTCTGTGTCTGGGACACAGATTTATCCAACCTTACTCTGATATTACTGAAACATTTACCCAGTCAGTTATTGGTGGTGCCAACAGGGCCACCATCATATGTCTGCATTCCTAATATAGTTTCCTCTTGGGAAAAACATTCAGCCACCGACATGTTGACACACATATACCAAGTACCCACAGACACACCGGCTTATGGGGGACAGACCGTCAGTAAATCTGTCAGAGGGACACAGAGGATTTTTCAGCTCACAATCCAGCGCCAAAAGTACACAGTCTGGGAAATAATAAACTGTATAGTGATAGACTTGTAATGCTCTAAAGATGTTCTGGTGAGGTGAGGAAGAAGCCCCGCCTCTGTAATGGCGCGTATCTGTCCCGCTCAGAAATAATTAATTACGCTAGCGGGGTAAGGACAGTGCCCAGGCACTAATGTCCACTTTTTCCAGCCTTTTGTGAGGAATTTATGCTGCCCAGGGTGCCCCCCCCCCCCCCGTGCCCTGCACCCTGCAGTGCCTGTGTTTGTGTGGGAGCATGGCGCGCAGCGTTCCGCTCGCTGCTCGGTACCTCAGAATGCCGTCACTGAAGAAGAAGTCTTCTGTTCTTCTGCTACTCACCTGTCTTCTGGCTCTGTAAGGGGGTGACGGCAGGCTGCGGGAGTGTGCATCTAGGCGTACCCAGCGATCAGCACCCTCAGGAGCTAATGGTGTCCTGTCAGCCTGAAGCAGAGCCATTGAACTCACTAGAAGTTGGTCATACTTCTCTCCCCTAAGTCCCACGAAGCAGGGAGACTGTTGCCAGCAGCCTCCCTGAAAATAAAAAAACTAACAAGTCTTTTCAGAGAAACTCAGTAGAGCTCCCCTGTAGTGCATCCAGTATCACTGCGCACAATACTAAAACTGGAGTCTGGAGGAGGGGCATAGAGGGAGGAGACAGTTCACACCCTTTGAAAGTCTTAAAGTGCCCATGTCTCCTGCGGATCCCGTCTATACCCCATGGTTCTTAATGTGACCCCAGCATCCTCTAGGACGTATGAGAAAACAAATAACGCACACACGAGGAGGAGAGAACTAAGGAAGCTATAAGGAGAAGAGGGGAGGGAGGGGGGGTTGAAAGGTAAGGTAGTAAAGGCATATTGGATAAACTACAACCTTATACATATTCATTAATGTACCAGTAGTTAGAAGTAGAAGAGCTCTAACAGAAACCACAAAGCTTATCTAAAGCCACACCACACTGGATATGCCCAATCTCATTTGATTTTTGAAGCAAAGCAGTATTGGACTTTGTTAATACATGGATGGGAGACTGCTTGGTAGTATCAGATTCTTTAGGTGTTTTTAAACTACCAACACCATTTTCTTGGTACATTTAATTTTTACATGTATTCTTTTATGTACCAGAAGTTAGAAGTAGAAGAGCTGTAACAGAAACCACCAGCTCATCTACAGCCACAGCACACTGGATTTGCCCAATCTCTCCTGATCATGGAAGCTGAGCAGTGTTGGTCCTGGTTTTAGTACTTGGATGGGAGACCACAAGGAAATACCAGGAGCTGTGTGTATTTTTACAATACTAACACCGTTCTCTTGATGCATTCCATTTTGAAACATTGGGGCAGATCTATTAAGCCTGGTGAACTGATAAAGTGCAAGGTGATAAAGTACCAGCCAGTCAGCTCCTAACTGTCATTTTTCAAACCCAGCCTGTGACATGGCAATTAGGAGCTGATTGGCTGGTACTTTATCACCATGCAAATTATCATTTCACCAGGTTTAATAAATCGGCTGCTTACTCATTTATGTACGAGTAGTTAGAAGTAGAAGAACTCTAACAGAAACCACTAAGCTCATCTACAGCCACACCACACTGTATATGCCCAATATCACCTGATTTTAGGCCTGGTTTGTTCTTGGATGTGAGACCACCTGGGAATACCAGGTGCTGTAGGTAGTTTTATACTACCAACACCGTTCTCTTGATGCATTCCATTTTGAAACATTGGGGCAGATCTATTAAGCCTGGTGAACTGATAAAGTGCAAGGTGATAAAGTACCAGCCAGTCAGCTCCTAACTGTCATTTTTCAAACCCAGCCTGTGACATGGCAATTAGGAGCTGATTGGCTGGTACTTTATCACCATGCAAATTATCATTTCACCAGGTTTAATAAATCGGCTGCTTACTCATTTATGTACGAGTAGTTAGAAGTAGAAGAACTCTAACAGAAACCACTAAGCTCATCTACAGCCACACCACACTGTATATGCCCAATATCACCTGATTTTAGGCCTGGTTTGTTCTTGGATGTGAGACCACCTGGGAATACCAGGTGCTGTAGGTAGTTTTATACTACCAACACCGTTCTCTTGATGCATTATATTTTGAAACTTATTCATTGATGTACCAGTAGTTAGAAGTAGAAGTTAGAAACAGCAAAAATCATCTACAGCCGCATCACACTGGATATGTCCAATCTCATCTGATGTTGGAAGCTAAGCAGTGTTGTGCCTGGTTAATTTTTGGATTTCAGGTCCTGCCTTCTGGTTTGGCCACGGCACCTCGGAAATTCACCAAGGTCATGGCCGTGATGACGACCCTTCACCATCGGTGGACCAGGGAGGAATCTCTCCTCCCGATAAACATTCTGGAATTGCGGGCAGTGTTCAATTCATTGACACTGGCCCTGCCTCTAGTACAGAACAGGCCTGTTCAAGTACAATCGGACAACGACACCACGGTAGTGTACACAAATCATCAAGGCGGCACTCGAAATTGCATGGCAAAGCTGGAAGTATCAAAATTCCTCAGTTGGGTAGAACGTCATCTGCCAGCAATATCGTCAGTGTTCATTCCCGGAGTCCTCAACTGGGAAGCGGATTTCCTCAGTCGTCAGTACGTTCACGCTGGAGAGTGGAGAGGCCGCAGCAGAAATGTCTGCACTGGTGTCAGTAGGTGACTGAGGCAGGGATGACTGGGAGATAGTGGGTGACTGAAGCATGTATGACTGGGAGATAGTGGGTGACTGAGGCCGGGGTGACTGGGAGATAGTCAGTGACTAAGGCAGGGGTGATAGGGATATAGTGGATGACTGTGGCAGGGGTGACAGGGACAGTAGGAGACTGAGGCAGGGGTGACAGGGATAGTGGGTGACTGAGGCAGGGGTGATAGGGTGACAGTGGGTGACTGAGGCAGAGGTGACAGGGATAGTGGGTGACTGAGGTAGGGGTGATATGGAGATAGTGGTTGACTGAGGCAGGGGTGACAGAGATAGTGGGTGACTAAAGCAGGGGTGACTGGTATAGTGGGTGACTGAGGCAGGGGTCGCAGGTATAGTGGTTAACTGAGGCAGCGGTGACTGGGAGATAGTGGGTAACTGGGGCAGGGGTGACAGGGAAAGTGTGTGACTCAGGCAGGGGTGATAGGGAGATAGTGGGCAGCAGATCACTGCCTCGCTGACAGCAGCACATCCCTGCTTCACTGACAGCAGCACATCCCTGCCTCATTGACCGCAGCACATACCTGCCTCACTTATAGCAGCACATCCCTGCCTCACTGGCAGCAGCAGATCCCTGCCTCACTGGCAGCAGCAGATCACTGCTTCACTGACAGCAGCACATCCCTGCCTCACTGGCAGCAGCAGATCCCTGCCTTACTGACAGCTGTATATAGGGCCTAATTCAGACCTGATCTCTGCTGTGCATATTCACACAACAGGAGATCAGGTCTGAAGTGTGTGTGTGTGTGTGCTGGTGCCGCAGTGCACCGGCACATGCCAGAGATGCGATCAGCATCTGTGCCCAGTGAGCGCCTCTGCCAACACATACTTATCTTGCATATGAGATCTCTTGATCATGAAGATAGTTCTCACATTTTAAAGTAGGAAGGTACAAATTACATATTCAAATTACATATATGTGCTGGATTCAAATGTTTTCCCCCCTTCCTTTCTCAATTGTGCCCATCAGCAGCTATTTTAATGTTGCTGCCAATGGGTGTGACACATTCATTTCTTCTGTGGGGTACACTGGACTCCACAAGGATTCACATTGGGGTGTAGAGTAGGATCTTGATCTGAGGCACCAACAGGCTCAAAGCTTTTGACTGTTCCCAAGATGCTCAGCGCCCCCTGCTCTATAACCTCGCTTCCATGAACAGGGAGCTCAGTTTGTAGTTGGTGCCTTCAGTAGCAGGACACTTAACAGGGGGCTGCCTCAGGCAGCCTATACTTAGCTATTAATTTTGACAAGAAAAGAAGAACTTTTTTTATAAGAATGTACAAGGGCTGCAGCAGGCTAGGTCTAATAGACATCTTTACTGCAGCTCCATCACTCCCAGCGGCGCAGTATACTCCCGTGCCCTGGTTGCTGGGTCACTGCAGCGGAGGCTCCGGTTTCTTCCTAAGGTCAGTCACACACACACCGCCCTCCGGGATCACGAGGCCGCTGATGAAAGGGAGGTAAGGGGCTTCTGTGCCCACACTATACCGTGATCCAGCGTGGCAGTAGGGGGCGGGCCGTGTGCGCACTGGCGTGGACACTGATTACTGGGCAGCCGCTCCACTAGCCACCAGGGACAGTTACTGGGGGTTTTTCTCCTATATTAACCCCATTTTGTACTACCTGCAGTGCATTGTGATAGGTAATAGAGCCTGATTCAGGTTGGATTGCAATCACAATAAGCAATCCAACTGCAAAAATTGCTAAGAGCATACGCATGCGCCTGCATTTTCTGTGACTGTCAATCGGTGCGGGGGGGGGGGGGGGGTCAGCAACACTCCATTTCAAAGTCGGAGATGGAGCGGTGCGGGGGCAGGGCTTCAACGGAGAAACAGGAGGCGTGGTCAGAGCGGCTGCATGACATCACATGCAGCCGTTGCGATCACAAAAATGGTGGCGGCTTCCTGCGCACACGTACAGTCTGCACCAACAGGAGGCTAACCCATTTTTTATGATCACGCTGAACTGCACTGAGACTGCAATTTCAGCATGGTCAAGAAGGGAGGTGGCATGCTGGGTGGCCATGCCCTGTGATGGGTGGCCCCAGCATGCGAACCAAAGGATTGCAAATTCTGTTACTTAGCAGAATTTGCAATCCTTACTGAATTAGGCCATTGATTACAAAATTGTAAACAATATTTGAAGTTTTTCTTCAGGGACTAACACAAAAGATGCTTGGGGTTACTAACACATGGGTAAGCCACGTAAAGCTTCCCATGGGTCAGTGGCATCACAACGGGGTTGCGGCACACACCCGAGTGTCACCCGCCAAGTGGGGTGACACCAAAGTGCCGGCTCTTCTTCAGTGACAGAATATGGGTGTTTCACTGTGACATTACGTGCAACACCCAGTTTCTGTCACTGTGCAGGAGCCAGCACCACTCACACACTAGTCCCCGGGTACAGCCCCCAACCCCCGGGATACCCGCAGCAACAAAATGGTGATTCAGGCCACGCCCCTACCTATGAGACCATGCCTCCTTTTTACCATTGCGCTGCTTATCTGCGCGCACTGCATTACAATCTCCCTCGCCGCCTCTCTGTGTGTCACCAGTGATAGTGACACCTCTGCCATGCTTGTAGCAGCTGGTCCTAAGATCTACGCCTCCAGCCCTGAGTGTTTTCCCTTGTGACTTGTTGATCATCATAGCGAAGCAGATGCTTACAGAAAACTGCAGGGGCTTAGATTGAAAAGAAAAACATTGACGAACCCATCATTTCAGCGACAGGGTCTGCCACACGACTGACTGAAATGACTGGTTGGTTTGGGCCCCCACCAAAAAAGAATCAATCAATCTCTCCTTGCACAAACTGGCTCTACAGAGGCAAGATGTCCACCTCATCATCCTCCGATTCCTCACCCCTTTCACTGTGTACATCCCCCTCCTCACAGATTATTAATTCGTCCCCACTGGAATCCACCATCTCAGATCCCTGTGTACTTTCTGGAGGCAATTGCTGGTGAATGTCTCCACGGAGGAATTGATTATAATTAATTTTGATGATCATCATCTTCTCCACATTTTCTGGAAGTAACCTTGTACGCCGATTGCTGACAAGGTGAGCGGCCGCACTAAACACTCTTTCGGAGTACACACTGGAGGGAGGGCAACTTAGGTAGAATAAAGCCAGTTTGTGCAAGGGCCTCCAAATTGCCTCTTTTTCTCCACCATTCTTTCAAAGGTGACAGAATCATATGCAGTGACAGTAGACGACATGTCAGTAATCGTTGCCAGGTCCTTCAGTCTGGACCAGATGTCAGCACTCACTCCAGATTGCCCTGCATCACCGCCAGCGGGTGGGCTCGGAATTCTTAGCCTTTTCCTCGCACCCCCAGTTGCGGGAGAATGTGAAGGAGGAGCTGTTGACGGGTCATGTTCCGCTTGACTTGACAATTTTCTCACCAGCAGGTCTTTGAACCTCTGCAGACTTGTGTCTGCCGGAAAGAGAGATACAATGTAGGTTTTAAATCTAGGATCGAGCACGGCAGCCAAAATGTAGTGCTCTGATTTCAACAGATTGAATCCTGGTTAAGCAAATTAAGGGCTCCATCCACAAGTCCCACATGCCTAGTTGAATCGCTCTGTTTTAGCTCCTCCTTCAATGTCTCCAGCTTCTTCTGCAAAAGCCTGATGAGGGGAATGACCTGACTCAGGCTGGCAGTGTCTAAACTGACTTCACGTGTGGAAATTTCAAAGGGTTGCAGAACCTTGCACAACGTTGAAATCATTCTCCACTGCGCTTGAGTCAGGTGCATTCCCCCTCCTTTGCCTATATCGTGGGCAGATGTATAGGCTTGAATGGCCTTTTGCTGCTCCTCCATCCTCTGAAGCATATAGAGGGTTGAATTCCACCTCGTTACCACCTATTGCTTCAGAGGATGGCAGGTCAGGTTCAGGAATGTTTGGTGGTGCTCCAGTCTTCGGCATGCGGTGGCTGAAGGCAGAAAGTGGCCCGCAATTCTTCGGGCCACCGACAGCATCTCTTGCACGCCCCTGTCGTTTTTTAAATAATTCTGCACCACCAAGTTCAATGTATGTGCAAAACATGGGACGTGCTAGAATTTGCCCAGATGTAATGCACGCACAATATTGGTGGCGTTGTCCGATGTCACAAATCCCCAGGAGAGTTCAATTGGGGTAAGCCATTCTGCGATGATGTTCCTCAGTTTCCGTAAGAGGTTGTCAGCTGTGTGCCTCTTATGGAAAGCGGTGATACAAAGCGTAGCCTGCCTAGGAACGAGTTGGCAATTGCGAGATGCTGCTACTGGTGCCGCCGCTGCTGTTCTTGCTGCGGGAGGCAATACATCTACCCAGTGGGCTGTCACAGTCATATAGTCCTGAGTCTGCCCTGCTCCACTTAACCACAGACAAGTGGACATTGGGTACAACTGCATTTTTTAGGACACTGGTGACTCTTTTTCTGAGGTCTGTGTACATTTTCGGTATCGCCTGCCTAGAGAAATGGAACCTAGAGGGTATTTGGTACCGGGGACACAGTACCTCAATCAAGTCTCTAGTTGCCTCTAAATTAACGATGGATACCGGAACCACGTTTCTCACCACCCAGACCTGAGTTATCCGCTTTGCAGCAGGATGACTGCTGTGATATTTCATCTTCCTCGCAAAGGACTGTTGGACAGTCAATTGCTTACTGGAAGAAGTACAAGTGGTCTTCCGACTTCCCCTCTGGGATGACGATCGACTCCCAGCAGCAACAACAGCAGCGCCAGCAGCAGTAGGCGTTACACTCAAGGATGCATCGGAGGAATCCCAGGCAGGAGAGGACTCGTCAGACTTGCCAGTGACATGGCCTGCAGGACTATTGGCTCTCCAGTCTAAGGAGGAAATTGACACTGAGGGAGTTGGTGGTGTGGTTTGCAGGAGCTTGGTTACAAGAGGAAGGGATTTAGTGGTTAGTGGACTGCTTCCGCTGTCATCCAAAGTTTTTGAACTTGTCACTGACTTATGATGAATGCGCTGCAGGTGACATATAAGGGAGGATGTTCCGAGGTGGTTAACGTCCTTATCCCTACTTATTACAGCTTGACAAAGGCAACACACGGCTTGACACCTGTTGTCCGCATTTGTGTACAGGATGCATACCTTCATGTCCCCATTTATCCACCTCATCAGGCGTAACTCAGATTTGCGGTACAGGACTGTCATTGCCAATTTCAGATGTTGCTGTTTGGTCTCTCCATGGCCCTGAGAATTTTCACCAAGATAATGGCGGAAATGATGGTGCTCCTGTGCAAGCAAGGTGTCACAATTATCCCGTACTTGGGCGATCTCATAAAAGCGAGATCAAGAGAGCAGTTGCTGAACAGCGTATCACTTTCACTGAAAGTGTTACAGCAACACGGCTGGATTCTCAATATCCCGAAGTCGCAGTTGAATCCTACTACTCGTCTGTCTTTCTTGGGCATGATTCTGGACACAGACCAGAAGAGGGTTTATCTCCTGATAGAAAAGGCCCAGGAACTCATGACTCTTGTCAGGAACCTATTGAAACCAAAACAGGTGTCAGTGCATCACTGCACTCGAGTCCTGGGAAAGATGGTGGCATCATACGAGGCCATTCCATTCGGCAGGTTCCATGCGAGGACTTTCCAATGGGACCTACTGGACAAGTGGTCCGGGTCACATTTACAGATGCATTGATTGATCACCCTGTCCCCCAGGGTCAGGGTATCACTCTTGTGGTGGCTGCAGAGTGCTCACCTTCTCGAGGGACGCAGATTCAGCATTCAGGGCTGGATCCTGGTGACCACAGACGCAAGCATCCAAGGTTGGGGAGCAGTCACACAGGGAAAAAATTTCCAAGGTCTTTGGTCAAGTCAAGAGACTTGTCTTCACATCAACATCCTGGAACTAAGGGCCATATACAATGCCCTACGTCAAGCGGAGACCTTACTTTGCGACCAACCGGTTCTGATCCAGTCAGACAACGTCACCGCAGTGGCTCATGTAAACCGCCAAGGCGGCACAAGAAGCAGAGTGGCGATGGCGCAAGCCACCAGAATTCTTCGCTGGGTGGAGAATCACGCAAGCGCACTGTCAGCAGTGTTCATTTCAGGAGTGGACAACTGGGAAGCAGACATCCTCAGCAGACACGACCTACATCCGGGAGAGTGGGGACTTCATCAGGAAAAAAATATGGTGACAATTCTTAGCGCTCTTTACAAACAGAAGTATGGTGACAGCCTTCAAATGACAAACAAAGAATACCACCGTTCTTTAAATACAAACTTTCCGAAGACACAATTTGTCAAATGAAAAAATGGCGCTCCTTTCTGTTCGTATTGTTCCTCAAAAAGAAAGAAATAAGTATATCATAGTGTAGTATGTTAAAAACACTTCCACTTTTTGTTTCAAAAGAGGGGGGAATTTTTTCACAGATTAAAAAACAAAATACTTTTCTAAAGTGACAAATCTGCCACACTTATATTAATGCAATTATCTAAAAATGTCCCTCAGCAAAAGAGGTCTATACATTTGAGTGTTTTAACCAAAAAGGGGACATGTCATGGAAATTTCACGAGGATAAGTGGATGTAAAGATCCCTTTTAGGTAGTCTAATTACCTCTATATACCCCTCAAAATAATGAGGTGTATGCGTGTCATTAATTGGCCCAGCAGAAACAGGTCATACAGGTTATTTGGAGTTGGGAGTAAGTGATAACAAATCCGTTATACCCGTGTGGATCACCCTATGGTAATAAAATTACCTTTATATACACCTCAAACCAATGAGGTATATACGTGTAGATTTTTAAACCCGGCAGAATCAGGAACACTTCAGTTTCTTAAAAGCAGATTCTTTTATTACAATCCTCCAACATGAACTTATAAAAAAAGAGGATACTCACATAGCATAATACTGTTTGTGTGGAAATATCCGAATATAAGACAGACAATTAAAATAAATTGAATTAAAAAAGGGGGGTGTGTCTGATGAGTCAAAGCGCCTACCAGATGGCAATTGTATAGTGCATGGGAGAGAAAAAACAGAAAGTCCTCTTGGAGTCCCGGTTACCCCTTGTGGAAATGCAGTCCTTCTCATCCGATGGTAGGTCCAGCTGAGTCCCAAGACAATCCCCGCCGTCAGCAACGCGTTTCGGTTTCCCTTCCTCAGGCTTCCGGTGTCTGTCCTCCTTTAGATTGTCATATTTATAGGGCTCCCTAATTGCAAAAGATCCAGGTAATCCGATGCAGGCGGCCGTGGAACGCACACCGCGCGGCCCGGACTTCCGGACAAGATCTTACTTCGTCACTTCCGCCAAGGCTCGTGGAACGCACCATGCGTTCCACGCGTCCGCCAGCTCCGGCCCTTCCCTGCATCTCTCTCTTAGTTGAAACTTACAGAAAGAAAAAATGTGTCAATTTCTCTATGATAGAACACAGAGTGTATTGGATACATTAATAGCAGTTATAAAAACGTCATTCTATCCATCATGATATTTAGAACAAATACTACTCTTCCAGGAAGCATTTCAGTTCGAAGTCCCATCAGGAAGTCTTTGCACAGATTACAAGTCGGTGGGAACTGCCACAGATAGACATGATGCCGTCCCGGCTCAACAAAAAGCTACAGAGGTATTGCGCAAGGTCAAGAGACCCTCAGGCAGTAGCTGTAGACGCCCTAGTGACACCGTGGGTGTTCCGGTCGGTCTATGTATTTCCTCCTCTTCCTCTCATACCCAAGGTGTTGAGGATAATAAGACAAAGAGGAGTGAGAACAATCCTCATTGTTCCAGATTGGCCACGGAGGACCTGGTATCCGGATCTGCAGGAAATGCTCACAGAAGATCTGTGGCCTCTCCCTCTAAGACAGGACCTGTTGCATCAGGGGCCCTGTCTGTTCCAAGACTTACCGCGGCTGCGTTTGACGGCATGGCGGTTGAATGCCGGATCCTAGCATTCCGGTTGAGGTCATCCCTACGCTGATAAAGGCTAGGAAGGATGTAACGTTAAAACATTACACCGTATATGGCGAAATTATGTTTCTTGGTGTGAGGCCAGGAATGCTCCTACGGAAGAATTCCATCTGGGCCGTTTCCTTCACTTCCTACAAACTGGAGTGAATTTGGGCCTAAAATTAGGCTCTATTAAGGTCCAGATTTCGGCCTTATCCATTTTCTTTCAAAAAGAATTGGCTTCTCTTCCAGAAGTTCAGACTTTTGTAAAAGGAGTGCTGCATATTCAGCCTCCTTTTGTGCCTCCGGTGGCACCTTGGGACCTTAACGTGGTGTTAAGTTTTCTAAAATTACACTGGTTTGAACCACTTAAAACAGTGGAGTTAAAATATCTCACATGGAAGATGGTCATGTTATTAGCCTTGGCTTCGGCTAGGCGAGTGTCGGAATTAGCGGCTTTGTCACATAAAAGCCCATATTTGGTATTCCATGTGGATAGAGCGGAATTGCAGACCCGTCCTCAATTCCTACCAAAAGTGGTCTCATCTTTTCATATGAACCAACCTATTGTGGTGCCTGTGGCTACGCGTGACTTGGAGGATTCCGAGTTACTTGATGTGGTTAGGGCTTTGAAAATTTACGTGGCCAGGATGGCTAGAGTCAGGAAAACTGAAGCGCTGTTTGTCCTGTATGCAACCAACAAGATTGGTGCCCCTGCTTCAAAGCAGGCTATTGCTCGCCGGATTTGTAACACGATTCAGCAAGCGCATTCTATGGCTGGATTGCAGTTACTGAAATCGGTCAAGGCCCATTCCACGAGGAAAGTGGGCTCTTCTTGGGCGGCTGCCCGAGGGGTCTCGGCACTACAGCTGTGTCAAGCTGCTACTTGGTCGGGTTCACACACCTTTGCAAAATACTATAAGTTTGATACCCTGGCTGAGGAGGAACTCATGTTTGCTCAATCGGTGCTGCAGAGTCATCCGCACTCTCCCGCCCGTTTTGGAGCATTGGTATAATCCCCATGGTCCTTACGGAGTCCCCAGCATCCTCTAGGACGTTAGAGAAAATAAGATTTTAAACCTACTGGTAAATCTTTTTCTCGTAGTCCGTAGAGGATGCTGGGCGCCCGTCCCAAGTGCGGACTACTTCTGCAATACTTGTATATAGTTATTGCTTCAATAAGGGTTATGTTATAGTTGCATCGGTCCTGCACTGATGCTATGTTGTTTTTTCATACTGATAACTGGGTAGTTTATCACAAGTTATACGGTGTGATTGGTGTGGCTGGTATGAATCTTGCCCTGGATTAACAAAATCCTTTCCTCATAATGTCCGTCTCCTCTGGGCACAGTTTCTCTAACTGTGGCATAGAGGGAGGAGCCAGTGCACACCCAGAACTAAAGTCTTTCTTAAAGTGCCCATGTCTCCTGTGGAGCCCGTCTATCCCCATGGTCCTTACGGAGTCCCCAGCATCCTCTACGGACTACGAGAAAAAGATTTACCGGTAGGTTTAAAATCTTATTTTCTACTTTATTCTTTTCTATCCTAGTTTATTACGACCAACTCTCATCCAAGGAGTTTGATATTCTACTACCTGCATGCAATTTAAATTGCTTAAATTGTTTATATGGTTGAATTGTCCTTCACAATCCATAATCTGCAACTTGGATGTACTTGTGTCATTGAAAATCTTATAATAAAAATGTATATACAGATACTCAACCTGTATATTGAAAAAAAAAAAAAGTTATAAGACATATGCATTCAATATTTGAAGAAACAAAATAAAATAAAGCTATCTATTGGGTTTCACTAACAAGCACATTGGAAGACTTGACTACTGTTAAAAGACATGCATTACATGGTATAGAGCCACAAACCACAATGTAGTAAAATAAAAACAAACTTACATGTGTATCAAACCTATGTGAGGCTTACATTGATAGTGCACAGGGGCGTCGGAATGGGGGGGGCAAGGGGGCAAACATGAGAGAGGCGCCATACAACCTCTTCTGCCTGTGCATGCCCATGCCACCACCAGCTGCAGCAGAGCATGCTGTGTGTTGCTAATAAATAGCACGGGCAGTGCCAGAGCCGGCTCCAGAATGTGCTTAGCCTCTGCGTTCTGCCATACGGGAACCGGGAGAACGCCGCTGCGCAGCGCGCATGGGAAGAGGAGGACGTACCATACCACTGATCCCCACATATAAGTGATCACCAGCAATACATGTGGGCCCGGGGGCGGGGCGGAACGGAGAGCCGCGAGTGCTGTCAGAGCAGTGTACACTGCTTCCTCTCCCCTCTCTTTCTCCTCAACGCTGCAGGTCATCAGAAATTATGGTGGAGCCGATGAAAGCACCTTTATTCAGGATCTGCAGCTCTGATCTGCTGCGTCCTGTGTGCTGCCTGAGCTCCTCCTCCGCTGGGTGCAGCTCATTCACAATCTGAGGTGAGCAATGCTGTGCTGCTCCATCATCTATTATCACTGTAGCTAAAGCCTGTGTATGTGTGCCCCCATATCCCTCACCCCCCCCCCCCAGTATGTGCGTCCCCATATCCCTCACCCGGCCCCACTATGTGTGTCCCCGTATCTCTCATCCACCCCACTGTATGTGTACCCCCATGTCCCTCACCCGGCCCCACTGTGTGTGTCATAAATATCCCTCACCTGGCCCCACTGTGTGCTTCCACATATCCCTCACCCGGCCCTACTGTGTGTCCCCATAACCCTCACCCACCCCCCTGTATGTGTACCCTCATGTCCCTCCCCGGGTCCCCAGTATGTGTGTCCCCATATCCCTCACCTGGCCCCACTATATGTGTCCCCATATCCCTCACCCAGCCCCACTATGTGTGTCCCCATAACCCTCACCCACCCCCCTGTATGTGTACCCCAATGTCCCTCACCTTGCCCCCAGTATGTGTGTCCCCATATCCCTCACCTGGCCCCACTATGTGTGTCCCCATATCCCTCACCTACCCACCACTGTGTGCGTCCCCATATCTCTTACCCAGCCCCACTGTGTGCGTCCCCATATCCCTCACCCGGCCCCACTGTGATGCGTCCCCATATCCCTCACCCGGCCCCACTGTGTGAGTCCCCATATCCCTCACCCACCCACCACTGTGTGCGTCCCCATATCCCTCACCCGGCCCCACTGTGTGCGTCCCCATATCCCTCACCCGGCCCCACTGTATGCATCCCCATATCCCTCACCCGGCCCCACTGTGTGCTTCCCCATATCCCTCACCGGCCCCACTGTGTGCGTCCCCATATCCCTCACCCGGCCCCACTGTGTGTGTCATAAATATCCCTCACCCGGCCCCACTGTGTGCTTCCACATATCCCTCACCCGGCCCCACTGTGTGTCCCCGTAACCCTCACCCACCCCCCTGTATGTGTACCCCCATGTCCCCCACCGGGTCCCCAGTATGTGTGTCCCCATATCCCTCACCTGTCCCCACTATGTGTGTCCCCATAACCCTCACCAACCCCCCTGTATGTGTACCCCAATGTCCCTCACCGTGCCCCCAGTATGTGTGTCCCCATATCCTTCACCTGGCCCCACTATGTGTGTCCCCATATCCCTCACCTACCCACCACTTTGTGCGTCCCCATATCTCTCACCCAGCCCCACTGTGTGCGTCCCCATATCCCTCACCCGGCCCCACTGTGTGCGTCCACATATCCCTCACCCGGCCCCACTGTGTGCGTCCCCATATCCCTCACCCGGCCCCACTGTATGCATACCCATATCCCTCACCCGACCGCACTGTGTGCGTCCCCATATCCCTCACCCGACCGCACTGTGTGCGTCCCCATATCCCTCACCCGGCCCCACTGTGTGCGTCCCCATATCCCTCACCCGGCCCCACTGTGTGCGTCCCCATATCCATCACCCGGACCCACTGTGTGCATCCCCATATCCCTCACGTGGCCCCACTGAGTGCGTCCACATATCCCTCACCCTCACCCACCCCCCTGTATGTGTACCCCCATGTCCTTCACCGTTCCCCCACTATGTATGTCCCCATATCCCTCACCTGGCGCCACTATGTGTGTCCCCGTAACCCTCACCTAGCCCCTGTATGTGTACCCCCATGTCCCCCACCGGGTCCCCAGTATGTGTGTCCCCATATCCCTCACCTGGCCCCACTATGTGTGTCCCCATATCCCTCACCTAGCCCCACTATGTGTGTCCCCGTAACCCTCACCCACCCCTGTATGTGTACCCCCATGTCCCCCACTGGGCCCCCAGTATGTGTGTCCCCATATCCCTCACCCGGCTGCAGGTGACAGTGACAGAGGGGCAGGTGACAGACTCACTCATCCCGCTGTTAGCAAACATGACACTTGGCTTTTGAACCTGTTTATTGTGTATTTGCTTAGTGCCAGAGAACACAAAGAGCAGCTGCACTTTATGGCCCCTAGCAGAACTGGCTTCAATGGCTGTAAATTTTCATTGTTTCTGAATGAGCCCTCACTTACTGAGCCTGCAGAGTTCTCATTCTGACTAGGGCCCAGATTTATCAAACCTTGTAGAGTGGTAAATAGCACGGAGATAAAGTGCCAACCAACCAGCTCCTAACTGTCATCTTACAGTCTGTGTTTGAAAAATGACAGGTGCTGATTGGTTGTTACGTTATCATGTGCAATTCATCACTCTCTAAATCTTTCTAAATCTGGGCCTAAGTGGCTCTGCCAGGCAAAACGTGTGCAAATGTGTAATGAGCTCTACCTGGCGTAATGTGTATAAGGGGCTACCTGGTATAATGGGCTCTACCTGGCGTAATGTGTATAAGGAGCTACCTTGTATAATGTGTATAATGAGCTCTACCTGGCGTAATGTGTATAAGCGGTTCTACCTGGCATAATGTGTATATCTACTTGGCGTAATGTGTATAAGGGGCTACCTGGTATAATAGACTCTACCTGGCGTAATGTATATAAGGGGCTACCTGGTATAATAGGCTCTACCTGACTTAATGTGTATAAGTGGCTCTACCTGACATAATCTGTATAAGAGGTTACCTGACATATTGTGCATAATGAGCTCTACCTGGCCTAATGTGTATAAGGGGTTACCTGGCATCATGTGTATAATGGGCTTTACCTGGACTAATGTGTATAAGTGGCTCTACCTGGCATAGGGGGTCATTCCGAGTTGATCGCTCGCTAGCTAGTTTTAGCAGCCGTGCAAATGCTGTGCTGCCGCCCACTGGGGAGTGTATTTTAGCTTAGCAGAAGTGCGAACACTTGTGCAGCCGAGCTCTGCAAAAAAAGTTTGTGCAGTTTCAGAGTAGCTCTGAACCTATTCAGCGCTTGTGATCACTTCAGCCTATTCATGTCCGGATTTGACGTCATACACCCGCGCAACGAACGCCCAGCCACGACTGCGTTTTTGCAAACACTCCCTGAAAATGGTCAGTTGACACCCAGTAACGCCCACTTTCTGTCAATCTTCTTGCGGCCGTCAGTGTGAAGAAAAACTTTGCTAGAACCTGTGCACAACCACAACGGTCTTTGTACCCGTACGACGCGCGTGCGCATTGCGGAACATACGCATAAATGCAGTTTTTTCACCTAATCGCTGCGCTGCGAAAATCGTCAGCGAGCGATCAACTCGGAATGACCCCCATAATGTGTATAATGGGCTCTACCTTGCGTAATGTGTATAAGTGGCTCTATCTGGCATCATGTGTACAAGGGGATACTCACTCCCAGCTACTTCATAGAGTTCAGTACAGGTACAAGTGTCCTGTCTAAGGTGGTCAGAAGTTAGGGGCGCCAAACTGAGATTTCATCTTGCCCCCCCCAACCAAAAAACGTTCTGACACCCCTGATAGTGCAAGATCAACACTCTATCAACTCTGCAAACTAGACTGCACATAAATGCCATAAAATTTATCTGAGATTTTAGTAAATAAGGCCCGTTGCTGTCCGGGTCACGCAGCCGTCACGGCCCGCCCCCATACGGTCCGGTCATGTCTGCGTTGTCCTGACTGTGCCCCCAAAATGGCGGCACAACGCCGCTGGCCCGACTCCTCCTGCCCAGTGACCGCCTCTGCCTGTCAATCAGGCAGAGGCGCTCACTGGGCAGAGATGCTGATCGCATCTCTGGCATGTGCCGGTGCACTGCGGCACCAGCACACACGCACCTCAGACCTGATCTCCTGTTGTGTGAATATGCACAGCAGGGATCAGGTCTGAATTAGGCCCTATATACAGCTGTCAGTAAGGCAGGGATGTGCTGCTGCCAGTGAGGCAGGGATGTGCTGCTGGTAGTGAAGCAGTGATGTGCTGCTGTCAGCGAAGCAGTGCTGTGCTGCTGTCAGCGAGACAGGGATGTGCTGCTGTCAGCGAGGCAGGGATGTGCTGCTGTCAGCGAAGCAGGGATGTGCTGCTGTCAGCGAAGCAGGGATGTGCTGCTGTCAGCGAAGCAGGGATGTGCTGCTGTCAGCGAGGCAGGGATGTGCTGCTGTCAGCGAGGCAGGGATGTGCTGCTGTCAGCGAGGCAGGGATGTGCTGCTATAAGTGAGGTAGGGATGTGCTGCTGTCATTGAAGCAGGAATGTGCTGCTGCAGTGAGGCAGAGATATGCAGCCCACTATCTCCCTATCACCCCTGCCTGAGTCACACACTTTCCCTGTCACCCCTGCCTCAGTTACCCACTATCTCCCAGTCACCGCTGCCTCAGTCAACCACTATATCTGCGATCCCTGCCTCAGTCACCCACTATACCAGTCACCCCTGCTTTAGTCACCCACTGTCACCCTATCACCCCTGCTTCAGTCACCCACTATCCCTGTTGATAAAGCTAAATATTTATCTTATATAATACCCTTTATGAGGTCTAAGAACACTGTACGCTAACTACGTATGAAGTACCGTAAGGGTACGCACGTTGCGTAACAATCGCTTAGCCGTGGTCGAGACGCTCAAGCGTTACGTTCGCTCACGGCCAAGAGATCACTGGCAGGCACGCTATTGGCTGCCGACTACCGTAATGATTCGCTATAGCGATGCGAACGCTCGAGACCACGAGGAGATCACCAGCGGCGCAGACGCTCACAATGTTAAACCTTTATCTAAACCATAAACAGTGTATTATGCAGCAACCCTTTGTGTAGTGATATGGTGTAAATGCAACACAGTATAACCTTACTAACTTAAAAGCAGTTTGAGCGTCACCGACGCTCTGAGAATACTTAACTCTATAAGAAATACACAGATACCTGGGCTTAGGGTCCAACGCCTAATATATATATTTTGAATGATATACTTGCAAAAGAATTAATACAAATACAAATCATACACTACAATATAACATAGACTAACTAACCAGATAACTACACAGTAAATACGATACAATTACGTTTAAGAGAAAATGAGAGAAAGAGAAGAGAGAGAGAGAAAGATATGGCCCATAATAACAAAAGAGAGAAACAGTATGATTACGGAGAAAAACTTACGCACAAGGGAAACGATCGCATGCGCCTCTGGACATCCAGCTCCCGATTTTCAGCAATGATAACCGTTGAAGAGTGAGAGCTGGATGTGATTGGCCTTTCTATTTATGCCCCACACACAATGCAATTCAATGGTCCCTACAATCTCATTGTTCATTGGACACAGGAATTCCTCCTCGCATTATAACAAAAGGTCATAGGTTGATTCATACAGGTGGGCTGTGACTATTTCCAACAGCTCAGGTGGGAGGGAAACTGGGTTTCCCGCCGCATGGGTAATAAAGTGCAAATAAAGTAAATGTTCATAAACTTCTTATGTCCATAACTATTCGCACGAGCGATTGATCTGCTTCAAACCAACACCGGAATATTGCTAATTAAATATTCTTCCGATGGATACTAAACACCACTGTACTACTCCTGTCTGACCCTTTGTATCAAACAAAGAGGGATCTCTCTGTCCAGGAACATGCTATATTAACTAAACTTTCAGAATCTATCAAAGGGACCATGATCTAAAAAATACATTATATGGTGAAAATATGTAACGATTGAGTCGCACGCTACGATCACATAAACTCTACCGTAAATACGCATACCGTGCGCCTGCGGGTGCCCGCGACTGTGAGTATGCGCACGTACGGGAGAGCGTACGCATGCGCAGCACGGACCTGTGTGAGGTGCAAATATGGTAGTGTGCATAGAGATATTTTTCTGACTTTGACAGTCCACCCTTTGGCAGTCAACAATAACTGCCACTTCCTGAAAACATTTCAAAAAGAGAAAAATATATGTTAGGGGTTAATACATTTACATGGTTGGGTAAGGGAGGAGAGAGGAGAAGGTGTGAAGAGGGTATGACCTAGTGGGATAGCAGAAGCATGTGTGTATGAGTCCATGTTTGGGGGTCATGTATCATCGTGCCGTACGTGTTTTAAATCAAGCTTCGAGGTATTGCGAAGTATACATTTGAATTCCTTCTTATCCCGCGGTACGGGTCTGTGGATGGGCTGTCAAACTTTACCGAGCTCTTTTCGGCTTTGGTTGTAACAAAATGGGGGAGCACATTTTAGTTGATGATACATGAATGGGGGAGATATGTGATTGCTGATATCTGTGCCTGTATTCCCTATCGACTATGTGTGTCATTACCTGAGGGTTGTAGAAATGAAGAAAATACATAATTACGGTAAATGCGGTGGTATTCTATGTCAGGTAAATGAACATTCGTCGATTGAGGTCTTGTTTGGTGTCTGTTGATTGCAGTCTTCTTTGTGCTTTTGCCCATAAGGTGCGAGCAAAAGCTGTCAATGTCCATAGATTTACAAAAGTGTTGGGCTAGCGTAATTTTAAAATTTTCTAGGGAAACTGGGGATCCATGGCATAGTTCATCAAATCTGTGTATAAGGTTGTCAAAACTTCTTCTTTTAATCCATCTGTTGTCTGTATATCGGCTCATCAAATTCCTCGTCCAAGTGGGTCTTTTTACCTTGGAGGAAACGGAAAAACAGGTGAAAGAAACGGACCGTAGAAATCGCATTTTCATCACATCATTGTTTCTACATTTGGGTCATAAATCAAGTCCATTGGAATTACAGTTTCCTCACTCCTTAAACTCATTACCCTAGTACGTCGATTGCACCTCATTAAAGCCTGACCGCATCTAAATATCAAACCAATTGATATGACAACACCTAAGATACATAGGAGAAACTTCCCAACATCCATTATAACTCCTTGAGCCCATTCTCCTAAACCGGAGAACCAATTTCGCGGGTTCAACCATGACACCCAACTAGTCAGCTCATTACTCACAGCAGCAAGGGTGAGATTGTGTCTCCTGCGAAATTCCCACTTCAGTTGGAGAATATCGTCCATCTTTTGGTCTATGACCTCGACCGGGTCCTCGGTGCTATTCGTAATATATGTGCAACATTTCACGCCGTATTGTGTTGCCAGTGTGACACAATATCCGCCTGTTACTGCTGTGAGGTAATTGAGAACCATTCTATGCTGTACCAGTTCTGTTTTGTAAGCTTGAAGTTCCCTTCCAGTATACCTAAACGTGTCATCATACATTTCAGTGATATTATCTAACAAATTTGCAAGCGCAGAGATGTATCTATAGTTCAGCACTCCTCTAGCAGTGCGAGTGATATCTAACGCGATTAGAAACTGAATCCCGGTGGATTCATGGATCATGTCAGAGGCCGGATGCTCTGTTCTTTCTATCAGGTGCCGTTTAACGATGTGCTCGTAATGAGTATGAGTATAAGGAGTTTGGGCAACACGGTGTATGTCTTTCATTTTGTCATGTGATACAGTCATTACTTCAGGCAGCACTTTTCCAATATAACACAACCCTTCAGAGTTTGGGGCAAGCCACTTATACGCCTTCCTCCCGCATATGAAATATGCATCATCGGGGAGGACATATGGGACGGAGTAGGACATAACCATATTACACACCTTCCATGTGAAATCTCCTAACCCTAATTCTTCCATCTGCTTAGTACACGTATCAGGTTGTACGATATGTGCACAGTATCCTGGTGATACCTCTCCAACTCTCGTAATCCTACTTCCTAGGGTGTACCTATACCGGAAAGATTTTCCTCTACTGGCTATGTGGCGTATAAGCTCTGTATCTGTAGGCATTCTATCTGCTCTATGCGAAAAGGTCATGGTCTGATTACTCCATGACACTTCCCAATTTCCCGGCTTTCGGGGATTGGAGATGTTAAAACATAATAGGGACCTATCCACATGGTATTGGTGGAGCTTCAAACTAGGAGGGCTGGAGATATTAAACCTCCTGTCCACCGGCCTCCCACAACTTAGCTCAAGTACCTCCCCTATCGTTAAAGGAAATGGTACTAGCCCTGATTTGCTATGACCTTGAGGTACTTGAGAGCATACCCAACAATCTGTTTTATTTAACACACTACCCACTAAAGAGTGATAGTCACTCAAGGGATGCCGGTCCATATGGATATTAAAACTGGATTGGCATTTCTTAATGCACCCATCCTCCACTACATTGTCACAGAGCCTACAGATACAGTTTTCTTCAGCTAACAATCCATCACAATTCCTTCTGTGGTCAATGCTATCGGATCGTTTTCTGATACTCGCCTTTGCTTGTTGATTATGTTGTTCTCGGAAAACTACGCCTCCATCTCTGTCATCAGAACCCATTCCAGAACCTCTCTCGAACTCCATGGTACTCTCACCGGAACAGACTGCTCTGGTCAACATCATGGTCAACAGGAAAATCCGGATCACAGTCTCTTGAGGCAAGTCCATCTTAGGAGGAGACGAAGAAGAATGAGAAGGGGGGAAAAATAATTTGAGGGAGAGGGGATGGGAAGTGAAGAAAAACAATAAAAGGGAACAGGGGATCGACAACTGCTTTTAATCTTGTGGTTCTCGATGCTCAGGTGCCGCCTTAGTCCTCCTGGAACAGACACTCCAGTGATACAACCTCTACCGTCTGTTCCTTATCACGGGGCCTCTCTGGATCAGCAACCTTTTTACAGTGGGACGAATGAACCCAAGTCTCTCTCTCAGCAACCTTCAATGCTGTAGTGCTAGTCAATAAGACCTGGTATGGTCCTTCCCATCTGTCAATAAGGCAACCTGAGCGTAGAAAATTCCGTATCATTACATAATCCCCAGGTTCAATGTCATGACAATTACTATCTGGTAAATCAGGAATCACTAACTTCAGATTATCATTTTGATTCCTTAACTGTTTACTCATGTTAATCAAGTATTTTACAGTCACTTCATTGTTACACTTCAAATCATCCTGAGGGTTAATCATAACATGCGGTTGTCGACCAAACAAGATTTCAAAGGGAGACAGATTAAGAGGGGACCTGGGAGTGGTTCTGATGCTGTACAGTACAATGGGTAAAGCTTCTGGCCATGTCAATCCTGTCTCTGCCATCACTTTACTCAGTTTATTTTTATATAGACAGCTTTTCCTTGCCAATATCTCTCTTTTGCAAAGAGCTGCGCATTGGAAAATTATTTTTAATAGTGCTGTTCACTCTTTCCACTTTCGCACTCGCCTGTGGACGGTATGGAGTGTGCAGCTTGCTATCAATTCCCATCAATTTACACATTCCTTGAAAGACATCACCTGTAAAATGGGTACCCCTATCACTTTCGATAATTCTAGGGATACCATATCTACATACAAATTCCTGCACAATTTTCTTAGCAGTAAACATAGCGGTATTTGTGGCCGCAGGAAATGCTTCAACCCAATTTGAAAAAACATCTATACAAACAAGTACATATTTAAAATTTCGACAAGGGGGTAATTGAATGAAGTCAATCTGTTATATTTTTGCGAAAGAGGTTTATATTGCTGCCCAGGGCGCCCCCCCTGCGCCCTGCACCCTTACAGTGACCGGAGTATGTGAGGTGTATGGGATAGAAAGCTCATATGCTTCACCCATAGTTGTGGCACGGAAAAAGAACGGAGAAATACGACTTTGTATTGACTATCGCACATTGAATAACCGGACCGTGACAGATCAGTATACCGTGCCTAAGATAGATGAAGCACTGGATTGCCTACAAGGGAGTCAGTGGTTCTCGGTACTCGATCTCCGTAGTGGATATTATCAAATCCCTATGAGTATTCATGACAGATGTAAGACAGCATTTATATGTCCTATAGGATTCTTCGAGTTTTTAAAAATGCCGCAAGGAATCAAAGGAGCTCCGGCCACCTTCCAAAGGATGATGGAAAACACGATTGGTGATATGTGTTATAGGGAAGTCCTAGTATATCTGGATGATGTTATTGTCTTTGGAAGGACTCTCGAAGAACACAACATTCGCCTGCTAAAAGTGTTAGATCGCCTGCAGGCTAAAGGGCTAAAATTGTCCATTGAAAAATGTTGCTTATGTCAGTCTGTAGTAAAATACTTGGGACATATTGTCAGTAGACAGGGAATTGCTACTGACCCTGCCAAAGTACAAGCGGTTAAGGATTGGCCCAGGCCCATGTGTTTGAAGGAATTAAGATCGTTTCTGGGATTCTGTGGGTATTACAGGAAATTTGTTCCACAGTATTCTAAGCTGGCTCAACCTCTTACCACGCTAACAAAAGGATATCCCCCTAATAACATGAAGAAACGAGGCAATAGGACTCAGAACACCAAATATTTCAGGCCCCAGGAGCCGTTCGGTGACCGGTGGGATTTGTCATGTGAAGAGGCGTTTAACCAATTAAAGTGGAGTTTGATCCAGGCTCCTGTGCTAGCCTATGCTGATCCGTCACTACCATACTATGTACATATAGATGCATCATACGAGGGACTTGGGGGAGTGCTATATCAGGTGCAGAGTGGTGACAAGAAACCCATCTCCTATGTTAGTCGAGGACTGTCTAATAGTGAAAGAAACTATCCAGTTCATAAATTGGAGTTTCTTGCTTTAAAGTGGGCAGTATCGGACAAGTTTCATGATTATTTGTATGGGGTATCATTTACTGTACTTACTGATAACAATCCTTTGACGTATGTACAGACAACGGCAAAACTCGATGCTACTGGACATCGGTGGCTAGCGACCCTGTCCAATTACAATTTTACCATCAAGTATAAACCAGGAATTAATAACATAGATGCTGATGCATTATCCCGAATGCCACGACAAGAAGATCATATTCAGCCCGCATCTGAAGAATGGATCGAAGTTCCTGCTGCTACTGTGAAGGGATTATGTTTCCAAATTAGAAAGTTGCAGAAAATGCCTATCCCTGCAGTTGTTTCTATGGGTGCTTCCGTGAATGCCCTACCTCCATTATACTGTTGGCTAGATTACGCTGATATGGATGGGTTGGAGGTAGTGACACCAGGACAGATGAGTCAGGAACAACATGCCGATAAAGATATATATCCTATCCTTCAGATGGTAGAGCGACGGTTGAGTAAACCCCCTGATGTACCCATGACTACCAAGGCCTTAATGTTAGTTCGGCAGAAGCGAAAGATGACTATTAATCAAGGTATATTGTTTCGGAAAACTCAAAAATTGGACGGAACCAATAGAATGCAACTGGTGCTTCCTAGTAAATACATTCCTACGGTAATGAGATCACTCCATGATCGTCATGGGCATTTAGGTTATGATAAAACCCAGGGGCTGATTTCCGAGCGGTTTTATTGGCCATACATGAATAAGGAAATCGATGCATACTGCAAGACTTGTGGGAGCTGTATTGTGCGGAAAAAGTTGCCGGAGAGAGCTGCGCCATTGGTTAACATTGTTAGCAATGGACCCATGGATCTAGTATGTCTTGATTACCTGTCATTGGAAGACCCTGGAGGAAAGGAAAACAATATCTTAGTGGTGACGGACCATTTCACGAGATATGCCCAGGCTTATGTGACTACTAACCAGCAAGCAATAACAGTAGCTCGAACCCTCTGGGATAAGTTTTTCATCCATTATGGATTACCCGCTCGGATACACACAGATCAGGGAAGAGACTTTGAGAGTCGGCTCATCCGGGAATTATGTGACTGCTGTGGCATTCGGAAATCTAGAACTACTCCATATCATCCTCAAGGGGATCCACAACCGGAGCGTTTTAACCGTACTCTCCTCAACATGTTGGGCACTTTAAGTGAGGAAAAGAAATCTCGATGGAAACAGTATCTAACACTGTTAGTGCACTCCTATAACTGCACCAAGAATGAGAGTACTGGATATTCTCCATATCTGTTAATGTTTGGACGAGAAGCAAGACTCCCCATCGATGTGAGTTTAGGAACCAAGGTTAACCATCATAGTAGACCCTCTCATAGCCAATACATCCGGCAACTAAGGAGACAGTTGGCGGGAGCCTATCAGACAGCGCAGATTGAAGCCCGGAAATTAGGAGAAAAGAACAAACAAAGATATGACACTCATGTGAAAGAAAATAAGTTAATACCTGGGGATAGAGTATTAATAAGACTGCTCGTGTTGCCTAGACGTCGTAAGCTTAGTAACCGGTGGAAATCACAACCGTATGTTGTGGTGAAACAGCTCCAAAATATTCCTGTATATCAACTACGGCCAGAAAATGAGACAGGACCCATACTGACTTATCACCGTCAACATTTACTACCTATAGCGCCAGGAGTCAGATGGGAAGGGATCGGTATAGACAAGAGAGAAGTAACAAAAGACAGCCGTATGGAGCCATCTATATTAACAACAAGTGAAATTACAGAATTCGAGTCGGATTGTGTCACTCAGGATGAATGGTATGCACCAGGATGGTACTATAAAGAAGCTGGGTCGAGGGGTAATGATAAAGACCACGAGATAGAAGTCGACAAAGATGAGACACACTGGAACCCTACTACTGCCGAGTGGGAAGGAAATAGATGCGAAACTAGTCCAGACAGAGACTGGAATATTCCGGATGATAATGATGACCAAATGGTAGAGGAATCTTTCTCCCAGTCACCCCCATCAGAAATCAGTGTAGAAACCACTAGACAACAGAGGAATAGAAGACCTCCAAACATACTCACTTATGATAGATTAGGTATACCTACTGAGACCCCATTGTTAGTTTATCCTAGAATAGTAATGCTGTGGCCTTATTTTGACTATAATATTGTTAATGTGCATGCATGAAATTGGAGGTACTAACTATATATGATGATCTCTATAATGACAAATGGAGAGATCATCAGGGGGAGAGTGTAATCCTTTAAAAAAAAAAAAAAAAACAATTGGAAAACATACATATATTATAGGTATGTTATAAAACCCCTGTGAAATTTTAATTTATATATATATATAGTGTATGGGGGTATAAATAGTGGCTGTAATGATGCACGGGGATTATTCTCGTGGACATGGCAATGGACTGTGAGGGGAAAGGTCTAGAAGGAGGGAGAGCACGAGGGGTGAGGGAGCTCGTGAAACAGCGGTTGGTGTGGGTGACGCAGCGGTGAAAAAGGACAGAGATGGATGGAGGGAGGACCTGCTATTGATCCGGTGTACAAAGTTTGCAGAGCGGTAAGCTGACAAGCCCTGAAGCCTGCCAGAGAGTGTGAGGTGACGATCGTAGATGAGCCGCCTGAGACGGAGATTCGAGTGACAGCCGGTAATACTCACGCTGCCTGAGAGATGTGCTGTGACCGCGGAGCCGACTACCGTTCAGCCACTGAGGAGGGAGGCGAAAAGGTAGTCTAGCTGCTGACCGCGATCCTAGACTGTGCGGCTGGGAAGAGGGGCTGGAGTGGTGCCTCACCTATTCTTTTAGCTGCTCTGAAATATGATGGGATCCCGCTGACAGATTTGAGAAGACCAACCAAACCAAACTAAGTAAGACAGCGTATGTGTCCGGGCGATCGTAGTTACATGCTGTTGATACACGGTAGAGAGGCAGTGACACAGAAACTCTATTAAATACAGTACCGCAGAGTCGGGGGAGTGGATGCTTTGCAGGCTGTCTTAAATCTATAGGATGACATTAGAGGAGGTGTGATAAGCCATCCTGCATACACACCCTGTTATTAATTTCAGGCACTATAATTACTCCCACTATAATGATTGAGGGGAGGGGATTAACCCCAGAGTGAAGTGCTGAAGGGAATTTGTGGGGAAGTGACATAGACTGATCCTTGGCAGATGATATCTGTTACTAAAACAGATTCATATAACCACAGGGAACTATCCATTATACTAAGTGAAGTGGATTTGACTGCCGGACTGAAATTCAAGATTAATGAAATTCATAGCAAATGGATTATTGCTTTTTAAGGTCATCAGAGTTAGTAGTATTATGGACTGAAGCACTACTAGCAGAAAGCATCAAGATTTAAAGTGTGATATCACTGGATAAATTACTATCCTATTCATATACCCACACCGGTACTGTTTATATTAAGCCACACTCCTCAGTAACTTTAAGGGAAGGAGGAATAGACTGAGAATATATTAGATTTCTCTAATCTCTACCGCACCATTCTAAATAACTGTATTTTGGTAAAAAGTTATTTCTTCTGCCTCCTCCCCTATGAGCTTTGTACCTACTTATTTTTCCGTATATAGTGGAAGAGACCATAATATTCAGAGGTACAGTAGTGTGAGTGGCACATTATAAAGAAAGGGACTATGATATATGGAATATTAGTATTAGTCACTCCCTATATTGCTGAATATAACCGAAGTATCTATATAATTCTCTCGGCCAGTGAATGAAAATTGAAAGTGACTACAGACTTTACCGAAATACAAGTTTAGTGTAGAAGCTGTGTTCTTTAGAGACTTTAGTTGAAATAATGAGTAGCACTATGTTATAATCCCATCATTTGACAATAGAAGATAGCTGTCAAGAAGTATATAGAAGACTCCATCCCTGGATACAAGCATAAGGAAAACTAAGTGGGAGTGTCTCTCTAAATTCATTTAATTGTTGTTCTGAATGGAATATATAACCATCTTATCCATAATGGACTAGATTCTATATCAAGGAAGAATGACAGTAAACTAGATACAACAAAGAATATTATACACTAACAAAGGAGACTGATAGATATGTTCTAAGTTAGCTAGCAGACATACCACTCATTATTGGTGGATCAGAACACAGAATTAATACAAGTATCATATACCTATTAAAGGATACAGTGAGCTCATTATTGTTTGGTACCACCTGCGCAGGGGGTAATATTAAGAGTAAGTTTAAATCCCGGGTCCATAGTCTTTTAGACTATTGCATATACCTCTGGGTTTTTTTTGTATTGCATGCATTCTCTCTGTACTATTGGGGTGTACCCTTGTTATACT
Organism: Pseudophryne corroboree; assembly: GCF_028390025.1. NCBI lineage: Eukaryota > Metazoa > Chordata > Amphibia > Anura > Myobatrachidae > Pseudophryne > Pseudophryne corroboree. Next base: position 108,525 of record NW_026970282.1, on the reverse strand, counting down.
TGTTAAAGTAATGTATTGTTGATTTTGAAATGCTACATGACTAGGGAAAAGTATACGGATAAAATAAAATTACTTACCAAATATATCTGGTCCATATTGTCCAAGAAATCCTGATCCAAGAGAGTATTGGCGTATATAGGAGACCCGAAACATAACGAATATTTCCGGATTAGTAAGGTGAGCTGAATACATTATTTTATATAGAGGGTCATATCCTTAAAAGTTCTGTATAGATATATATTTCTAAACTAAAGCCAAATAAAATACACCACACCCTTTCCAATACCCAACCCCGTACAGGGTAAGGTTCTCCCAAGCGAACCAGGGTATATATATCCGCTTGGGTGGAGGCACGCCATATTTCCTAACCCTTGGATTCAAGAAGCAGAAAAAGGGTTACAGCTACATCCCTGATGCCTCTATTCCCTACGCTACATTCCTGATGCCTCTATAACCTACGCTACATCCCTGACGCCTCTATACCCTACGCTACATCCCTGACGCCTCTATACAGTACAATGCATTACTGATCCCTCTAGACCATACATCCTCATTACATCAGAGAGATAGTGAAACACTGGAAAAAATAAGGATAAAGTGGACTACAGAAACTGATGCTCTAAACAAAGGAGAGAGAGATAAAAGCACAAGGGAAAGTGGGCAATCGGAACACCATAGAGAGAGGAGAGATAGAAATGCCTGAAAAAGTAAAGGGGGTTGGGTATGGCATCCGGCGCTCGGGATTCCAGCAGTCACATGATACCTAATCCTAATCCTAACCCCCTGGGGGGGTGGCGGATAGGGCTAACCCTCAGGGGGTGGCAGCTAGGACTAACCCCCCCCCCTCCTACTGCCTTCCCTAACACCCCCTCCCCCAGTCCTAACCCTCCCTCCAATACTCGCCTTCGGGATGTTGGCTGTCTGTGTGCCGGCACCAGTCTCCCAAGTGGTGTCAGGATTCCAACATCGGTCAAATGACCGCCGGTATACCGTCTGCCGGGATGGTAAATGTATCCTGAGGACAGGTAGTGGGCAAGGAGATGGCTGGAGAAAGCTGCACAGCCATGCCTTGCAAGTTCGAGAGAGATGTTGAATTTCAGCACTTCAAGTCAGAGCCTGCCCCCTGCTGCCCAAGCAGTCCGTGACAGTTAGTGTCGAGGAGGGGGGAATTTGTGCATGTGTGCTATCAGTGTGTGTGTGGGGGGGGTTGGGGGGGTGGAGGATGTGTGTGACTGTGAGGGAGCTGTCAGTGTCAGTGGGGAGAGGAGCAGGAGGGAGTTGTCAGTGTGTGGAAGTGATGAGAGTTGTCAGTACTGGGGAAATGTGTGTGTGTGTGTGTGTGTGTGTGTGTGTGTGTGTGTGTGTGTGTGTGTGTGTGTGTGTGTACTAGATTTAGGAGTGTGTGTTTGTGAGAGGTTTCAGTTGGGGAATTAGAGTTCATACAGTAATTAAATGTTTTCATATTGAGAACTACATCTCCCAGCATATACAGTGTGCTGGGGATGCTAACAAGCTTTATTTAAAAGTTTAAAAAACATTGCTTTTATGACTGCAATGGTTAAAAAGGGAGAGCTATAAATCAATTTATCAGTGAATGATCGCAGTTTGAGCTGTTACATTTTACTGAACCACCTATCCCTCCACACTCAGTGAGAAACATCTTCACCCTTAAATAAAGATTTTCTTAATTCCTTACCTGTGTGATAATTAGATATCACCTTGTTTTCGCATTAAACAGACTTCCACATGAGAAAGCAGCAAGGATGCAGTGGCGTTAATGTTTCCTGGTGTCAACTTGTATTATTTCAGTAGACATTGAAATGAGGATGCATCTTGCTGCCTTTCCAATGAAGCAAGTTTAATTTAGTAATAGGTGAAAAACCATCCTTACAAAGGTGTTAATCAGAGACTTGGCTTTGTGGACACTTTTCAGAGAACAAATTTGTTAGCATAAAAATAAAGCAAGAAAATGAAGAGCTGTTTAATCACTCAATTGGATTTTTCTGCCAGCATATTTTTTTTCTCTGCAAACCACTGCTAAATTGTGCTTCCTAGCTGTTTTTATAAAATCAATGAATCAAATCTAACTCTGATTACATCAGAGAAGGCCAGGTACCCTACACCATAAGAGGGGGTTTGAAATTTTGACTTGTCTACTTAAAGATCACCAAAATCTGATAACAAGATCAATTACATCCCTGGGTGGGATTGAACCACCAACCTTTTAGTTAATAGCCATACACACTAACTGATTGCGCCACAAAGACACTTTGCGAAAGGGCATACTGACAAAGGCTAATAAGCATTCATCTAAAACGTTTCCTAGAAAAACTTTAAAAAGTCAATAATCTGGAGAGTTTTTGTAAGATGTTTCTTCCATCAACCAACGAAGAAACACATTGGTACTTTCCCATGATGAGTGAGTGCTTCAGGATCTCTTGCACTTACATGTGCAGCAGAGTACAGCAATGGAAGCATGCTGGGCCCATAACCCAGAGGTAGGCAGATTGAAACTATCCTTTGCTATATGCTTTTTTTTTGTTAATTAAAGTAATCCAAAACTGGGATTGATATTTTGGCTCTTTTATTTTTACTTAAAGTACAATAACTTTTACCATTTTAATTTGTTTTAATAGTATATTGACAGTATTGTTTTCTTTCAAAAATCCACTTAATTTTCTTTACCCTATTATTAAAATGGTAATTGACAAAAACATACTACATTGTCACCAGAAGAGCAATACAAAATGTACAAGTGATATATTAAAATCATCTTTCCAGCTTGAATTTCAATGATGCATTGGGGCAACGATTTTGTGAGAAACATCTTCACCCTTAAATAAAGATTTTCTTAATTCCTTACCTGTGTGATAATTAGATATCACCTTGTTTTCGCATTAAACAGACTTCCACATGAGAAAGCAGCAAGGATGCAGTGGCGTTAATGTTTCCTGGTGTCAACTTGTATTATTTCAGTAGACATTGAAATGAGGATGCATCTTGCTGCCTTTCCAATGAAGCAAGTTTAATTTAGTAATAGGTGAAAAACCATCCTTACAAAGGTGTTAATCAGAGACTTTGCTTTGTGGACACTTTTCAGAGAACAAATTTGTTAGCATAAAAATAAAGCCAGAAAATGAAGAGCTGTTTAATCACTCAATTGGATTTTTCTGCCAGCATATTTTTTTTCTCTGCAAACCACTGCTAAATTGTGCTTCCTAGCTGTTTTTATAAAATCAATGAATCAAATCTAACTCTGATTACATCAGAGAAGGCCAGGTACCCTACACCATAAGAGGGGGTTTGAAATTTTGACTTGTCTACTTAAAGATCACCAAAATCTAATAACAAGATCAATTACATCCCTGGGTGGGATTGAACCACCAACCTTTTAGTTAATAGCCGTACACACTAACTGATTGCGCCACAGAGACACTTTGCGAAAGGGCATACTGACAAAGGCTAATAAGCATTCATCTAAAACGTTTCCTAGAAAAACTTTAAAAAGTCAATAATCTGGAGAGTTTTTGTAAGATGTTTCTACCATCAACCAACGAAGAAACACATTGGTACTTTCCCATGATGAGTGAGTGCTTCAGGATCTCTTGCACTTACATGTGCAGCAGAGTACAGCAATGGAAGCATGCTGGGCTCATAACCCAGAGGTAGGCAGATTGAAACTATCCTCTGCTGTATGCTTTTTTTTTTTTTATTAAAGTAATTGATTAAACAGCTCTTCATTTTCTGGCTTTATTTTTATGCTAACAAATTTGTTCTCTGAAAAGTGTCCACAAAGCCAAGTCTCTGATTAACACCTTTGTAGGGATGGTTTTTCACCTATTACTAAATTAAACTTGCTTCATTGGAAAAGCAGCAAGATGCATCCTCATTTCAATGTCTACTGAAATAATACAGGTTGAAACCAGGAAACATTAACGCCACTGCATCCTTGCTGCTTTCTCATGTGGAAGTCTGTTTAATGTGAAAACAAGGTGATATCTAATTAGCACACAGGTAAGGAATTACGAAAATCTTTATTTAAGGGTGAAGATGTTTCTCACAAAATTGTTGCCCCAATGCATCATTGAAATTCAAGCTGGAAAGATGATTTTAATATATCACTTGTACATTTTGTATTGCTCTTCTGGTGACAATGTAGTTTTTTTTTGTCAATTACCATTTTAATAATAGGGTAAAGAAAATTAAGTGGATTTTTGAAAGAAAACTATACTGTCAATATACTATTAAAACAAATTAAAATGGTAAAAGTTATTGTACTTTAAGTAAAAATAAAAGAGCAAAAATATCAATCCCAGTTTTGATTACTTAAATTAACAAAAAAAAATGCATATAGCAAAGGATAGTTTCAATCTGCCTACCTCTGGGTTATGGGTCCAGCATGCTTCCATTGCAGTACTCTGCTGCACATGTAAGTGCAAGAGATCCTGAAGCACTCACTCATCATGGGAAAGTACCAATGTGTTTATTCGTTGGTTGATGGAAGAAACATCTTACAAAAACTCTCCAGATTATTGATTTTTTAATGTTTTTCTAGGAAACGTTCTAGATGTATGCTTATTAGCCTTTGTCAGTATGTACATTTTGCAAAGTGTCTCTGTGGCGCAATCGGTTAGTGTGCTCGACTATTAACCAAAAGGTTGGTGGTTCAATCCCACCCAGGGACGTAATTGACCTTGTGATCAGATTTTGGTGATATTTAAGTAGACAAGTCAAAATTTCAAACCCCCTGTTATTGTGTAGGGTACCTGGCCTTCTCTGATGTAATCAGAGTTAGATTTGATTCAGTGATTTTATAAAAAACAGCTAGGAAGCACAATTTAGCAGTGGGTTGCAGAGAAAAAAAATATGCTGGCAGAAAAATCCAATTGAGTGATTAAACAGCTCTTCATTTTCTGGCTTTATTTTTATGCTAACAAATTTGTTCTCTGAAAAGTGTCCACAAAGCCAAGTCTCTGATTAACACCTTTGTAAGGATGGTTTTTCACCTATTACTAAATTAAACTTGCTTCATTGGAAAGGCAGCAAGATGCATCCTCATTTCAATGTCTACTGAAATAATACAAGTTGACACCAGGAAACATTAACGCCACTGCATCCTTGCTGCTTTCTCATGTGGAAGTCTGTTTAATGTGAAAACAAGGTGATATCTAATTAGCACACAGGTAAGGAATTAAGAAAATCTTTATTTAAGGGTGAAGATGTTTCTCACAAAATTGTTGACCCAATGCATCATTGAAATTCAAGCTGGAAAGATGAATTTAATATATCACTTGTACATTTTGTATTGCTCTTCTGGTGACAATGTAGTTTGTTTTTGTCAATTACCATTTTAATAATAGGGTAAAGAAAATGAAGTGGATTTTTGAAAGAAAACAATACTGTCAATATACTATTAAAACAAATTAAAATGGTAAAAGTTATTGTACTTTAAGTAAAAATAAAAGAGACAAAATATCAATCCCAGTTTTGGATTACTTTAATTAACAAAAAAAAATGCATATAGCAGAGGATAGTTTCAATCTGCCTACCTCTGGGTTATGGGCCCAGCATGCTTCCATTGCTGTACTCTGCTGCACATGTAAGTGCAAGAGATCCTGAAGCACTCACTCATCATGGGAAAGTACCAATGTGTTTCTTCGTTGGTTGATGGAAGAAACATCTTACAAAAACTCTCCAGATTATTGACTTTTTAAAGTTTTTCTAGGAAACGTTTTAGATGAATGCTTATTAGCCCTTGTCAGTATATACTTTTGCAATGTGTCTCTGTGGCGCAATTAGTTAGTGTGTACGGCTATTAACCAAAAGGTTGGTGGTTCAATCCCACCCAGGTACGTAATTGACCTTGTTATCAGATTTTGGTGATCTTTAAGTAGACAAGTCAAAATTTCAAACCCCCTGTTATGGTGTAGGGTACCTGGCCTTCTCTGATGTAACCAGAGTTAGATTTGATTCAGTGATTTTATAAAAACAGCTAGGAAGCACAATTTAGCAGTGGGTTGCAGAGAAAAAGAAATATGCTGGCAGAAAAATCCAATTGAGTGATTAAACAGCTCTTCATTTTCTGGCTTTATTTTTATGCTAACAAATTTGTTCTCTGAAAAGTGTCCACAAAGCAAAGTCTCTGATTAACACCTTTGTAGGGATGGTTTTTCACCTATTACTAAATTAAACTTGCTTCATTGGAAAGGCAGCAAGATGCATCCTCATTTCAATGTCTACTGAAATAATACAGGTTGACACCAGGAAACATTAACGCCACTGCATCCTTGCTGCTTTCTCATGTGGAAGTCTGTTTAATGTGAAAACAAGGTGATATCTAATTAGCACACAGGTAAGGAATTAAGAAAATCTTTATTTAAGGGTGAAGATGTTTCTCACAAAATCGTTGCCCCAATGCATCATTGAAATTCAAGCTGGAAAGATGATTTTAATATATCACTTGTACATTTTGTATTGCTCTTCTGGTGACAATGTAGTTTGTTTTTGTCAATTACCATTTTAATAATAGGGTAAAGAAAATGAAGTGGATTTTTGAAAGAAAACAATACTGTCAATATACTATTAAAACAAATTAAAATGGTAAAAGTTATTGTACTTTAAGTAAAAATAAAAGAGCCAAAATATCAATCCCAGTTTTGGATTACTTTAATTAACAAAAAAAAATGCATATAGCAGAGGATAGTTTCAATCTGCCTACCTCTGGGTTATGGGCCCAGCATGCTTCCATTGCTGTACTCTGCTGCACATGTTAGTGCAAGAGATCCTGAAGCACTCACTCATCATGGGAAAGTACCAATGTGTTTCTTCGTTGGTTGATAGAAGAAACATCTTACAAAAACTCTCCAGATTATTGACTTTTTTAAGTTTTTCTAGGAAACGTTTTAGATGAATGCTTATTAGCATTTGTCAGTATGTACTTTTGCAAAGTGTCTCTGTGGCGCAATCAGTTAGTGTGTACGGCTATTAACCAAAAGGTTGGTGGTTCAATCCCACCCAGGGACGTAATTGACCTTGTTATCAGATTTTGGTGATCTTTAAGTAGACAAGTCAAATTTCATACCCCCTGTTATTGTGTAGGGTACCTGGCCTTCTCTGATGTAATCAGAGTTAGATTTGATTCAATGATTTTATAAAAACATCTAGGAAGCACAATTTAGCAGTGGGTTGCAGAGAAAAAGAAATATGCTGGCAAAAAAATCAAATTGCGTGATTAAACAGCTCTTCATTTTCTGGCTTTATTTTTATGCTAACAAATTTGTTCTCTGAAAAGTGTCCACAAAGCCAAGTCTCTGATTAACACCTTTGTAGGGATGGTTTTTCACCTATTACTAAATTAAACTTGCTTCATTGGAAAAGCAGCAAGATGCATCCTCATTTCAATGTCTACTGAAATAATACAGGTTGAAACCAGGAAACATTAACGCCACTGCATCCTTGCTGCTTTCTCATGTGGAAGTCTGTTTAATGTGAAAACAAGGTGATATCTAATTAGCACACAGGTAAGGAATTACGAAAATCTTTATTTAAGGGTGAAGATGTTTCTCACAAAATTGTTGCCCCAATGCATCATTGAAATTCAAGCTGGAAAGATGATTTTAATATATCACTTGTACATTTTGTATTGCTCTTCTGGTGACAATGTAGTTTTTTTTGTCAATTACCATTTTAATAATAGGGTAAAGAAAATTAAGTGGATTTTTGAAAGAAAACTATACTGTCAATATACTATTAAAACAAATTAAAATGGTAAAAGTTATTGTACTTTAAGTAAAAATAAAAGAGCAAAAATATCAATCCCAGTTTTGATTACTTAAATTAACAAAAAAAAATGCATATAGCAAAGGATAGTTTCAATCTGCCTACCTCTGGGTTATGGGTCCAGCATGCTTCCATTGCAGTACTCTGCTGCACATGTAAGTGCAAGAGATCCTGAAGCACTCACTCATCATGGGAAAGTACCAATGTGTTTATTCGTTGGTTGATGGAAGAAACATCTTACAAAAACTCTCCAGATTATTGATTTTTTAATGTTTTTCTAGGAAACGTTCTAGATGTATGCTTATTAGCCTTTGTCAGTATGTACATTTTGCAAAGTGTCTCTGTGGCGCAATCGGTTAGTGTGCTCGACTATTAACCAAAAGGTTGGTGGTTCAATCCCACCCAGGGACGTAATTGACCTTGTGATCAGATTTTGGTGATATTTAAGTAGACAAGTCAAAATTTCAAACCCCCTCTTATTGTGTAGGGTACCTGGCCTTCTCTGATGTAATCAGAGTTAGATTTGATTCAGTGATTTTATAAAAAACAGCTAGGAAGCACAATTTAGCAGTGGGTTGCAGAGAAAAAAAATATGCTGGCAGAAAAATCCAATTGAGTGATTAAACAGCTCTTCATTTTCTGGCTTTATTTTTATGCTAACAAATTTGTTCTCTGAAAAGTGTCCACAAAGCCAAGTCTCTGATTAACACCTTTGTAAGGATGGTTTTTCACCTATTACTAAATTAAACTTGCTTCATTGGAAAGGCAGCAAGATGCATCCTCATTTCAATGTCTACTGAAATAATACAAGTTGACACCAGGAAACATTAACGCCACTGCATCCTTGCTGCTTTCTCATGTGGAAGTCTGTTTAATGTGAAAACAAGGTGATATCTAATTAGCACACAGGTAAGGAATTAAGAAAATCTTTATTTAAGGGTGAAGATGTTTCTCACAAAATTGTTGACCCAATGCATCATTGAAATTCAAGCTGGAAAGATGAATTTAATATATCACTTGTACATTTTGTATTGCTCTTCTGGTGACAATGTAGTTTGTTTTTGTCAATTACCATTTTAATAATAGGGTAAAGAAAATGAAGTGGATTTTTGAAAGAAAACAATACTGTCAATATACTATTAAAACAAATTAAAATGGTAAAAGTTATTGTACTTTAAGTAAAAATAAAAGAGACAAAATATCATTCCCAGTTTTGGATTACTTTAATTAACAAAAAAAAAAAAGCATATAGCAGAGGATAGTTTCAATCTGCCTACCTCTGGGTTATGGGCCCAGCATGCTTCCATTGCAGTACTCTGCTGCACATGTAAGTGCAAGAGATCCTGAAGCACTCACTCATCATGGGAAAGTACCAATGTGTTTCTTCGTTGGTTGATGGAAGAAACATCTTACAAAAACTCTCCAGATTATTGACTTTTTAAAGTTTTGCTAGGAAACGTTTTAGATGAATGCTTATTAGCCTTTGTCAGTATGGAATTTTGCAAAGTGTCTCTGTGGCGCAATCAGTTAGTATGTACGGCTATTAACCAAAAGGTTGGTGGGTCAATCCCACCCAGGGACCTAATTGACCTTGTTATCAGATTTTGGTGATCTTTAAGTAGACAAGTCAAAATTTCAAACCCCCTGTTATGGTGTTGGGTACCTGGCCTTCTCTGATGTAATCAGAGTTAGATTTGATTCAGTGATTTTATAAAAACAGCTAGGAAGCACAATTTAGCAGTGGGTTGCAGAGAAAAAAAATATGCTGGCAGAAAAATCCAATTGAGTGATTAAACAGCTCTTTATTTTCTTGCTTTATTTTTATGCTAACAAATTTGTTCTCTGAAAAGTGTCCACAAAGCCAAGTCTCTGATTAACACCTTTGTAAGGATGGTTTTTCACCTATTACTAAATTAAACTTGCTTCATTGGAAAGGCAGCAAGATGCATCCTCATTTCAATGTCTACTGAAATAATACAGGTTGACACCAGGAAACATTAACGCCACTGCATCCTTGCTGCTTTCTCATGTGGAAGTCTGTTTAATGTGAAAACAAGGTGATATCTAATTAGCACACAGGTAAGGAATTAAGAAAATCTTTATTTAAGGGTGAAGATGTTTCTCACAAAATCGTTGCCCCAATGCATCATTGAAATTCAAGCTGGAAAGATGAATTTAATATATCACTTGTACATTTTGTATTGCTCTTCTGGTGACAATGTAGTTTGTTTTTGTCAATTACCATTTTAATAAAAGGGTAAAGAAAATTAAGTGGATTTTTGAAAGAAAACTATACTGTCAATATACTATTAAAACAAATTAAAATGGTAAAAGTTATTGTACTTTAAGTAAAAATAAAAGAGCAAAAATATCAATCCCAGTTTTGATTACTTAAATTAACAAAAAAAATGCAAATAGCAAAGGATAGTTTCAATCTGCCTACTTCTGGTTTATGGGTCCAGCATGCTTCCATTGCAGTACTCTGCTGCACATGTAAGTGCAAGAGATCCTGAAGCACTTACTCATCATGGGAAAGTACCAATGTGTTTCTTCGTTGGTTGATGGAAGAAAAATCTTACAAAAACTCTCCAGATTATTGACTTTTTAAAGTTTTTCTAGGAAACGTTTTAGATGAATGCTTATTAGCCTTTGTCAGTATAGACTTTTGCAAAGTGTCTCTGTGGCACAATCAGTTAGTATGTACGGCTATTAACCAAAAGGTTGGTGGTTCAATCCCACCCAGGGACCTAATTGACCTTGTTATCAGATTTTGGTGATCTTTACATAGACAAGTCAAAATTTCAAACCCCCTGTTATAGTGTAGGGTACCTGGCCTTCTCTGATGTAATCAGAGTTAGATTTGATTCAGTGATTTTATAAAAACAGCTAGGAAGCACAATTTAGCAGTGGGTTGCAGAGAAAAATAAAAATGCTGGCAAAAAAATCCAATTGAGTGATTAAACAGCTCTTCATTTTCTGGCTTTATTTTTATGCTAACAAATTTGTTCTCTGAAAAGTGTCCACAAAGCCAAGTCTCTGATTAACACCTTTGTAGGGATGGTTTTTCACCTATTACTAAATTAAACTTGCTTCATTGGAAAGGCAGCAAGATGCATCCTCATTTCAATGTCTACTGAAATAATACAAGTTGACACCAGGAAACATTAACGCCACTGCATCCTTGCTGCTTTCTCATGTGGAAGTCTGTTTAATGTGAAAACAAGGTGATATCTAATTAGCACACAGGTAAGGAATTAAGAAAATCTTTATTTAAGGGTGAAGATGTTTCTCACAAAATCGTTGCCCCAATGCATCATTGAAATTCAAGCTGGAAAGATGATTTTAATATATCACTTGTACATTTTGTATTGCTCTTCTGGTGACAATGTAGTTTGTTTTTGTCAATTACCATTTTAATAATAGGGTAAAGAAAATTAAGTGGATTTTTGAAAGAAAACAATACTGTCAATATACTATTAAAACAAATTAAAATGGTAAAAGTTATTGTACTTTAAGTAAAAATAAAAGAGCCAAAATATCAATCCCAGTTTTGGATTACTTTAACAAACAAAAAAATGCATATAGCAGAGGATAGTTTCAATCTGCCTACCTCTGGGTTATGGGCCCAGCATGCTTCCATTGCTGTACTCTGCTGCACATGTAAGTGCAAGAGATCCTGAAGCACTCACTCATCATGGGAAAGTACCAATGTGTTTCTTCGTTGGTTGATAGAAGAAACATCTTACAAAAACACTCCAGATTATTGACTTTTTTAAGTTTTTCTAGGAAACGTTTTAGATGAATGCTTATTAGCATTTGTCAGTATGTACTTTTGCAAAGTGTCTCTGTGGCGCAATCAGTTAGTGTGTACAGCTATTAACCAAAAGGTTGGTGGTTCAATCCCACCCAGGGACGTAATTGACTTTGTTATAAGATTTTGGTGATCTTTAAGTAGACAAGTCAAATTTCATACCCCCTGTTATGGTGTAGGGTACCTGGCCTTCTCTGATGCAATCAGAGTTAGATTTGATTTAGTGATTTTATAAAAACATCTAGGAAGCACAATTTAGCAGTGGGTTGCAGAGAAAAAGAAATATGCTGGCAAAAAAAACAAATTGCGTGATTAAACAGCTCTTCATTTTCTGGCTTTATTTTTATGCTAACAAATTTGTTCTCTGAAAAGTGTCCACAAAGCCAAGTCTCTGATTAACACCTTTGTAGGGATGGTTTTTCACCTATTACTAAATTAAACTTGCTTCATTGGAAAGGCAGCAAGATGTATCCTCATTTCAATGTCTACTGAAATAATACAGGTTGACACCAGGAAACATTAACGCCACTGCATCCTTGCTGCTTTCTCATGTGGAAGTCTGTTTAATGTGAAAACAAGGTGATATCTAATTAGCACACATGTAAGGAATTAAGAAAATCTTTATTTAAGGGTGAAGATGTTTTTCACAAAATTGTTGACCCAATGCATCATTGAAATTCAAGCTGGAAAGATGATTTTAATATATCACTTGTACATTTTGTATTGCTCTTCTGGTGACAATGTAGTTTGTTTTTGTCAATTACCATTTTAATAATAGGGTAAAGAAAATGAAGTGGATTTTTGAAAGAAAACAATACTGTCAATATACTATTAAAACAAATTAAAATGGTAAAAGTTATTGTACTTTAAGTAAAAATAAAAGAGACAAAATATCAATCCCAGTTTTGGATTACTTTAATTAACAAAAAAAAATGCATATAGCAGAGGATAGTTTCAATCTGCCTACCTCTGGGTTATGAGCCCAGCATGCTTCCATTGCAGTACTCTGCTGCACATGTAAGTGCAAGAGATCCTGAAGCACTCACTCATCATGGGAAAGTACCAATGTGTTTCTTCGTTGGTTGATGGAAGAAACATCTTACAAAAACTCTCCAGATTATTGACTTTTTAAAGTTTTTCTAGGAAACGTTTTAGATGAATGCTTATTAGCCTTTGTCAGTACAGACTTTTGCAAAGTGTCTCTGTGGCGCAATCAGTTAGTATGTACGGCTATTAACCAAAAGGTTGGTGGTTCAATCCCACCCAGGGACCTAATTTCCCTTGTTATCAGATTTTGGTGATCTTTAAGTAGACAAGTCAAAATTTCAAACCCCCTGTTACGGTGTAGGGTACCTGGCCTTCTCTGATGTAATCAGAGTTAGATTTGATTCAGTGATTTTATAAAAACAGCTAGGAAGCACAATTTAGCAGTGGGTTGCAGAGAAAAAAAATATGCTGGCAGAAAATTCCAATTGAGTGATTAAACAGCTCTTCATTTTCTGGCTTTATTTTTATGCTAACAAATTTGTTCTCTGAAAAGTGTCCACAAAGCCAAGTCTCTGATTAACACCTTTGTAAGGATGGTTTTTCACCTATTACTAAATTAAACTTGCTTCATTGGAAAGGCAGCAAGATGCATCCTCATTTCAATGTCTACTGAAATAATACAAGTTGACACCAGGAAACATTAACGCCACTGCATCCTTGCTGCTTTCTCATGTGGAAGTCTGTTTAATATGAAAACAAGGTGATATCTAATTAGCACACAGGTAAGGAATTAAGAAAATCTTTATTTAAGGGTGAAGATGTTTCTCACAAAATCGTTGCCCCAATGCATCATTGAAATTCAAGCTGGAAAGATGATTTTAATATATCACTTGTACATTTTGTATTGCTCTTCTGGTGACAATGTAGTTTGTTTTTGTCAATTACCATTTTAATAATAGGGTAAAGAAAATTAAGTGGATTTTTGAAAGAAAACAATACTGTCAATATACTATTAAAACAAATTAAAATGGTAAAAGTTATTGTACTTTAAGTAAAAATAAAAGAGCCAAAATATCAATCCCAGTTTTGGATTACTTGAATTAACAAACAAAAAAATGCATATAGCAGAGGATAGTTTCAAGCTGCCTACCTCTGGGTTATGGGCCCAGCATGCTTCCATTGCTGTACTCTGCTGCACATGTAAGTGCAAGAGATCCTGAAGCACTCACTCATCATGGGAAAGTACCAATGTGTTTCTTCGTTGGTTGATAGAAGAAACATTTTGCAAAAACTCTCCAGATTATTGACTTTTTTAAGTTTTTCTAGGAAACGTTTTAGATGAATGCTTATTAGCATTTGTCAGTATGTTGCTTTGCAAAGTGTCTCTGTGGCGCAATCAGTTAGTGTGTACGGCTATTAACCAAAAGGTTGGTGGTTCAATCCCACCCAGGGACGTAATTGACCTTGTTATCAGATTTTGGTGATCTTTAAGTAGACAAGTCAAATTTCATACCCCCTGTTATGGTGTAGGGTACCTGGCCTTCTCTGATGTAATCAGAGTTAGATTTGATTCAGTGATTTTATAAAAACAGCTAGGAAGCACAATTTAGCAGTGGGTTGCAGAGAAAAAAAATATGCTGGCAGAAAAATCCAATTGAGTGATTAAACAGCTCTTCATTTTCTGGCTTTATTTTTATGCTAACAAATTTGTTCTCTGAAAAGTGTCCACAAAGCCAAGTCTCTGATTAACACCTTTGTAAGGATGGTTTTTCACCTATTACTAAATTAAACTTGCTTCATTGGAAAGGCAGCAAGATGCATCCTCATTTCAATGTCTACTGAAATAATACAAGTTGACACCAGGAAACATTAACGCCACTGCATCCTTGCTGCTTTCTCATGTGGAAGTCTGTTTAATATGAAAACAAGGTGATATCTAATTAGCACACAGGTAAGGAATTAAGAAAATCTTTATTTAAGGGTGAAGATGTTTCTCACAAAATCGTTGCCCCAATGCATCATTGAAATTCAAGCTGGAAAGATGATTTTAATATATCACTTGTACATTTTGTATTGCTCTTCTGGTGACAATGTAGTTTGTTTTTGTCAATTACCATTTTAATAATAGGGTAAAGAAAATTAAGTGGATTTTTGAAAGAAAACAATACTGTCAATATACTATTAAAACAAATTAAAATGGTAAAAGTTATTGTACTTTAAGTAAAAATAAAAGAGCCAAAATATCAATCCCAGTTTTGGATTACTTGAATTAACAAACAAAAAAATGCATATAGCAGAGGATAGTTTCAAGCTGCCTACCTCTGGGTTATGGGCCCAGCATGCTTCCATTGCTGTACTCTGCTGCACATGTAAGTGCAAGAGATCCTGAAGCACTCACTCATCATGGGAAAGTACCAATGTGTTTCTTCGTTGGTTGATAGAAGAAACATCTTGCAAAAACTCTCCAGATTATTGACTTTTTTAAGTTTTTCTAGGAAACGTTTTAGATGAATGCTTATTAGCATTTGTCAGTATGTTGCTTTGCAAAGTGTCTCTGTGGCGCAATCAGTTAGTGTGTACGGCTATTAACCAAAAGGTTGGTGGTTCAATCCCACCCAGGGACGTAATTGACCTTGTTATCAGATTTTGGTGATCTTTAAGTAGACAAGTCAAATTTCATACCCCCTGTTATGGTGTAGGGTACCTGGCCTTCTCTGATGTAATCAGAGTTAGATTTGATTCAGTGATTTTATAAAAACATCTAGGAAGCACAATTTAGCAGTGGGTTGCAGAGAAAAAGAAATATGCTGGCAAAAAAATCCAATTGCGTGATTAAACAGCTCTTCATTTTCTGGCTTTATTTTTATGCTAACAAATTTGTTCTCTGAAAAGTGTCCACAAAGCCAAGTCTCTGATTAACACCTTTGTAGGGATGGTTTTTCACCTATTACTAAATTAAACTTGCTTCATTGGAAAGGCAGCAAGATGTATCCTCATTTCAATGTCTACTGAAATAATACAGGTTGACACCAGGAAACATTAACGCCACTGCATCCTTGCTGCTTTCTCATGTGGAAGTCTGTTTAATGTGAAAACAAGGTGATATCTAATTAGCACACAGGTAAGGAATTAAGAAAATCTTTATTTAAGGGTGAAGATGTTTCTCACAAAATTGTTGACCCAATGCATCATTGAAATTCAAGCTGGAAAGATGATTTTAATATATCACTTGTACATTTTGTATTGCTCTTCTGGTGACAATGTAGTTTGTTTTTGTCAATTACCATTTTAATAATAGGGTAAAGAAAATGAAGTGGATTTTTGAAAGAAAACAATACTGTACCCAGTGGAGACTGGGTGCTTTTCAGGAGCTCTCCTGAGCTTTCTGACAGAAAGTATTTTGTTAGGTTTTTAATTTTCAGGGAGCACTGCTGGCAACAGACTCCCTCATCGAGGGACTGAGGGGAGAGAAGCAGCCCTACTCTCTGAGTTGCAAGGTCCTGCTTCTTAGGCTACTGGACACCATTAGCTCCAGTGGGATTGGTACGCAGGATCTCACCCTCGCCGTCCGTCCCAGAGCAGAGCCGGAAGATAGAAGCCGGGTGAGTATGAGAAGAAAAGAAGACTTCAGAGGCGGCAGAAGACTTCATGATCTTCACTGAGGTAACGCACAGCACTGCAGCTGTGCGCCTTTGCTCCCATACACCTCACATACTCCGGTCACTGTAAGGGTGCAGGGCGCAGGGGGGGCGCCCTGGGCAGCAATATAAACCTCTTTCGCAAAAATATAACATATATACAGCTGGGCACTTTATATATGTATAAGCCCCCACCAATTTTACAGTTTAAGCGGGACAGAAGCCCGCCTCCGAGGGGGCGGGGCTTCTCCCTCAGCACTCACCAGCGCCATTTTTTCTCCACAGCACCGCTGAGAGGAAGCTCCCCGGACTCTACCCTGCTTATACCACGTTAGACAAGAGGGTTGAAAAGAGGGGGGGGGGGGCACATAATTCGCAAATTACATACAGCAGCACTACTGGGCAAACATTAAGTTACTGTTTTATTCCTGGGTTATATAGCGCTGGGGGGTGTGCTGGCATACTCTCTCTCTGTCTCTCCAAAGGGCCTTGTGGGGAAACTGTCTTCAGAAAAAGCATTCCCTGTGTGTGAAGTGTGTCGGTA
Source organism: Pseudophryne corroboree (assembly GCF_028390025.1). Classification (NCBI taxonomy): domain Eukaryota; kingdom Metazoa; phylum Chordata; class Amphibia; order Anura; family Myobatrachidae; genus Pseudophryne; species Pseudophryne corroboree. The sequence goes on along the minus strand of NW_026970282.1, from coordinate 91,766 downwards.
CACGTGTGTCGACATGTCTGAGGAAGAAGGCTATATTAGAGAGGAGCGGGAGCAAATGAATGTGGTGTCTCCGCCGACAGCTGATTGGATGGATATGTGGAATGTTTTAAATGCTAGTGTAAACTCATTGCACAAAAGATTAGACAAGGCAGAAGCTTTGGGACAGTCAGGGTTTCAACCCATGCCTGATCCTATGTTGCAGGGACTGTCAGGGTCTCATAAGCGCCCACTATCCCAGATTGTTGACACAGATACCGACACGGATTCTGACTCCAGTGTCGATTACGATGATGCAAAGTTACAGCCAAAATTGGCAAAATCCATTCGATTTATGATTATGGCAATAAAAGATGTTTTGCACATCACAGAGGAACCCCGTCGCTGACAAGAGGGTACATATGTACAAGGGAAAGAAGCCTGAGGTAACCTTTCCCCCCTCACACGAGCTGAACGAGTTATGTGAAAAAGCTTGGGAATCTCCAGATAAAAGACTGCAGATTTCCAAAAGAATTCTTATGGCGTATCCTTTCCCATCAACGGATAGGTTACGATGGGAATCCTCCCCTAGGGTGGACAAAGCATTAACACGCTTATCCAAGAAGGTAGCCCTCCCGTCCCAGGATACGGCTACCCTCAAAGAGTGTGCTGACCGCAAACAGGAGATTACCCTGAAGTCCATTTATACACATTCAGGTACCTTACTCAGACCGGCAATTGCGTCGGCCTGGGTGTGTAGTGCTGTAGCGGCATGGACAAATACCTTATCTGAGGGGATGGATAGCCTAGACAAGGATACTATTTTATTGACCCTGGGGCATATAAGAGATGCTGTCCTATATATGTGTGTATGCAAACTACAGGTGGTGCTGCAGGGCCCACACCCTTTTACTTGTCTTGTAGAGCAGCTCTGAAGCTGTTACAGTGCCCAGCTGCTGCAAGAAATCAGCTTGAATGCTTCAGGGGCTTGGGCATGGCCAACATGAGCCCCACACCGAAGGAGGGTGGGGGTGTTTAATGCAAACTTGGGGTTATCCAAGCGCCGCAAAAGGCCGCCATGCCCTGCATGCCCCTTTTCTCTTTTCATATACAGATGAGGGTTCCAGCCAACTTTGGCCCATTGCTTGTATGACATCACCGTATGCAAATCCGTCTGCTGCAGACCTTCCCCCAGGAATGCTTGCAATAGTTGTTGCATATGGTTTAATGTCTGAGGGTGCTTCAGTATTAGGCAGCCTTCCGCCCTCCCATGTTCATCTGAAAAGATGTGGTCTCCCTGCAGTTGTTGTCCCCAGACGAGAGTTCCCTTGTGCTTCCTCAGTTAAATCTCCTTAACTTGACGGGGGTGTGCCCGAGCAGCCACCCTCCCCAGCCCTATCCCAACACATACTTATCTTGCATATGAGATCTCTTGATCATGAAGATAGTTCTCACAGGTTGAGGTTCATCCTGGCCCCGCTCCCCGCTGGAGAGCGCTGATGGGGACAGCAGCGGGGCTTCAGCAGAAGGGTGAGTACGTGTGGCCAGAGACCTCCCTTCCCATGTGCAGGCCTGCAGAGTCTGCCGCGCAGGATGGGGCATGTGGCATGTGGCACTCTCCCTCCCAGGGGCTCTTCCAGATGTAGCTCCTCAGCAGTATTTTTCCCGGGCTGCGCGGCGCTCTCCCCGACTGGCATCCGCCCTGGAACACTGCCTTCCTCAACGCAACATCAGCAGGGGGCCCTGGCCTCATCACCATCCCAGGTCTTTCTCATGTATGTATCATGTATGTGTGTGTGATATATGTATGAATCATATATGTTTGTGATATCTATCTATCTATCTATCTATCTATCTATCTATCTATCTATCTATCTATCTATCTATCTATCGTATGTGTGTGTGTGTATTTATATGTATCTATAATGTATGTATGTATCTATCTTGTATGTATGTGTTCTATCTATCTATCCTATCTATCGTGTGTGTGATATATGTATGTATCTATCATGTATGTGTTATATGTATGTATCACACCTTCCTCTATACATATACATACATACACACACACACACACACACACACCTATATCTGTACGTACACTGACATACACACACCAACATCTATACATTAACACGCTGACCCCTAAACGTACACCAACGTACCCACACCTGCATCTATACCTACACATGCTGACACGTGGACGTACACCGGCTTACCCACATGTGAATCTATACATACATGTGCTGACACCTGGACATACACTGATGTACCCACACCTAACATCTATACATACACATGCTAACACCTGGACGTATACAGACGTACCCACATTTGCATCCATGCATATATAGATGTAGGTGTGTGTACGTCAGTGTACGTCCAGGTGTCAACGCGTGTATGTATAGATGCAGGTGTGGGTACGTCTGTGTATGTCCAGGTGTCAGAATGTGTATGTATAGATGCAGGTGTGGGAAGGTCAGTGTAGGTTCAGGTGTCAGCGCGTGTATGTATAGATGCAGGTGCTTGTATGTCCAGATGTCAGTGCATGTATGTATAGATGCAAGTGTGGGTACGTCGGTGTATGTCCATTTGTCAGCGCGTGTATATATAGATGCAGGTGCTTGTATGTTGGTGTATGTCCAGGTGTCAGCATGTGTATGTATAGATGCAGGTGTGGGAATGTTGGTGTATGTCCAGGTGTCAGGGCGTGTATGTATGGATATTAGGTGTGGGTACATCAGTGTATGTCCAGGTGTTAGCGCATGTATGTATAGATGTATATATACACACACATACGATAGATAGATAGATAGATAGATACATATTATAAGGGCACGGTCGTGCCCTTATATTAAGGCTGAATCGAACAAACGGAATTCTCCCATAGGGAACTTCTGAGATGGGGGCATGGTGTTTGAGGGGCTACACCTCAAAACTGATTGGACGTACTGAGCTGAAATTTGGCCTGGGCGTGTAGAATCGTCACCCGGTGCTGCATGCCAAATTTCAGGGCAAAATAATAAAAAATGAGGAATTGGGAGTAACCTAAAGTTCCAACTGTCAGTTTTTTTCTGTGACTTCCTTTGTGGCTTTTTGACACCGTTTTCCTATAGAGTGAATTAGATATTTTTTGGGAAGGCATAACTCCGGATAGAGGACGAATTAAGACTTGGGGTTTGTTTTACTAGATAGAGTATGCCCCAGTGTAGTGCCTTTTGGGGTTGTGGTTTTTCAGAAAGTTATAGGGTTTTTTTAATTAAGAGAAATATGCCCCATTATAGAGATAGGGCTTTTCAATTTGTTGCGGCTGCGCAGTGGCCGCCAGGAGAGCGAGAGTGAGTGAGGGAAGGGGTCTCGTGCAGGCTGAGGTTATAAAAGTAGCTGCTGGTGGCAGGAGGAGAGCCAGCGGTTCCTGGGTGTGTGCACCTGCGGTCCCTTACAGACTGCAGCGACCCATTAGGACTGTGGAGGAGAGGGGTAGCGGCATAGCAGCCGCAGGCTTACCGAAAGTGCTCACTACTGAGCAATATGGTCCCCTTACCCGAAGTGGGAGCCGCAGCGGGAGGAATAGCTGGAGTTGCGCCGCAGGAGAAAGTCAGAGGACATCCAGAAGAGACATCCGGTGCAGCGCTGACTCCTGACTGACAGCGCTTGCCTACTGAGCGGTGTGGTACCCCCACACCTGAAGCGGGTGCGGGAGCGGCAGCGGCAGCCGGAGAAGACAGCTGTGCTGCACGGAAGAAGTCAGGCAGCAGCACCAGCGGGCTGAGGTGGGGAGGATCAGTATGGTCCCTTACGTGCGGCTCACATTCAGATCCATCCGGCTCCCTTCCCCTCCTCCCCTGCACCCTTAGCAGCCTGCCCCCACATCTCATTCACCCACCGCCGCAGACTCCTCCCCCACACGGTTATTATAATAAGGCCACCCCCCTACCCCCTTCCCTCCCTGCTGTGTGTCCAGCCACCCCCCCCTCACCTGCTGTGTGTCCGGCCTACCCCCCCCCCTCACCTGCTGTGTGTCCAGCCCCCCCCCTCACCTGCTGTGTGTCCAGCCCCCCCCCCTCACCTGCTGTGTGTCCGGCCTACCCCCCCCTCCCTGCTGTGTGTCCAGCCACCCCCCCCTCACCTGCTGTGCGTCTGGCCTACCTCCCCCCCTCACTGCTGTGTGTCCAGCCACCCCCCCCTCACCTGCTGTGCGTCTGGCCTACCCCCCCTCCCTGCTGTGTGTCCAGCCACCCCCCCCCTCACCTGCTGTGCGTCTGGCCTACCCCCCCCCCCTCCCTGCTGTTTGTCCGGCCTACCCCCCCCCTCCCTGCTGTGTGTCCAGACCCCCCCCCCCTCACCTGCTGTGTGTCCAGCCACCCCCCCCTCACCTGCTGTGTGTCCGGCCTACCCCCCCCTCCCTGCTGTTTGTCCGGCCACCCTCCCCTCCCCTGCTGTGTGTCCGGCGGCCTACCCCCCCCCCCCCTCCCTGCTGTGTGTCCGGCCTACCCCCCCCCTCACCTGCTGTGTGTCCAGCCCCCCCTCCTCCCCTGCTGTGTGTCCGGCCTACCCCCCCCTCCCTGCTGTTTGTCCGGCCACCCTCCCCTCCCCTGCTGTGTGTCCGGCCACCCTCCCCTCCCCTGCTGTGTGTCCGGCCACCCTCCCCTCCCCTGCTGTGTGTCCGGCCACCCTCCCCTCCCCTGCTGTGTGTCCGGCCACCCTCCCCTCCCCTGCTGTGTGTCCGGCCTACCCCCCCCCTCACCTGCTGCGTGTCCAGCCCCCCCCCTCACCTGCTGCATGTCCAGCCCCCCCCCCCTCACCTGCTGCGTGTCCAGCCCCCCCCCTCACCTGCTGCGTGTCCAGCCCCCCCCTCACCTGCTGTGTGTCCAGCCCCCCCCCTCACCTGCTGTGTGTCCAGCCCCCCCCTCACCTGCTGTGTGTCCAGCCCCCCCCCCTCACCTGCTGTGTCCAGCCCCCCCCCCTCACCTGCTGTGTGTCCAGCCCCCCCCCAACTCACCTGCTGTGTGTCCAGCCACCCCCCCTCCCCTGCTGTGTGTCCGGCCTACCCCCCCCCCCCTGCTGTTTGTCCGGCCACCCTCCCCTCCCCTGCTGTGTGTCCTGCCTACCCCCCCTCCCTGCTGTGTGTCCAGCCCCCCCCCCCCCCTCACCTGCTGTGTGTCCGGCCTCCCCTCCCCCCCCCTCCCCTCCCCTGCTGTTTGTCTGGCCACCATCCCCTCCCCTCCCTCTGTGTGTTCGGCAACTCCCCCCTCTTCCTGCTGTGTTCGGCCACCCCCTACCCCCTCCCCTCCCTGCCGTGTGTCCGGTCACCCTCCCCTCTCTGCTGTGTGTCCAGCCACCCCCCCCCTCTCTGCTGTGTGTCCGGCCACCCCCCCCAGACACGCAGCGCCTGACACACACAGACATGCAACGCCTGACACGCATACGCATATGCAGCGCCTGACACACACGCACACACACAGCACCTGACACACACACACACACACACAGCACCTGACACACACGCACACACACACACAGCACCTGACACACACACACAGCACCTGACACTAACACGGACCTGACACACGCGCATACACTCACACGCAGCACCTGACACACACGCAGCACCTGACACACGCACACACAGACGCAGCACCTGACACTCACACGGACCTGACACACACGCACACACTCACACGCGGCGCCTGACGCACATAGACACGCGGCGCCTGGCGCACACGCGGCGCCTGAAGCACACGCGGCGCCTGACGCACACGCGGCGCCTGACACACACGCACAGGCAGCGCCTGGCACACACGCACAGGCAGCGCCTGGCACACACGCACAGGCAGCGCCTGGCACACAAGCAGCGCCTGACACACACAGACACGCAGCGCCTGACACACACAGACACGCAGCGCCTGACACACACAGACACGCAGCGCCTGACGCACAGGCAGCGCCTGACACACACGCACACGCAGCGCCTGACACACGCAGCGCCTGACACACGCAGCGCCTGACACACACACGCACCTGACACTCACATGCTCCTGACACACGCAGCACCTGACATACTCACACGCAGCACCTGACACACACGCAGACACGCAGCATCTGACACACACACACGCAGCACCTGACACACACACGCAGCACCTGACACACAAACACGCAGACACGCAGCGCCTGACACACACGCAGACACGCAGCGCCTGACACACACGCAGACACGCAGCGCCTGACACACACGCAGACACGCAGCGCCTGACACACACGCAGACACGCAGCGCCTGACACACACGCAGCGCCTGACACACACGCAGCGCCTGACATACACGCAGCGCCTGACACACACGCAGGCACGCAGCGCCTGACACACACGCAGACACGCAGCGCCTGACACACACGCAGCGCCTGACACACACGCAGACACGCAGCGCCTGACACACACGCAGACACGCAGCGCCTGACACACACGCAGACACGCAGCGCCTGACACACACGCAGACACGCAGCGCCTGACACACACGCAGACACGCAGCGCCTGACACACGCAGACACGCAGCGCCTGACACACACGCAGACACGCAGCACCTGACACACACGCACACACACACACACACACACACACAGCACCTGACACAGATATGCAGCGCCTGACACACACACGCAGACATACAGCGCCTGACACACACACACACACACAGACATGCAGCACCTGACACACACATGCAGCACCTGACAGACACACACACACCCACACACACCCACACACACACAGACATGCAGCACCTGACACACCCACACACACACACATGCATCACCTGACACACCCACACACACAGACATGCATCACCTGACACACCCACACACATATACAGACATGCAGCACCTGACACACACACACACACACACACACACACACAGACATGCAGCGCCTGACACACACACATACAGACATGCAGCACCTGACACACACACACACACACACACATACAAACATGCAGCACCTGACACACACACACACACACGCAGCACCTGACACACATATATACATGTGGCATTTAACGCACACACGCACAGCACCTGACACACAATCATATACACTCAGAGCACCTAACACACACATACACTCGCAGCACCTCACACACACTCGTATACACACGCAGCACCTGCCACTCACACATATATACACATGCAGCACCTGCCACTCCCACATACATGAACAGCACCTGACACACACATACACGCGCAGCACCTGACAGTCACACACATACAGATGCGACAGCTGACACAAACACATACACGCTCAACACCTGACACCCACGTGGCAGCTGACGCATACAAATGCAGCACCTGAAATACACACATATACACGTGCAGCACCTGAGACACACACATACACGTACAGCACCTGAGACACACACACACACATGTATGTACACGCGCGGCTCCAGGCACACACATACGTACGTACACACACGGCACTTGACACACACACGTACACGCGCGGCACCTGACATACACACACACGTACGTACGTACGTACGTACGTACGTACGTACGTACGTACGTACATGTGTGGCACCTGACACACACACGTATGCACACGTGTGGCTCCTGACACACACGCGCGTTGCTCCTGACACACACACATGTACGTACGCGCTCGGCTCCTGACACACACACGTATGTATACGCGCGGCACCTGAAACCTACACGTATGTACGTATACGCGCGGCTCCTGACACCCTCACGCATGTACACGCGTGGCTCACTGGCACACACACACACACACACACGTACACGCGCGGCACCTGACACATACACGCGTGTACGTACACACATGCACAGCACCTGACATACACACATGTAGGTACGCGCCACCTGACACACACACACACACACACGTACATGCACGACACCTGACACACACGTACGTACGCGCACGGCACCTGACACACACGTACATACTAGTGATGAGTGGGTTCGGTTCGTCGGAATCCGGACCCCCCGAACTTCACCCATTTTACATGGGTCCGAGGCAGGTTCGAACCTTCCCGCCTTGCTCGGCTAACCCGAGCGCGCCCGAACGTCATCATCCCGCTGTCGGATTCCCGCGAGATTCGGATGTCTGCATTCGTGGAAAGGGGTCCCATGTGTAAACATGGGACCCCTTTCAGTCCGTCTGGTCCGGGTGTTCGGTTTGTTGTTTTGCCAAGTACGTGGAGTTAATCTGGAACCTGGATCAGGTGAGTATAATTATCTTTTATTTTCAGGTACCCGTGGATTCTACTTGGAGAAGAGGACCGACTGCTTCGTGTCAACATAGGTAAGTATGTGTGTGTCGGCAGGTGTGAAATAAAGTTATACTTTCACGGTGTCTGTGTCCTGTTTTTATTTGGGTATTTTTTCCCCAGTAGAACTACAGGTACCAGCGGGCCCATTTTTCTCCCGCATGCTGGTACTTGTGGTTCTCAAAGTACCAGATTGCGGGGGAGGCTTGCTGGGACTTGTAGTACTACTGGAAAAAACAATATTCTTTCAATTTTCTCAAGGCTATCAGCCTCCCATCCGCAGCCCTTGGATGGGGGGGACAGCCTCGGGCTTCACCCCTGGCCCTTGGGTGGCTGGGGGGGGGGGGGGCCCTTGATTGAAGGGGTCCCCACTCCCCCAGGGTACCCCGGCCAGGGGTGACTAGTTGGATATTTAATGCCACGGCCGCAGGGCACTGTATAAAAGTGACCCCCGGCTGTGGCATTATCTGTCCAGCTAGTGGAGCCCGATGCTGGTGTAAAAATAATGGGGGACCCTACTCTTTTTGTCCCCCGTATTTTTTGCACCAGCACCAGGCGCAGAGCCCGGAGCTGGTTTTAAAAATACGGGGGATCCCCTGTCCGTTTTCCCCCCGGATTTTTAGAACCAGGACCGGCTCGAAGAGCCCGAGGCTGGGTATGCTTTGGAGGGGGGACCCCACGCAATTTTTCTTTTCCGTGTTTTTCACATTCCATTTAAAAAATAATAATAATAATAATAATAATAATAATCTTTTAAAAAATATATAAATAATACTTGTGCCTCCAAAAAAGACAAACCAAGTACCTAATCCCTTCTAATATAAATAGATATGCTATTACCCCCAAAAAATATTATTTTTTATTAGATTCCGCCTGCAAAGTGTGGCGGATTGAAAATGACGAATTTACTGTTTAAAAGCACTGTTGTCGAATTTACAAACTTCAATTGAATATACTTTTGTTGAATTGCCGCATTTGTACCATTGCAGAAAAGTCGAATTTGTCAAATGTCGAATTTTAAAAAGTCGAATTTTGAAAGGATGCAAGAATAGGCCCTGCCCCCTTCTTCACATCAGCCGTCCCCTTCTACCCCTGTACCTTGCTCTCTCCTGTCTGTGCTCTCTCCCGTCTGTAGGACTAGGCCCCGCCCCCTTCTTACCCTCCAGTGACTGCTCTCTCCTGACAAGTGGACCAGGCCTGCCCCCTACACGCTGCTGGTGTCTTCATTGTTACTTGGTCTGGAGCTCCGTTGGGGAGAGAACTCACGTGAGCTCATTAAGAATGAGGAACTGGGATGTTTTAATTTTATTGTGAGTAGTGTAGTGTGGTGATGTAGTATGTTGTATGGGGGGTATAGTGTAACTATGAAGTGCAGCATATGGGAGGGCTATAGCATAGTGATGTAGTGTGGCATATGGGGGGTGGTAGCGCATAGGCGTGCGTACAGGGGGTGCCTGGTGCGCACAGGCACTCCCTAATGTCCAGCACCGCTGCACGCCACGCTTGCTGTGGCACAGTGATCGCTGAGTGTGTGATCGGTGGAGCCTAGCCTGTAGCTCATTTCCGTACCTCCCACCACCGCTGCGCCCGCCCCCCCTCTGCCTGCTGCTAATACTATGCTGAGTGCATTCGTCGGCGGCCTCACTGGGGGGACTGGTGTCACCTTGCAATGTGACGTGGTGATGTCCGCCTATGCTCTCCTCCCGCCCACCCGTGCTTTCCTCCCGCTGCGGTCTCTCAGTCCTAGTGTGCCGCGGCTGCCACACCACTAGCAGTGTTCCTCTAGGGGGGACTGGGAGCCGCCGGCAGACACATTCTGCTGAGACTTACTTGTCAGTGCGGGTTCCGGATGGCAGGCGGCGGGTGGGAGGGCAGACGGGGAGCAGGTGTCACAAGGAGTGTGTGGGTAACTAATTCACAATACTTCCGCTCAACGTGGCACTGCTGGTCCTTCATCTCCCATGTCTCTTCACCAGGTGGCGGGCGGCCCGGAAATTAAGTGATGTGTTGTGCAGCAGTCAGTGTGAAGTGACTGTGAGTAACACTGATGGTGCTGATGATGCTGCTGCAGAATCGGGAAGCAATTAATTCATAAATATAATGTACTCAGTGTATTATACATACATAAACATGTACATACGTGTATTTGTGTATACATGTATATACATGAGTGTGTGTGCATATATATATATATATATATATATATACAGCCAGTTCCCAGGAACAAAAGTCCTCCCCCGCTTCCGCTAAGTCCACAGCATGACGCTGGGGCTCCACTGGTGGAGCCAGGTGCGGTGGGGGCCCGTCTCAAGTGCTTCAGCAATCAGTGGGCTTGCTCACAGGTGGATCCCTGGATTCTACAAGTAGTGTCTCAGGGATTCAAGCTGGAATTCGAGACGTCTCCCCCTCGCCGTTTCCTAAAATCTGCCTTGCCAACATCTCCCTTGGACAGGGAGGCTGTGATAGAGGCAAATTCACAAGCTGTATTTGCAGCAGGTGATAGTCAAGGTACCCCTCCTTCAACAAGGAAGGGGTTACTATTCCACAATGTTTGTGGTACCGAAACCGGACGGTTCGGTGAGACCCATTTTAAATTTTAAATCTTTGAACACGTATATAAAACGGTTCAAGTTCAAGATGGAATCGCTCAGGGCGGTTATCTCAAGCCTGGAGGAAGGGGATTACATGGTATCACTGGACATCAAGGATGCTTACCTGCATGTCCCCATTTACTCTCCTCACCAGGAGTACCTCAGATTTGTGGTACAGGACTGTCATTCTGCGGCGGGACTGCCGCATTCTAGATCAGTAAAAGCCCATTCCACGAGGAAGGTGGGCTCTTCTTGGGCGGCTGCCCGAGGGGTCTCTGCTTTACAACTTTGCCGAGCTGCTACTTGGTCGGGGTCAAACACATTTGCAAGATTTTACAAGTTTGACACCCTGGCTGAGGAGGACCTAGAGTTCGCTCATTCGGTGCTGCAGAGTCATCCGCACTCTCCCTCCCGTTTGGGAGCTTTGATATAATCCCCATGGTCCTTACGGAGTCCCAGCATCCACTTAGGACGTCAGAGAAAATAAGATTTTACTCACCGGTAAATCTATTTCTCGTAGTCCGTAGTGGATGCTGGGCGCCCATCCCAAGTACTTGTACATAGTTATTGTTAACAAAAGGGTTATTGTTGAGAGCCATCTGTGCAGAGGCTCCGTTGTTGTCATACTGTTAACTGGGTATAATATCACGAGTTGTACGGTGTGATTGGTGTGGCTGGTATGAGTCTTACCCGGGATTCAAAATCCTTCCTTAGTGTCAGCTCTTCCGGGCACAGTATCCTAACTGAGGTCTGGAGGAGGGTCATAGGGGGAGGAGCCAGTGCACACCAGGTAGTCCTAAAGCTCTCTTTAGTTGTGCCAAGTCTCCTGCGGAGCCGCTATTCCCCATGGTCCTTACGGAGTCCCAGCATCCACTACGGACTACGAGAAATAGATTTACCGGTGAGTAAAATCTTATTATATATATATATATATATGACTTGGGGTTTGTTTTATTAGATAGAGCATGTCCCTGTGAAGTGCCTTTTGGGGTTGTGGTTTTTCAGAAAGTTACAGGTTTTTTTTAATTAAGAGAAATATGCCCCATTATAGAGATCGGGCATTTCAATTTGTTGCGCCTGCGCAGTGGCCGCCAGCAGGGGGTGTACTAGAGTGCCTTCTCTTGAGAGCCGCAATATGGCCGCCTTCTCCCCGGTTATTCTGTAAATAGGAAAATAACCTCACAGGTTCACATAGGGCAGAGTTGCCACTACTAGTGCAGGGCTGTAACTTACAGTACTAAGGAAAAGCCATATACTAAAGCGGCACGGTGACCTCACCCCTCTCAGAGACACCAGGGCGCAGCACACTGGTGCACACACCTGTTAGCTCAGGGCAGCACTATAGGACCCTCCTGTAATGCTGTGCTGGCGGCGTGTAGTGATCAGGGCACTGGGAGTCTGGCTGGCTGGTCTCCGTCTCTGCTGCCTATAGAACTTCCACCTCTGTTATATATCAGGGCTGCTCTCCTGTTATGATTCCAATACTCTGGTCTGGGGATATCTTACAGCAAGGACCTGAGTACTGGAACGTAATGCTTGGAAACGGAGTGGGAACGGGAATATCCCCTGGCGCCCTATCTCCGTTGTCTCGTCCGTGCTGTCAGAAATCTCTTGCGAGACTATGGTTGCTTGGGCCCATGGCAGCCGCGTTTGAAGGGCGGATTACGTCTGCCCAACTCCGATGCCCCCTCAGGTCTTAATGGGAGACAAAGAGAAATCCGAGACAGGGTGATAACAAGGGGCCCTCTACTAAACAACAAAGCCAGGGGCTCAAAACTAACTTTAAACTAGAGTATGTGCGGAAAACCGCCAGGGAAAAGGACAACCAAAATACCCACTTGTCCACTCTTCTACCCGGCACCGGCGAGTTCCGGAGAGGAGTGTGGGAGCGTAAACCTCCGCAAATGCACCAACACAGAATACAAAATAAAGCGGCCTAGGCCGCAGCACGCGGCAGAGCCGCCACTCACGAAAACCACACGAGATCCTCTAGCGACTGTTGCGGGTAAATGAGGACTGGAAGACTCCTTGGGAAGAGATGACAACACTAAGATTCAGGAACTCTGAGGACAGGAATGACCGGACACAGCAGAACTGGAACAGACGTCAGCAAACCAAAGCAGCATGCAGGAAGCTATTACCGGCGTCTGTGTGAAGCACTGAGAAGGTATTTAGCAGGGAGTCCTTCAATCAGAAGTTCAGAGCCTGATTAGCACAATGCCGTGCAGCTGCCTTGCTGCACGACCAGAAGACAAGTGTGTGTGTGTGTGTAGTTCACTTGATTGACCCTGCAAGGGGAGCGCAGTCCGTCCGTGGCGTCCCCGTTGCTAGGGTCCAGGCGGCTCAGCGCGCCCGGCGTCCTAGCGTTGCTAGGGAGCCGGCGGCTAGCACGCTCGGCGTCCCTAGTTGCTAGGCGCCGGGCCGCGAGGACATCGCGGACCACGGCGCCTAACACCTGTGTGTTCTCTTCCTCTCCTACCTCACACTGGAACTGGCCGCCCAGAGAACGAGAGGGCAGCGGCTGACATCAGAGAGGGTGCAGCAATCTGTGTGGGCAGAGCCCCTCACAGCAAGGTGTCCTTATGCTGTGCCCCGTGTAATCACTGTGATCCATACAGACTCACCCTGGTATGCTCTCTATTATTTTTTTTTTACACTGCGGCATGCTCGAGGGAAGGGAGCAGGCACCACCCCACCGCCACTACTCCTCCGCCAGCATCACTACCGAGCCGGTCAGTGTTCCGGCGGCAATGAGCAGTAGGCAGCCACCAGCAACAACAGTCAGGAAGCTGTTACTCCCGGCAGCAGTAGCGTCAAGCTGCAATTCAGCCAGCGGCACGATGATCCGGGAGACAGTGGCAGCACAGGGAAGCAGTACCCCCTCCAATCGCAGCACCAACTAGGAGACTGAGGCAGCAACCTGCCCCCAGCAGCAGCACCACCCTGATGATAGGTAAGATGCATTTTGGTGTCACAAGAAGGTGGCCGGAGTAGTGGCTGGCTGTGGTCACACCCCGGGGAAAAGTGATAGTGATTTCAGTGTTCCCTTGCGTGGGGATTGGATGTGTAGATGTATGGAGGCTATGTATGTATAGATGTGAGCGGCAGTGTGCGGATGTATGAGAGCGGCAGTGTGCGGATGTATGAGAGCGGCAATGTATGGCTGTATAACTGCGTCGGTGTGCGGCTGTATGAGTGCGATGGTGTGCGGCTGTATGCGTGCGGCGGTGTGCTGCTGTAAGAGTGCGGCAGTATGCGGCTGTAAGAGTACGGCTGTAAGAGTGCGGCTGTAAGAGTGCGGGGTTGTACGGATGTATGAGAGCGGGGTTGTACGGATGTATGAGAGCGGGGTTGTACGGATGTATGAGAGCGGCAGTGTATGGATGTATGAGAGCAACAGTGTACAGTTGTGTGAGAGCGGCAGTGTGCGGATGTATGAGAGTGGCGGTGTACGGATGTATGAGAGCGGCAGTGTATAGGGAGGGATGTCGGAATGCTGTTATAGGGTTCCTAATACAAAATGCCACGTTGGGCTTGATGGGCAGGTAGTGCGGCAAGCACACCCAAATTGGCATCTGACGTCGCCTGCAGTCCACACTGTTGTGAGGAGTCAGAGTTAATTTTGACTGTGTAGTGTACTCACAGAGGACCTACCGCCCGTCCCCTCCTCGCATCTGAGCAGCAGGTCAGGCTCTTATTTTCTTTTTAATCAGGAGAGGCCGAGTGAACTGTGAGCAGGGGGGCAGAGCTACATGGGACCCAGAGGGGCTGCTGTGCTGTCAGAGAGGGAGAGGAAGAGAGAGATGAAGCTACTGCAGATCCCCAGCTGATTGTGAGGTGCCGGGTTGAAGGGTGATGTGATCACCCTTCTCCCTCGCTGCCGCTGGGGACCGCATCTAGGCTTCCTCCATCGAGGGCATGCGGCGCAGCAGTGGGCAGCGTGTAATGAGTTTGTCTGACTCATTATACTGCTGCCTGTTGTGGACACCTCCGTCCGTACGGACTGGTGTACATGCCCAGCACAGAGGTGACAGTGTTGGTGGAAGTGCTGCCCAGTTCTGACCCTGCAGGCCTCCCTGATCTGACTGCGGCCGCTGCTACTGCTGCGGCCCGAAACCCCTGCCGGTCCCCTCCATAGACTTCTGCCTGTCCAGCGCTGAGGTACTAGGGGTATCCCAGCTGCGGGAAGGGTATGTCTCTGGCTTTCTCTCCGGCAGGGGAAGGTGACAGCGGCGGAGGAAGTGTTGCCCACCTCAGACACTGCAGGCCTCCCCGATCCAGCTGCGGCCACAGCTGATGCTGCCAGAACCCCCTGCTGGTCTCCTTTGTTGACTGCCGCATGGCCAGTGCTGAAGTACTGGGGGTAGGCCAGCTACGGGAAGAGTGTCTCTGCCTCGGGCTCTCTCTCTCTGTCAGGGGAAGGAAGGGCTGATTCTCTGGCACAACAGGGAGGGCTAGGCTGCAGGAACACAGCACTGGAAGAAACAGGAGGCCAAACTCATGACCAAAAAGTGAGCAGTGCAGTGATCAGCCCCCTAGTCTTTCCCTCTCTCTGGGTGCAGAGCTGTATTCTACAGAGAGAGCTGGGATGGGAAGAAGGGGAACGGCACCTGACACACACATACACGCGCGGCACCTGACACACACATACACGCGCAACACCTGACACACACACATACACGTGTGGCACCTGACACACACACACGTAGCATCAGACACAATAAAATAAACATGCAGCACCTGACCCACACATACACGCGCAACACCTGACACACACACATATACAAGTGCGGCACCTGACACACACACATACACGTGCGGCACCTGACACACACACACACACACGTAGCATCAGACACAATAAAATAAACATGCAGCACCTGACCCACACATACACGCGCAACACCTGACACACACACATATACAAGTGCGGCACCTGACACACACACGTACCATCAGACACAATAAAATAAACATGCAGCACCTGACACATGCATATACACGCAGCACCTGACACATGCATATACACGCAGCACCTGACACATGCATATACACGCAGCACCTGACACATGCATATACACGCAGCACCTGACACATGCATATACACGCAGCACCTGACACATGCATATACACGCAGCACTTGACACATGCATATACACGCAGCACCTGACACATACATATACACGCACACCATCAGACACACACATACACACGCAGTGCCTTACTCACACACACATGTACACGCGCAGCACCTGACGCACACACATGTACACGCGCAGCACCTGACGCACACTCATGTACACACGCAGCACCTGACGCACACTCATGTACACGCGCAGCACTTAATGCACACTCATGTACACGCGCAGCACCTGACGCACACTCATGTACACGCGCATCACCTGACACAGACATACGTATTCATGCACAGCACCAGACATACACTTGTACACACGCGGAGCACCTGATACTCACACACATATACACCCGCCACACCTGACACACACACACACACGTGCGGCAGCTGACGCATACATACGCACCATCAGACACACTCATATATACACGCAGCACCTGACACACACATACACACAGTGTAGAGAACTATCTTCATGATCAAGAGATCTCATACGCAAGAAAAGCATGTGCTGGGATAGGGCTGTGGAGGGCGGCTGCTCGGGCACACACCCGTCAAGTTAAGGAGATTCAACTGAGGAAGCACAAGGGAACTGCAGGGAGACCACATATTTTCAGATGAACATGAGAGGGCGGAAGGCTGCCTAATACTGAAGCACCCTCAAACATCAAACCATATGCAACAACTAGTACAAGCATTCCTGGGGAAAGGTCTGCAGCAGACGGATTTGCATACGGTGATGTCATCCAAGCAATGGGCATAGTTGGCTGCAACCCTCGTCTGCATATGAAAAGAGAAAATGGTCACGCAGGGCATGGCGGCCTTTGTGGGGTTGCGCTTGGATGACCCCTAGATCGCTTTATACACCCCCATCAGTGTGGGGCTCATGTTGGCCATGCCCAAGCCCCTGAAGCATTCAAGCTGATTTCTTGCAGCAGCTGGACCCAGTAACAGCTCCAGAGTTGCTCTACAAGACAAGTAAAAGGGTGTGAGCCCTGCAGCACCACCTGTAGTTTGCATACACACATATATAGGACAGCATCTCTTATATGCCCCAGGGGCAATAAAATAGTAGCCTTATCTAGGGTATCCGTCCATGCCGCTACAGCACTACACACCCAGGCCGACGCAATTGCCTGTCTGAGTAAGGTACCTGAATGTGTATAAATGGACTTCAGGGTAATCTCCTGTTTGCGGTCAGCAGACTCTTTGAGGGTAGCCGTATCCTGGGACGGGAGGGCTACCTTCTTGGATAAGCGTGTTAATGCTTTGTCCACCCAAGGGGAGGATTCCCATCGTAACCTATCCGTTGATGGGAAAGGGGAATCCTTTTGGAAATCTGCAGGAGATTCCCAAGCTTTTTCACATAACTCGTTCAGCTCGTGTGAGGGGGGAAAGGTTACCTCAGGCTTCTTTCCCTTGTACATATGTACCCTCTTGTGAGGGATAGGGGGCTCCTCTGTGATGTGCAAAACATCTTTTATTGCCATAATCATATATCAAATGTATTTTGCCAATTTTGGCTGTAACTTTGCATCATCGTAATCGACACTGGAGTCAGAATCCGTGTCGGTATCTGTGTCAACAATCTGGATAGTGGGCGCTTATGAGACCTTGACAGTCCCTGCGACATAGGATTAGGCATTGGTTGAGACCCTGACTGTCCCAAAGCTTCTGCCTTGTCTAATCTTTTGTGCAATGAGTTTACACTAGCATTTAAAACATTCCACATATCCATCCAATCAGGTGTCGGCGGAGACACCACGTTCATTTGCTCCCGCTCCTCTCTAATATAGCCTTCTTCCTCAGATATGTCGACACATGCGTACCGACACACCACACACACAGGGAATACTTTTTCTGAAGACATTTCCCCCACAAGGCCCTTTGGAGAGACAGAGAGAGAGTATGCCAGCACATACCCCAGCGCTATATAACCCAGGAATAGCACAGTAACTTAATGTTTGAACAATCGGTGAGGGGGAACATCTTGAAACCCCAGTTTGTACCCTTGGGACACTATTTGTAAAACACACGAGTCCATGTCCGAATGAATCCAGAACTGACTGAAGAGTTTTAGACGTGCCCCCACTGGTGCGGGCTCCTGCAAGAGAGCCCCAGCGTCATGCAGTGGATTTGGCAGAAGCAGAGGATGATCTCTGCTCCTGCGATCTTGAAGAGGATGCAGACCTCTTCTCTCTTCTCCTTCCTCTACCTGCAAAGAAAGGGGAATCTTAACTTCTTGCATATCTATTGGGCCGAAATGACTGCATCAGATAATGATGCGTCTTCATCCGTTGGGAGGGAACATAGGGCAAGAAGGTTGACTTACCTGCGGGAGCTGCCGAGATCAAATTAACTAGGCAGTCACCAAACAAGGCTTCACCTTCATAGGGAAGAGACTCCCTTTCTTCTTGGAGTCAGCATCAGCATTCTCTTGGTGAATCCACAATGCCCTCCTATCCGACACTGCCATGAAATTGGCCCGTGAACTCAAGAGTCCTATATCCCTTGCAGTCTCACGTAAGTATGCTGCAGTGTCCTTGATATGATACAACGTAAGGAGTATCCCATCTCTCCAGGGTATCTATATCGGATGACAAGGTATTCGACCAATTCTTGAATACTACTACTCACCCATGCACATGTAATCGCAGGTCTAAGTAATGTACCCGTGGTTACATAACTAGAAATAATGTAGCTTCCTGCATACGATCCGCTGGATTTGTGACAGGGCCCCGTGCAGAACAGGGGGTGACTTCCACTTTATTCTGTCCGCGGCGGGAAATGAATAAACAACCAGAATCCTTTTGGGGATTTGAAACCATCTTGTCGAGCTGGCCCAGACTTTCTCAAACAGAGATGGAGGAACGTTACATCAGCTTTCATTATATATCTATATATACATACATATAGACCCCTTTGTCAGGAACAGCAGGGTCTTCAGTGATTTTAATATGTCCTTAATATCCACAATCATGTACTGAATGCTCCTTGCCAATATTGGATCTAATCAGGAAACATTATGGTCGACATAAGTATCAGTATCCGTGTCAGTATCAGTGTGTAGTAACTGGGCAAAATAACATTTTTGCGACCCAGCGGGGCCTGAGGGAAAAGAAACATAGCCATGAATATCACATCTATTCTCTACGTCTGTGTCTGGGACACAGATTTATCCAACCTTACTCTGATATTACTGAAACATTTACCCAGTCAGTTATTGGTGGTGCCAACAGGGCCACCATCATATGTCTGCATTCCTAATATAGTTTCCTCTTGGGAAAAACATTCAGCCACCGACATGTTGACACACATATACCAAGTACCCACAGACACACCGGCTTATGGGGGACAGACCGTCAGTAAATCTGTCAGAGGGACACAGAGGATTTTTCAGCTCACAATCCAGCGCCAAAAGTACACAGTCTGGGAAATAATAAACTGTATAGTGATAGACTTGTAATGCTCTAAAGATGTTCTGGTGAGGTGAGGAAGAAGCCCCGCCTCTGTAATGGCGCGTATCTGTCCCGCTCAGAAATAATTAATTACGCTAGCGGGGTAAGGACAGTGCCCAGGCACTAATGTCCACTTTTTCCAGCCTTTTGTGAGGAAATTATGCTGCCCAGGGTGCCCCCCCCCCCCCCCCGTGCCCTGCACCCTGCAGTGCCTGTGTTTGTGTGGGAGCATGGCGCGCAGCGTTCCGCTCGCTGCTCGGTACCTCAGAATGCCGTCACTGAAGAAGAAGTCTTCTGTTCTTCTGCTACTCACCTGTCTTCTGGCTCTGTAAGGGGGTGACGGCAGGCTGCGGGAGTGTGCATCTAGGCGTACCCAGCGATCAGCACCCTCAGGAGCTAATGGTGTCCTGTCAGCCTGAAGCAGAGCCATTGAACTCACTAGAAGTTGGTCATACTTCTCTCCCCTAAGTCCCACGAAGCAGGGAGACTGTTGCCAGCAGCCTCCCTGAAAATAAAAAAAACTAACAAGTCTTTTCAGAGAAACTCAGTAGAGCTCCCCTGTAGTGCATCCAGTGTCACTGCGCACAATACTAAAACTGGAGTCTGGAGGAGGGGCATAGAGGGAGGAGACAGTTCACACCCTTTGAAAGTCTTAAAGTGCCCATGTCTCCTGCGGATCCCGTCTATACCCCATGGTTCTTAATGTGACCCCAGCATCCTCTAGGACGTATGAGAAAACAAATAACGCACACACGAGGAGGAGAGAACTAAGGAAGCTATAAGGAAAAGAGGGGAGGGAGGGGGGGTTGAAAGGTAAGGTAGTAAAGGCATATTGGATAAACTACAACCTTATACATATTCATTAATGTACCAGTAGTTAGAAGTAGAAGAGCTCTAACAGAAACCACAAAGCTTATCTAAAGCCACACCACACTGGATATGCCCAATCTCATTTGATTTTTGAAGCAAAGCAGTATTGGACTTTGTTAATACATGGATGGGAGACTGCTTGGTAGTATCAGATTCTTTAGGTGTTTTTAAACTACCAACACCATTTTCTTGGTACATTTAATTTTTACATGTATTCTTTTATGTACCAGAAGTTAGAAGTAGAAGAGCTGTAACAGAAACCACCAGCTCATCTACAGCCACAGCACACTGGATTTGCCCAATCTCTCCTGATCATGGAAGCTGAGCAGTGTTGGTCCTGGTTTT
This sequence comes from Pseudophryne corroboree, assembly GCF_028390025.1. Taxonomy (NCBI): domain Eukaryota; kingdom Metazoa; phylum Chordata; class Amphibia; order Anura; family Myobatrachidae; genus Pseudophryne; species Pseudophryne corroboree. The sequence continues at coordinate 71,104 of NW_026970282.1, read as the reverse complement.
AGTACTTGGATGGGATACCACAAGGAAATACCAGGAGCTGTGTGTATTTTTACAATACTAACACCGTTCTCTTGATGCATTCCATTTTGAAACATTGGGGCAGATCTATTAAGCCTGGTGAACTGATAAAGTGCAAGGTGATAAAGTACCAGCCAGTCAGCTCCTAACTGTCATTTTTCAAACCCAGCCTGTGACATGGCAATTAGGAGCTGATTGGCTGGTACTTTATCACCATGCAAATTATCATTTCACCAGGTTTAATAAATCGGCTGCTTACTCATTTATGTACGAGTAGTTAGAAGTAGAAGAACTCTAACAGAAACCACTAAGCTCATCTACAGCCACACCACACTGTATATGCCCAATATCACCTGATTTTAGGCCTGGTTTGTTCTTGGATGTGAGACCACCTGGGAATACCAGGTGCTGTAGGTAGTTTTATACTACCAACACCGTTCTCTTGATGCATTCCATTTTGAAACATTGGGGCAGATCTATTAAGCCTGGTGAACTGATAAAGTGCAAGGTGATAAAGTACCAGCCAGTCAGCTCCTAACTGTCATTTTTCAAACCCAGCCTGTGACATGGCAATTAGGAGCTGATTGGCTGGTACTTTATCACCATGCAAATTATCATTTCACCAGGTTTAATAAATCGGCTGCTTACTCATTTATGTACGAGTAGTTAGAAGTAGAAGAACTCTAACAGAAACCACTAAGCTCATCTACAGCCACACCACACTGTATATGCCCAATATCACCTGATTTTAGGCCTGGTTTGTTCTTGGATGTGAGACCACCTGGGAATACCAGGTGCTGTAGGTAGTTTTATACTACCAACACCGTTCTCTTGATGCATTCCATTTTGAAACATTGGGGCAGATCTATTAAGCCTGGTGAACTGATAAAGTGCAAGGTGATAAAGTACCAGCCAGTCAGCTCCTAACTGTCATTTTTCAAACCCAGCCTGTGACATGGCAATTAGGAGCTGATTGGCTGGTACTTTATCACCATGCAAATTATCATTTCACCAGGTTTAATAAATCGGCTGCTTACTCATTTATGTACGAGTAGTTAGAAGTAGAAGAACTCTAACAGAAACCACTAAGCTCATCTACAGCCACACCACACTGTATATGCCCAATATCACCTGATTTTAGGCCTGGTTTGTTCTTGGATGTGAGACCACCTGGGAATACCAGGTGCTGTAGGTAGTTTTATACTACCAACACCGTTCTCTTGATGCATTATATTTTGAAACTTATTCATTGATGTACCAGTAGTTAGAAGTAGAAGTTAGAAACAGCAAAAATCATCTACAGCCGCATCACACTGGATATGTCCAATCTCATCTGATGTTGGAAGCTAAGCAGTGTTGTGCCTGGTTAATTTTTGGATTTCAGGTCCTGCCTTCTGGTTTGGCCACGGCACCTCGGAAATTCACCAAGGTCATGGCCGTGATGACGACCCTTCACCATCGGTGGACCAGGGAGGAATCTCTCCTCCCGATAAACATTCTGGAATTGCGGGCAGTGTTCAATTCATTGACACTGGCCCTGCCTCTAGTACAGAACAGGCCTGTTCAAGTACAATCGGACAACGACACCACGGTAGTGTACACAAATCATCAAGGCGGCACTCGAAATTGCATGGCAAAGCTGGAAGTATCAAAATTCCTCAGTTGGGTAGAACGTCATCTGCCAGCAATATCGGCAGTGTTCATTCCCGGAGTCCTCAACTGGGAAGCGGATTTCCTCAGTCGTCAGTACGTTCACGCTGGAGAGTGGAGAGGCCGCAGCAGAAATGTCTGCACTGGTGTCAGTAGGTGACTGAGGCAGGGATGACTGGGAGATAGTGGGTGACTGAAGCATGTATGACTGGGAGATAGTGGGTGACTGAGGCCGGGGTGACTGGGAGATAGTCAGTGACTAAGGCAGGGGTGATAGGGATATAGTGGATGACTGTGGCAGGGGTGACAGGGACAGTAGGAGACTGAGGCAGGGGTGACAGGGATAGTGGGTGACTGAGGCAGGGGTGATAGGGTGACAGTGGGTGACTGAGGCAGAGGTGACAGGGATAGTGGGTGACTGAGGTAGGGGTGATATGGAGATAGTGGTTGACTGAGGCAGGGGTGACAGAGATAGTGGGTGACTAAAGCAGGGGTGACTGGTATAGTGGGTGACTGAGGCAGGGGTCGCAGGTATAGTGGTTAACTGAGGCAGCGGTGACTGGGAGATAGTGGGTAACTGGGGCAGGGGTGACAGGGAAAGTGTGTGACTCAGGCAGGGGTGATAGGGAGATAGTGGGCAGCAGATCACTGCCTCGCTGACAGCAGCACATCCCTGCTTCACTGACAGCAGCACATCCCTGCCTCATTGACCGCAGCACATACCTGCCTCACTTATAGCAGCACATCCCTGCCTCACTGGCAGCAGCAGATCCCTGCCTCACTGGCAGCAGCAGATCACTGCTTCACTGACAGCAGCACATCCCTGCCTCACTGGCAGCAGCAGATCCCTGCCTTACTGACAGCTGTATATAGGGCCTAATTCAGACCTGATCTCTGCTGTGCATATTCACACAACAGGAGATCAGGTCTGAAGTGTGTGTGTGTGTGCTGGTGCCGCAGTGCACCGGCACATGCCAGAGATGCGATCAGCATCTGTGCCCAGTGAGCGCCTCTGCCAACACATACTTATCTTGCATATGAGATCTCTTGATCATGAAGATAGTTCTCACATTTTAAAGTAGGAAGGTACAAATTACATATTCAAATTACATATATGTGCTGGATTCAAATGTTTTCCCCCCTTCCTTTCTCAATTGTGCCCATCAGCAGCTATTTTAATGTTGCTGCCAATGGGTGTGACACATTCATTTCTTCTGTGGGGTACACTGGACTCCACAAGGATTCACATTGGGGTGTAGAGTAGGATCTTGATCTGAGGCACCAACAGGCTCAAAGCTTTTGACTGTTCCCAAGATGCTCAGCGCCCCCTGCTCTATAACCTCGCTTCCATGAACAGGGAGCTCAGTTTGTAGTTGGTGCCTTCAGTAGCAGGACACTTAACAGGGGGCTGCCTCAGGCAGCCTATACTTAGCTATTAATTTTGACAAGAAAAGAAGAACTTTTTTTATAAGAATGTACAAGGGCTGCAGCAGGCTAGGTCTAATAGACATCTTTACTGCAGCTCCATCACTCCCAGCGGCGCAGTATACTCCCGTGCCCTGGTTGCTGGGTCACTGCAGCGGAGGCTCCGGTTTCTTCCTAAGGTCAGTCACACACACACCGCCCTCCGGGATCACGAGGCCGCTGATGAAAGGGAGGTAAGGGGCTTCTGTGCCCACACTATACCGTGATCCAGCGTGGCAGTAGGGGGCGGGCCGTGTGCGCACTGGCGTGGACACTGATTACTGGGCAGCCGCTCCACTAGCCACCAGGGACAGTTACTGGGGGTTTTTCTCCTATATTAACCCCATTTTGTACTACCTGCAGTGCATTGTGATAGGTAATAGAGCCTGATTCAGGTTGGATTGCAATCACAATAAGCAATCCAACTGCAAAAATTGCTAAGAGCATACGCATGCGCCTGCATTTTCTGTGACTGTCAATCGGTGCGGGGGGGGGGGGGGTCAGCAACACTCCATTTCAAAGTCGGAGATGGAGCGGTGCGGGGGCAGGGCTTCAACGGAGAAACAGGAGGCGTGGTCAGAGCGGCTGCATGACATCACATGCAGCCGTTGCGATCACAAAAATGGTGGCGGCTTCCTGCGCACACGTACAGTCTGCACCAACAGGAGGCTAACCCATTTTTTATGATCACGCTGAACTGCACTGAGACTGCAATTTCAGCATGGTCAAGAAGGGAGGTGGCATGCTGGGTGGCCATGCCCTGTGATGGGTGGCCCCAGCATGCGAACCAAAGGATTGCAAATTCTGTTACTTAGCAGAATTTGCAATCCTTACTGAATTAGGCCATTGATTACAAAATTGTAAACAATATTTGAAGTTTTTCTTCAGGGACTAACACAAAAGATGCTTGGGGTTACTAACACATGGGTAAGCCACGTAAAGCTTCCCATGGGTCAGTGGCATCACAACGGGGTTGCGGCACACACCCGAGTGTCACCCGCCAAGTGGGGTGACACCAAAGTGCCGGCTCTTCTTCAGTGACAGAATATGGGTGTTTCACTGTGACATTACGTGCAACACCCAGTTTCTGTCACTGTGCAGGAGCCAGCACCACTCACACACTAGTCCCCGGGTACAGCCCCCAACCCCCGGGATACCCGCAGCAACAAAATGGTGATTCAGGCCACGCCCCTACCTATGAGACCATGCCTCCTTTTTACCATTGCGCTGCTTATCTGCGCGCACTGCATTACAATCTCCCTCGCCGCCTCTCTGTGTGTCACCAGTGATAGTGACACCTCTGCCATGCTTGTAGCAGCTGGTCCTAAGATCTACGCCTCCAGCCCTGAGTGTTTTCCCTTGTGACTTGTTGATCATCATAGCGAAGCAGATGCTTACAGAAAACTGCAGGGGCTTAGATTGAAAAGAAAAACATTGACGAACCCATCATTTCAGCGACAGGGTCTGCCACACGACTGACTGAAATGACTGGTTGGTTTGGGCCCCCACCAAAAAAGAATCAATCAATCTCTCCTTGCACAAACTGGCTCTACAGAGGCAAGATGTCCACCTCATCATCCTCCGATTCCTCACCCCTTTCACTGTGTACATCCCCCTCCTCACAGATTATTAATTCGTCCCCACTGGAATCCACCATCTCAGATCCCTGTGTACTTTCTGGAGGCAATTGCTGGTGAATGTCTCCACGGAGGAATTGATTATAATTAATTTTGATGATCATCATCTTCTCCACATTTTCTGGAAGTAACCTTGTACGCCGATTGCTGACAAGGTGAGCGGCCGCACTAAACACTCTTTCGGAGTACACACTGGAGGGAGGGCAACTTAGGTAGAATAAAGCCAGTTTGTGCAAGGGCCTCCAAATTGCCTCTTTTTCTCCACCATTCTTTCAAAGGTGACAGAATCATATGCAGTGACAGTAGACGACATGTCAGTAATCGTTGCCAGGTCCTTCAGTCTGGACCAGATGTCAGCACTCACTCCAGATTGCCCTGCATCACCGCCAGCGGGTGGGCTCGGAATTCTTAGCCTTTTCCTCGCACCCCCAGTTGCGGGAGAATGTGAAGGAGGAGCTGTTGACGGGTCATGTTCCGCTTGACTTGACAATTTTCTCACCAGCAGGTCTTTGAACCTCTGCAGACTTGTGTCTGCCGGAAAGAGAGATACAATGTAGGTTTTAAATCTAGGATCGAGCACGGCGGCCAAAATGTAGTGCTCTGATTTCAACAGATTGAATCCTGGTTAAGCAAATTAAGGGCTCCATCCACAAGTCCCACATGCCTAGTTGAATCGCTCTGTTTTAGCTCCTCCTTCAATGTCTCCAGCTTCTTCTGCAAAAGCCTGATGAGGGGAATGACCTGACTCAGGCTGGCAGTGTCTAAACTGACTTCACGTGTGGAAATTTCAAAGGGTTGCAGAACCTTGCACAACGTTGAAATCATTCTCCACTGCGCTTGAGTCAGGTGCATTCCCCCTCCTTTGCCTATATCGTGGGCAGATGTATAGGCTTGAATGGCCTTTTGCTGCTCCTCCATCCTCTGAAGCATATAGAGGGTTGAATTCCACCTCGTTACCACCTATTGCTTTAGAGGATGGCAGGTCAGGTTCAGGAATGTTTGGTGGTGCTCCAGTCTTCGGCATGCGGTGGCTGAAGGCAGAAAGTGGCCCGCAATTCTTCGGGCCACCGACAGCATCTCTTGCACGCCCCTGTCGTTTTTTAAATAATTCTGCACCACCAAGTTCAATGTATGTGCAAAACATGGGACGTGCTGGAATTTGCCCAGATGTAATGCACGCACAATATTGGTGGCGTTGTCCGATGTCACAAATCCCCAGGAGAGTTCAATTGGGGTAAGCCATTCTGCGATGATGTTCCTCAGTTTCCGTAAGAGGTTGTCAGCTGTGTGCCTCTTATGGAAAGCGGTGATACAAAGCGTAGCCTGCCTAGGAACGAGTTGGCAATTGCGAGATGCTGCTACTGGTGCCGCCGCTGCTGTTCTTGCTGCGGGAGGCAATACATCTACCCAGTGGGCTGTCACAGTCATATAGTCCTGAGTCTGCCCTGCTCCACTTAACCACAGACAAGTGGACATTGGGTACAACTGCATTTTTTAGGACACTGGTGACTCTTTTTCTGAGGTCTGTGTACATTTTCGGTATCGCCTGCCTAGAGAAATGGAACCTAGAGGGTATTTGGTACCGGGGACACAGTACCTCAATCAAGTCTCTAGTTGCCTCTAAATTAACGATGGATACCGGAACCACGTTTCTCACCACCCAGACCTGAGTTATCCGCTTTGCAGCAGGATGACTGCTGTGATATTTCATCTTCCTCGCAAAGGACTGTTGGACAGTCAATTGCTTACTGGAAGAAGTACAAGTGGTCTTCCGACTTCCCCTCTGGGATGACGATCGACTCCCAGCAGCAACAACAGCAGCGCCAGCAGCAGTAGGCGTTACACTCAAGGATGCATCGGAGGAATCCCAGGCAGGAGAGGACTCGTCAGACTTGCCAGTGACATGGCCTGCAGGACTATTGGCTCTCCAGTCTAAGGAGGAAATTGACACTGAGGGAGTTGGTGGTGTGGTTTGCAGGAGCTTGGTTACAAGAGGAAGGGATTTAGTGGTTAGTGGACTGCTTCCGCTGTCATCCAAAGTTTTTGAACTTGTCACTGACTTATGATGAATGCGCTGCAGGTGACATATAAGGGAGGATGTTCCGAGGTGGTTAACGTCCTTATCCCTACTTATTACAGCTTGACAAAGGCAACACACGGCTTGACACCTGTTGTCCGCATTTGTGTACAGGATGCATACCTTCATGTCCCCATTTATCCACCTCATCAGGCGTAACTCAGATTTGCGGTACAGGACTGTCATTGCCAATTTCAGACGTTGCTGTTTGGTCTCTCCATGGCCCTGAGAATTTTCACCAAGATAATGGCGGAAATGATGGTGCTCCTGTGCAAGCAAGGTGTCACAATTATCCCGTACTTGGGCGATCTCATAAAAGCGAGATCAAGAGAGCAGTTGCTGAACAGCGTATCACTTTCACTGAAAGTGTTACAGCAACACGGCTGGATTCTCAATATCCCGAAGTCGCAGTTGAATCCTACTACTCGTCTGTCTTTCTTGGGCATGATTCTGGACACAGACCAGAAGAGGGTTTATCTCCTGATAGAAAAGGCCCAGGAACTCATGACTCTTGTCAGGAACCTATTGAAACCAAAACAGGTGTCAGTGCATCACTGCACTCGAGTCCTGGGAAAGATGGTGGCATCATACGAGGCCATTCCATTCGGCAGGTTCCATGCGAGGACTTTCCAATGGGACCTACTGGACAAGTGGTCCGGGTCACATTTACAGATGCATTGATTGATCACCCTGTCCCCCAGGGTCAGGGTATCACTCTTGTGGTGGCTGCAGAGTGCTCACCTTCTCGAGGGACGCAGATTCAGCATTCAGGGCTGGATCCTGGTGACCACAGACGCAAGCATCCAAGGTTGGGGAGCAGTCACACAGGGAAAAAATTTCCAAGGTCTTTGGTCAAGTCAAGAGACTTGTCTTCACATCAACATCCTGGAACTAAGGGCCATATACAATGCCCTACGTCAAGCGGAGACCTTACTTTGCGACCAACCGGTTCTGATCCAGTCAGACAACGTCACCGCAGTGGCTCATGTAAACCGCCAAGGCGGCACAAGAAGCAGAGTGGCGATGGCACAAGCCACCAGAATTCTTCGCTGGGTGGAGAATCACGCAAGCGCACTGTCAGCAGTGCTCATTTCGGGAGTGGACAACTGGGAAGCAGACATCCTCAGCAGACACGACCTACATCCGGGAGAGTGGGGACTTCATCAGGAAAAAAATATGGTGACAATTCTTAGCGCTCTTTACAAACAGAAGTATGGTGACAGCCTTCAAATGACAAACAAAGAATACCACCGTTCTTTAAATACAAACTTTCCGAAGACACAATTTGTCAAATGAAAAAATGGCGCTCCTTTCTGTTCGTATTGTTCCTCAAAAAGAAAGAAATAAGTATATCATAGTGTAGTATGTTAAAAACACTTCCACTTTTTGTTTCAAAAGAGGGGGGAATTTTTTCACAGATTAAAAAACAAAATACTTTTCTAAAGTGACAAATCTGCCACACTTATATTAATGCAATTATCTAAAAATGTCCCTCAGCAAAAGAGGTCTATACATTTGAGTGTTTTAACCAAAAAGGGGACATGTCATGGAAATTTCACGAGGATAAGTGGATGTAAAGATCCCTTTTAGGTAGTCTAATTACCTCTATATACCCCTCAAAATAATGAGGTGTATGCGTGTCATTAATTGGCCCAGCAGAAACAGGTCATACAGGTTATTTGGAGTTGGGAGTAAGTGATAACAAATCCGTTATACCCGTGTGGATCACCCTATGGTAATAAAATTACCTTTATATACACCTCAAACCAATGAGGTATATACGTGTAGATTTTTAAACCCGGCAGAATCAGGAACACTTCAGTTTCTTAAAAGCAGATTCTTTTATTACAATCCTCCAACATGAACTTATAAAAAAAGAGGATACTCACATAGCATAATACTGTTTGTGTGGAAATATCCGAATATAAGACAGACAATTAAAATAAATTGAATTAAAAAAGGGGGGTGTGTCTGATGAGTCAAAGCGCCTACCAGATGGCAATTGTATAGTGCATGGGAGAGAAAAAACAGAAAGTCCTCTTGGAGTCCCGGTTACCCCTTGTGGAAATGCAGTCCTTCTCATCCGATGGTAGGTCCAGCTGAGTCCCAAGACAATCCCCGCCGTCAGCAACGCGTTTCGGTTTCCCTTCCTCAGGCTTCCGGTGTCTGTCCTCCTTTAGATTGTCATATTTATAGGGCTCCCTAATTGCAAAAGATCCAGGTAATCCGATGCAGGCGGCCGTGGAACGCACACCGCGCGGCCCGGACTTCCGGACAAGATCTTACTTCGTCACTTCCGCCAAGGCTCGTGGAACGCACCATGCGTTCCACGCGTCCGCCAGCTCCGGCCCTTCCCTGCATCTCTCTCTTAGTTGAAACTTACAGAAAGAAAAAATGTGTCAATTTCTCTATGATAGAACACAGAGTGTATTGGATACATTAATAGCAGTTATAAAAACGTCATTCTATCCATCATGATATTTAGAACAAATACTACTCTTCCAGGAAGCATTTCAGTTCGAAGTCCCATCAGGAAGTCTTTGCACAGATTACAAGTCGGTGGGAACTGCCACAGATAGACATGATGCCGTCCCGGCTCAACAAAAAGCTACAGAGGTATTGCGCAAGGTCAAGAGACCCTCAGGCAGTAGCTGTAGACGCCCTAGTGACACCGTGGGTGTTCCGGTCGGTCTATGTATTTCCTCCTCTTCCTCTCATACCCAAGGTGTTGAGGATAATAAGACAAAGAGGAGTGAGAACAATCCTCATTGTTCCAGATTGGCCACGGAGGACCTGGTATCCGGATCTGCAGGAAATGCTCACAGAAGATCTGTGGCCTCTCCCTCTAAGACAGGACCTGTTGCATCAGGGGCCCTGTCTGTTCCAAGACTTACCGCGGCTGCGTTTGACGGCATGGCGGTTGAATGCCGGATCCTAGCATTCCGGTTGAGGTCATCCCTACGCTGATAAAGGCTAGGAAGGATGTAACGTTAAAACATTACACCGTATATGGCGAAATTATGTTTCTTGGTGTGAGGCCAGGAATGCTCCTACGGAAGAATTCCATCTGGGCCGTTTCCTTCACTTCCTACAAACTGGAGTGAATTTGGGCCTAAAATTAGGCTCTATTAAGGTCCAGATTTCGGCCTTATCCATTTTCTTTCAAAAAGAATTGGCTTCTCTTCCAGAAGTTCAGACTTTTGTAAAAGGAGTGCTGCATATTCAGCCTCCTTTTGTGCCTCCGGTGGCACCTTGGGACCTTAACGTGGTGTTAAGTTTTCTAAAATTACACTGGTTTGAACCACTTAAAACAGTGGAGTTAAAATATCTCACATGGAAGATGGTCATGTTATTAGCCTTGGCTTCGGCTAGGCGAGTGTCGGAATTAGCGGCTTTGTCACATAAAAGCCCATATTTGGTATTCCATGTGGATAGAGCGGAATTGCAGACCCGTCCTCAATTCCTACCAAAAGTGGTCTCATCTTTTCATATGAACCAACCTATTGTGGTGCCTGTGGCTACGCGTGACTTGGAGGATTCCGAGTTACTTGATGTGGTTAGGGCTTTGAAAATTTACGTGGCCAGGATGGCTAGAGTCAGGAAAACTGAAGCGCTGTTTGTCCTGTATGCAACCAACAAGATTGGTGCCCCTGCTTCAAAGCAGGCTATTGCTCGCCGGATTTGTAACACGATTCAGCAAGCGCATTCTATGGCTGGATTGCAGTTACTGAAATCGGTCAAGGCCCATTCCACGAGGAAAGTGGGCTCTTCTTGGGCGGCTGCCCGAGGGGTCTCGGCACTACAGCTGTGTCAAGCTGCTACTTGGTCGGGTTCACACACCTTTGCAAAATACTATAAGTTTGATACCCTGGCTGAGGAGGAACTCATGTTTGCTCAATCGGTGCTGCAGAGTCATCCGCACTCTCCCGCCCGTTTTGGAGCATTGGTATAATCCCCATGGTCCTTACGGAGTCCCCAGCATCCTCTAGGACGTTAGAGAAAATAAGATTTTAAACCTACTGGTAAATCTTTTTCTCGTAGTCCGTAGAGGATGCTGGGCGCCCGTCCCAAGTGCGGACTACTTCTGCAATACTTGTATATAGTTATTGCTTCAATAAGGGTTATGTTATAGTTGCATCGGTCCTGCACTGATGCTATGTTGTTTTTTCATACTGATAACTGGGTAGTTTATCACAAGTTATACGGTGTGATTGGTGTGGCTGGTATGAATCTTGCCCTGGATTAACAAAATCCTTTCCTCATAATGTCCGTCTCCTCTGGGCACAGTTTCTCTAACTGTGGCATAGAGGGAGGAGCCAGTGCACACCCAGAACTAAAGTCTTTCTTAAAGTGCCCATGTCTCCTGTGGAGCCCGTCTATCCCCATGGTCCTTACGGAGTCCCCAGCATCCTCTACGGACTACGAGAAAAAGATTTACCGGTAGGTTTAAAATCTTATTTTCTACTTTATTCTTTTCTATCCTAGTTTATTACGACCAACTCTCATCCAAGGAGTTTGATATTCTACTACCTGCATGCAATTTAAATTGCTTAAATTGTTTATATGGTTGAATTGTCCTTCACAATCCATAATCTGCAACTTGGATGTACTTGTGTCATTGAAAATCTTATAATAAAAATGTATATACAGATACTCAACCTGTATATTGAAAAAAAAAAAAAGTTATAAGACATATGCATTCAATATTTGAAGAAACAAAATAAAATAAAGCTATCTATTGGGTTTCACTAACAAGCACATTGGAAGACTTGACTACTGTTAAAAGACATGCATTACATGGTATAGAGCCACAAACCACAATGTAGTAAAATAAAAACAAACTTACATGTGTATCAAACCTATGTGAGGCTTACATTGATAGTGCACAGGGGCGTCGGAATGGGGGGGCAAGGGGGCAAACATGAGAGAGGCGCCATACAACCTCTTCTGCCTGTGCATGCCCATGCCACCACCAGCTGCAGCAGAGCATGCTGTGTGTTGCTAATAAATAGCACGGGCAGTGCCAGAGCCGGCTCCAGAATGTGCTTAGCCTCTGCGTTCTGCCATACGGGAACCGGGAGAACGCCGCTGCGCAGCGCGCATGGGAAGAGGAGGACGTACCATACCACTGATCCCCACATATAAGTGATCACCAGCAATACATGTGGGCCCGGGGGCGGGGCGGAACGGAGAGCCGCGAGTGCTGTCAGAGCAGTGTACACTGCTTCCTCTCCCCTCTCTTTCTCCTCAACGCTGCAGGTCATCAGAAATTATGGTGGAGCCGATGAAAGCACCTTTATTCAGGATCTGCAGCTCTGATCTGCTGCGTCCTGTGTGCTGCCTGAGCTCCTCCTCCGCTGGGTGCAGCTCATTCACAATCTGAGGTGAGCAATGCTGTGCTGCTCCATCATCTATTATCACTGTAGCTAAAGCCTGTGTATGTGTGCCCCCATATCCCTCACCCCCCCCCCAGTATGTGCGTCCCCATATCCCTCACCCGGCCCCACTATGTGTGTCCCCGTATCTCTCATCCACCCCACTGTATGTGTACCCCCATGTCCCTCACCCGGCCCCACTGTGTGTGTCATAAATATCCCTCACCTGGCCCCACTGTGTGCTTCCACATATCCCTCACCCGGCCCTACTGTGTGTCCCCATAACCCTCACCCACCCCCCTGTATGTGTACCCTCATGTCCCTCCCCGGGTCCCCAGTATGTGTGTCCCCATATCCCTCACCTGGCCCCACTATATGTGTCCCCATATCCCTCACCCAGCCCCACTATGTGTGTCCCCATAACCCTCACCCACCCCCCTGTATGTGTACCCCAATGTCCCTCACCTTGCCCCCAGTATGTGTGTCCCCATATCCCTCACCTGGCCCCACTATGTGTGTCCCCATATCCCTCACCTACCCACCACTGTGTGCGTCCCCATATCTCTTACCCAGCCCCACTGTGTGCGTCCCCATATCCCTCACCCGGCCCCACTGTGATGCGTCCCCATATCCCTCACCCGGCCCCACTGTGTGAGTCCCCATATCCCTCACCCACCCACCACTGTGTGCGTCCCCATATCCCTCACCCGGCCCCACTGTGTGCGTCCCCATATCCCTCACCCGGCCCCACTGTATGCATCCCCATATCCCTCACCCGGCCCCACTGTGTGCTTCCCCATATCCCTCACCGGCCCCACTGTGTGCGTCCCCATATCCCTCACCCGGCCCCACTGTGTGTGTCATAAATATCCCTCACCCGGCCCCACTGTGTGCTTCCACATATCCCTCACCCGGCCCCACTGTGTGTCCCCGTAACCCTCACCCACCCCCCTGTATGTGTACCCCCATGTCCCCCACCGGGTCCCCAGTATGTGTGTCCCCATATCCCTCACCTGTCCCCACTATGTGTGTCCCCATAACCCTCACCAACCCCCCTGTATGTGTACCCCAATGTCCCTCACCGTGCCCCCAGTATGTGTGTCCCCATATCCTTCACCTGGCCCCACTATGTGTGTCCCCATATCCCTCACCTACCCACCACTTTGTGCGTCCCCATATCTCTCACCCAGCCCCACTGTGTGCGTCCCCATATCCCTCACCCGGCCCCACTGTGTGCGTCCACATATCCCTCACCCGGCCCCACTGTGTGCGTCCCCATATCCCTCACCCGGCCCCACTGTATGCATACCCATATCCCTCACCCGACCGCACTGTGTGCGTCCCCATATCCCTCACCCGACCGCACTGTGTGCGTCCCCATATCCCTCACCCGGCCCCACTGTGTGCGTCCCCATATCCCTCACCCGGCCCCACTGTGTGCGTCCCCATATCCATCACCCGGACCCACTGTGTGCATCCCCATATCCCTCACGTGGCCCCACTGAGTGCGTCCACATATCCCTCACCCTCACCCACCCCCCTGTATGTGTACCCCCATGTCCTTCACCGTTCCCCCACTATGTATGTCCCCATATCCCTCACCTGGCGCCACTATGTGTGTCCCCGTAACCCTCACCTAGCCCCTGTATGTGTACCCCCATGTCCCCCACCGGGTCCCCAGTATGTGTGTCCCCATATCCCTCACCTGGCCCCACTATGTGTGTCCCCATATCCCTCACCTAGCCCCACTATGTGTGTCCCCGTAACCCTCACCCACCCCTGTATGTGTACCCCCATGTCCCCCACTGGGCCCCCAGTATGTGTGTCCCCATATCCCTCACCCGGCTGCAGGTGACAGTGACAGAGGGGCAGGTGACAGACTCACTCATCCCGCTGTTAGCAAACATGACACTTGGCTTTTGAACCTGTTTATTGTGTATTTGCTTAGTGCCAGAGAACACAAAGAGCAGCTGCACTTTATGGCCCCTAGCAGAACTGGCTTCAATGGCTGTAAATTTCCATTGTTTCTGAATGAGCCCTCACTTACTGAGCCTGCAGAGTTCTCATTCTGACTAGGGCCCAGATTTATCAAACCTTGTAGAGTGGTAAATAGCACGGAGATAAAGTGCCAACCAACCAGCTCCTAACTGTCATCTTACAGTCTGTGTTTGAAAAATGACAGGTGCTGATTGGTTGTTACGTTATCATGTGCAATTCATCACTCTCTAAATCTTTCTAAATCTGGGCCTAAGTGGCTCTGCCAGGCAAAACGTGTGCAAATGTGTAATGAGCTCTACCTGGCGTAATGTGTATAAGGGGCTACCTGGTATAATGGGCTCTACCTGGCGTAATGTGTATAAGGAGCTACCTTGTATAATGTGTATAATGAGCTCTACCTGGCGTAATGTGTATAAGCGGTTCTACCTGGCATAATGTGTATATCTACTTGGCGTAATGTGTATAAGGGGCTACCTGGTATAATAGACTCTACCTGGCGTAATGTATATAAGGGGCTACCTGGTATAATAGGCTCTACCTGACTTAATGTGTATAAGTGGCTCTACCTGACATAATCTGTATAAGAGGTTACCTGACATATTGTGCATAATGAGCTCTACCTGGCCTAATGTGTATAAGGGGTTACCTGGCATCATGTGTATAATGGGCTTTACCTGGACTAATGTGTATAAGTGGCTCTACCTGGCATAGGGGGTCATTCCGAGTTGATCGCTCGCTAGCTAGTTTTAGCAGCCGTGCAAATGCTGTGCTGCCGCCCACTGGGGAGTGTATTTTAGCTTAGCAGAAGTGCGAACACTTGTGCAGCCGAGCTCTGCAAAAAAAGTTTGTGCAGTTTCAGAGTAGCTCTGAACCTATTCAGCGCTTGTGATCACTTCAGCCTATTCATGTCCGGATTTGACGTCATACACCCGCGCAACGAACGCCCAGCCACGACTGCGTTTTTGCAAACACTCCCTGAAAATGGTCAGTTGACACCCAGTAACGCCCACTTTCTGTCAATCTTCTTGCGGCCGTCAGTGTGAAGAAAAACTTTGCTAGAACCTGTGCACAACCACAACGGTCTTTGTACCCGTACGACGCGCGTGCGCATTGCGGAACATACGCATAAATGCAGTTTTTTCACCTAATCGCTGCGCTGCGAAAATCGTCAGCGAGCGATCAACTCGGAATGACCCCCATAATGTGTATAATGGGCTCTACCTTGCGTAATGTGTATAAGTGGCTCTATCTGGCATCATGTGTACAAGGGGATACTCACTCCCAGCTACTTCATAGAGTTCAGTACAGGTACAAGTGTCCTGTCTAAGGTGGTCAGAAGTTAGGGGCGCCAAACTGAGATTTCATCTTGCCCCCCCCAACCAAAAAACGTTCTGACACCCCTGATAGTGCAAGATCAACACTCTATCAACTCTGCAAACTAGACTGCACATAAATGCCATAAAATTTATCTGAGATTTTAGTAAATAAGGCCCGTTGCTGTCCGGGTCACGCAGCCGTCACGGCCCGCCCCCATACGGTCCGGTCATGTCTGCGTTGTCCTGACTGTGCCCCCAAAATGGCGGCACAACGCCGCTGGCCCGACTCCTCCTGCCCAGTGACCGCCTCTGCCTGTCAATCAGGCAGAGGCGCTCACTGGGCAGAGATGCTGATCGCATCTCTGGCATGTGCCGGTGCACTGCGGCACCAGCACACACGCACCTCAGACCTGATCTCCTGTTGTGTGAATATGCACAGCAGGGATCAGGTCTGAATTAGGCCCTATATACAGCTGTCAGTAAGGCAGGGATGTGCTGCTGCCAGTGAGGCAGGGATGTGCTGCTGGTAGTGAAGCAGTGATGTGCTGCTGTCAGCGAAGCAGTGCTGTGCTGCTGTCAGCGAGACAGGGATGTGCTGCTGTCAGCGAGGCAGGGATGTGCTGCTGTCAGCGAAGCAGGGATGTGCTGCTGTCAGCGAAGCAGGGATGTGCTGCTGTCAGCGAAGCAGGGATGTGCTGCTGTCAGCGAGGCAGGGATGTGCTGCTGTCAGCGAGGCAGGGATGTGCTGCTGTCAGCGAGGCAGGGATGTGCTGCTATAAGTGAGGTAGGGATGTGCTGCTGTCATTGAAGCAGGAATGTGCTGCTGCAGTGAGGCAGAGATATGCAGCCCACTATCTCCCTATCACCCCTGCCTGAGTCACACACTTTCCCTGTCACCCCTGCCTCAGTTACCCACTATCTCCCAGTCACCGCTGCCTCAGTCAACCACTATATCTGCGATCCCTGCCTCAGTCACCCACTATACCAGTCACCCCTGCTTTAGTCACCCACTGTCACCCTATCACCCCTGCTTCAGTCACCCACTATCCCTGTTGATAAAGCTAAATATTTATCTTATATAATACCCTTTATGAGGTCTAAGAACACTGTACGCTAACTACGTATGAAGTACCGTAAGGGTACGCACGTTGCGTAACAATCGCTTAGCCGTGGTCGAGACGCTCAAGCGTTACGTTCGCTCACGGCCAAGAGATCACTGGCAGGCACGCTATTGGCTGCCGACTACCGTAATGATTCGCTATAGCGATGCGAACGCTCGAGACCACGAGGAGATCACCAGCGGCGCAGACGCTCACAATGTTAAACCTTTATCTAAACCATAAACAGTGTATTATGCAGCAACCCTTTGTGTAGTGATATGGTGTAAATGCAACACAGTATAACCTTACTAACTTAAAAGCAGTTTGAGCGTCACCGACGCTCTGAGAATACTTAACTCTATAAGAAATACACAGATACCTGGGCTTAGGGTCCAACGCCTAATATATATATTTTGAATGATATACTTGCAAAAGAATTAATACAAATACAAATCATACACTACAATATAACATAGACTAACTAACCAGATAACTACACAGTAAATACGATACAATTACGTTTAAGAGAAAATGAGAGAAAGAGAAGAGAGAGAGAGAAAGATATGGCCCATAATAACAAAAGAGAGAAACAGTATGATTACGGAGAAAAACTTACGCACAAGGGAAACGATCGCATGCGCCTCTGGACATCCAGCTCCCGATTTTCAGCAATGATAACCGTTGAAGAGTGAGAGCTGGATGTGATTGGCCTTTCTATTTATGCCCCACACACAATGCAATTCAATGGTCCCTACAATCTCATTGTTCATTGGACACAGGAATTCCTCCTCGCATTATAACAAAAGGTCATAGGTTGATTCATACAGGTGGGCTGTGACTATTTCCAACAGCTCAGGTGGGAGGGAAACTGGGTTTCCCGCCGCATGGGTAATAAAGTGCAAATAAAGTAAATGTTCATAAACTTCTTATGTCCATAACTATTCGCACGAGCGATTGATCTGCTTCAAACCAACACCGGAATATTGCTAATTAAATATTCTTCCGATGGATACTAAACACCACTGTACTACTCCTGTCTGACCCTTTGTATCAAACAAAGAGGGATCTCTCTGTCCAGGAACATGCTATATTAACTAAACTTTCAGAATCTATCAAAGGGACCATGATCTAAAAAATACATTATATGGTGAAAATATGTAACGATTGAGTCGCACGCTACGATCACATAAACTCTACCGTAAATACGCATACCGTGCGCCTGCGGGTGCCCGCGACTGTGAGTATGCGCACGTACGGGAGAGCGTACGCATGCGCAGCACGGACCTGTGTGAGGTGCAAATATGGTAGTGTGCATAGAGATATTTTTCTGACTTTGACAGTCCACCCTTTGGCAGTCAACAATAACTGCCACTTCTTGAAAACATTTCAAAAAGAGAAAAATATATGTTAGGGGTTAATACATTTACATGGTTGGGTAAGGGAGGAGAGAGGAGAAGGTGTGAAGAGGGTATGACCTAGTGGGATAGCAGAAGCATGTGTGTATGAGTCCATGTTTGGGGGTCATGTATCATCGTGCCGTACGTGTTTTAAATCAAGCTTCGAGGTATTGCGAAGTATACATTTGAATTCCTTCTTATCCCGCGGTACGGGTCTGTGGATGGGCTGTCAAACTTTACCGAGCTCTTTTCGGCTTTGGTTGTAACAAAATGGGGGAGCACATTTTAGTTGATGATACATGAATGGGGGAGATATGTGATTGCTGATATCTGTGCCTGTATTCCCTATCGACTATGTGTGTCATTACCTGAGGGTTGTAGAAATGAAGAAAATACATAATTACGGTAAATGCGGTGGTATTCTATGTCAGGTAAATGAACATTCGTCGATTGAGGTCTTGTTTGGTGTCTGTTGATTGCAGTCTTCTTTGTGCTTTTGCCCATAAGGTGCGAGCAAAAGCTGTCAATGTCCATAGATTTACAAAAGTGTTGGGCTAGCGTAATTTTAAAATTTTCTAGGGAAACTGGGGATCCATGGCATAGTTCATCAAATCTGTGTATAAGGTTGTCAAAACTTCTTCTTTTAATCCATCTGTTGTCTGTATATCGGCTCATCAAATTCCTCGTCCAAGTGGGTCTTTTTACCTTGGAGGAAACGGAAAAACAGGTGAAAGAAACGGACCGTAGAAATCGCATTTTCATCACATCATTGTTTCTACATTTGGGTCATAAATCAAGTCCATTGGAATTACAGTTTCCTCACTCCTTAAACTCATTACCCTAGTACGTCGATTGCACCTCATTAAAGCCTGACCGCATCTAAATATCAAACCAATTGATATGACAACACCTAAGATACATAGGAGAAACTTCCCAACATCCATTATAACTCCTTGAGCCCATTCTCCTAAACCGGAGAACCAATTTCGCGGGTTCAACCATGACACCCAACTAGTCAGCTCATTACTCACAGCAGCAAGGGTGAGATTGTGTCTCCTGCGAAATTCCCACTTCAGTTGGAGAATATCGTCCATCTTTTGGTCTATGACCTCGACCGGGTCCTCGGTGCTATTCGTAATATATGTGCAACATTTCACGCCGTATTGTGTTGCCAGTGTGACACAATATCCGCCTGTTACTGCTGTGAGGTAATTGAGAACCATTCTATGCTGTACCAGTTCTGTTTTGTAAGCTTGAAGTTCCCTTCCAGTATACCTAAACGTGTCATCATACATTTCAGTGATATTATCTAACAAATTTGCAAGCGCAGAGATGTATCTATAGTTCAGCACTCCTCTAGCAGTGCGAGTGATATCTAACGCGATTAGAAACTGAATCCCGGTGGATTCATGGATCATGTCAGAGGCCGGATGCTCTGTTCTTTCTATCAGGTGCCGTTTAACGATGTGCTCGTAATGAGTATGAGTATAAGGAGTTTGGGCAACACGGTGTATGTCTTTCATTTTGTCATGTGATACAGTCATTACTTCAGGCAGCACTTTTCCAATATAACACAACCCTTCAGAGTTTGGGGCAAGCCACTTATACGCCTTCCTCCCGCATATGAAATATGCATCATCGGGGAGGACATATGGGACGGAGTAGGACATAACCATATTACACACCTTCCATGTGAAATCTCCTAACCCTAATTCTTCCATCTGCTTAGTACACGTATCAGGTTGTACGATATGTGCACAGTATCCTGGTGATACCTCTCCAACTCTCGTAATCCTACTTCCTAGGGTGTACCTATACCGGAAAGATTTTCCTCTACTGGCTATGTGGCGTATAAGCTCTGTATCTGTAGGCATTCTATCTGCTCTATGCGAAAAGGTCATGGTCTGATTACTCCATGACACTTCCCAATTTCCCGGCTTTCGGGGATTGGAGATGTTAAAACATAATAGGGACCTATCCACATGGTATTGGTGGAGCTTCAAACTAGGAGGGCTGGAGATATTAAACCTCCTGTCCACCGGCCTCCCACAACTTAGCTCAAGTACCTCCCCTATCGTTAAAGGAAATGGTACTAGCCCTGATTTGCTATGACCTTGAGGTACTTGAGAGCATACCCAACAATCTGTTTTATTTAACACACTACCCACTAAAGAGTGATAGTCACTCAAGGGATGCCGGTCCATATGGATATTAAAACTGGATTGGCATTTCTTAATGCACCCATCCTCCACTACATTGTCACAGAGCCTACAGATACAGTTTTCTTCAGCTAACAATCCATCACAATTCCTTCTGTGGTCAATGCTATCGGATCGTTTTCTGATACTCGCCTTTGCTTGTTGATTATGTTGTTCTCGGAAAACTACGCCTCCATCTCTGTCATCAGAACCCATTCCAGAACCTCTCTCGAACTCCATGGTACTCTCACCGGAACAGACTGCTCTGGTCAACATCATGGTCAACAGGAAAATCCGGATCACAGTCTCTTGAGGCAAGTCCATCTTAGGAGGAGACGAAGAAGAATGAGAAGGGGGGAAAAATAATTTGAGGGAGAGGGGATGGGAAGTGAAGAAAAACAATAAAAGGGAACAGGGGATCGACAACTGCTTTTAATCTTGTGGTTCTCGATGCTCAGGTGCCGCCTTAGTCCTCCTGGAACAGACACTCCAGTGATACAACCTCTACCGTCTGTTCCTTATCACGGGGCCTCTCTGGATCAGCAACCTTTTTACAGTGGGACGAATGAACCCAAGTCTCTCTCTCAGCAACCTTCAATGCTGTAGTGCTAGTCAATAAGACCTGGTATGGTCCTTCCCATCTGTCAATAAGGCAACCTGAGCGTAGAAAATTCCGTATCATTACATAATCCCCAGGTTCAATGTCATGACAATTACTGTCTGGTAAATCAGGAATCACTAACTTCAGATTATCATTTTGATTCCTTAACTGTTTACTCATGTTAATCAAGTATTTTACAGTCACTTCATTGTTACACTTCAAATCATCCTGAGGGTTAATCATAACATGCGGTTGTCGACCAAACAAGATTTCAAAGGGAGACAGATTAAGAGGGGACCTGGGAGTGGTTCTGATGCTGTACAGTACAATGGGTAAAGCTTCTGGCCATGTCAATCCTGTCTCTGCCATCACTTTACTCAGTTTATTTTTATATAGACAGCTTTTCCTTGCCAATATCTCTCTTTTGCAAAGAGCTGCGCATTGGAAAATTATTTTTAATAGTGCTGTTCACTCTTTCCACTTTCGCACTCGCCTGTGGACGGTATGGAGTGTGCAGCTTGCTATCAATTCCCATCAATTTACACATTCCTTGAAAGACATCACCTGTAAAATGGGTACCCCTATCACTTTCGATAATTCTAGGGATACCATATCTACATACAAATTCCTGCACAATTTTCTTAGCAGTAAACATAGCGGTATTTGTGGCCGCAGGAAATGCTTCAACCCAATTTGAAAAAACATCTATACAAACAAGTACATATTTAAAATTTCGACAAGGGGGTAATTGAATGAAGTCAATCTGTTATATTTTTGCGAAAGAGGTTTATATTGCTGCCCAGGGCGCCCCCCCTGCGCCCTGCACCCTTACAGTGACCGGAGTATGTGAGGTGTATGGGATAGAAAGCTCATATGCTTCACCCATAGTTGTGGCACGGAAAAAGAACGGAGAAATACGACTTTGTATTGACTATCGCACATTGAATAACCGGACCGTGACAGATCAGTATACCGTGCCTAAGATAGATGAAGCACTGGATTGCCTACAAGGGAGTCAGTGGTTCTCGGTACTCGATCTCCGTAGTGGATATTATCAAATCCCTATGAGTATTCATGACAGATGTAAGACAGCATTTATATGTCCTATAGGATTCTTCGAGTTTTTAAAAATGCCGCAAGGAATCAAAGGAGCTCCGGCCACCTTCCAAAGGATGATGGAAAACACGATTGGTGATATGTGTTATAGGGAAGTCCTAGTATATCTGGATGATGTTATTGTCTTTGGAAGGACTCTCGAAGAACACAACATTCGCCTGCTAAAAGTGTTAGATCGCCTGCAGGCTAAAGGGCTAAAATTGTCCATTGAAAAATGTTGCTTATGTCAGTCTGTAGTAAAATACTTGGGACATATTGTCAGTAGACAGGGAATTGCTACTGACCCTGCCAAAGTACAAGCGGTTAAGGATTGGCCCAGGCCCATGTGTTTGAAGGAATTAAGATCGTTTCTGGGATTCTGTGGGTATTACAGGAAATTTGTTCCACAGTATTCTAAGCTGGCTCAACCTCTTACCACGCTAACAAAAGGATATCCCCCTAATAACATGAAGAAACGAGGCAATAGGACTCAGAACACCAAATATTTCAGGCCCCAGGAGCCGTTCGGTGACCGGTGGGATTTGTCATGTGAAGAGGCGTTTAACCAATTAAAGTGGAGTTTGATCCAGGCTCCTGTGCTAGCCTATGCTGATCCGTCACTACCATACTATGTACATATAGATGCATCATACGAGGGACTTGGGGGAGTGCTATATCAGGTGCAGAGTGGTGACAAGAAACCCATCTCCTATGTTAGTCGAGGACTGTCTAATAGTGAAAGAAACTATCCAGTTCATAAATTGGAGTTTCTTGCTTTAAAGTGGGCAGTATCGGACAAGTTTCATGATTATTTGTATGGGGTATCATTTACTGTACTTACTGATAACAATCCTTTGACGTATGTACAGACAACGGCAAAACTCGATGCTACTGGACATCGGTGGCTAGCGACCCTGTCCAATTACAATTTTACCATCAAGTATAAACCAGGAATTAATAACATAGATGCTGATGCATTATCCCGAATGCCACGACAAGAAGATCATATTCAGCCCGCATCTGAAGAATGGATCGAAGTTCCTGCTGCTACTGTGAAGGGATTATGTTTCCAAATTAGAAAGTTGCAGAAAATGCCTATCCCTGCAGTTGTTTCTATGGGTGCTTCCGTGAATGCCCTACCTCCATTATACTGTTGGCTAGATTACGCTGATATGGATGGGTTGGAGGTAGTGACACCAGGACAGATGAGTCAGGAACAACATGCCGATAAAGATATATATCCTATCCTTCAGATGGTAGAGCAACGGTTGAGTAAACCCCCTGATGTACCCATGACTACCAAGGCCTTAATGTTAGTTCGGCAGAAGCGAAAGATGACTATTAATCAAGGTATATTGTTTCGGAAAACTCAAAAATTGGACGGAACCAATAGAATGCAACTGGTGCTTCCTAGTAAATACATTCCTACGGTAATGAGATCACTCCATGATCGTCATGGGCATTTAGGTTATGATAAAACCCAGGGGCTGATTTCCGAGCGGTTTTATTGGCCATACATGAATAAGGAAATCGATGCATACTGCAAGACTTGTGGGAGCTGTATTGTGCGGAAAAAGTTGCCGGAGAGAGCTGCGCCATTGGTTAACATTGTTAGCAATGGACCCATGGATCTAGTATGTCTTGATTACCTGTCATTGGAAGACCCTGGAGGAAAGGAAAACAATATCTTAGTGGTGACAGACCATTTCACGAGATATGCCCAGGCTTATGTGACTACTAACCAGCAAGCAATAACAGTAGCTCGAACCCTCTGGGATAAGTTTTTCATCCATTATGGATTACCCGCTCGGATACACACAGATCAGGGAAGAGACTTTGAGAGTCGGCTCATCCGGGAATTATGTGACTGCTGTGGCATTCGGAAATCTAGAACTACTCCATATCATCCTCAAGGGGATCCACAACCGGAGCGTTTTAACCGTACTCTCCTCAACATGTTGGGCACTTTAAGTGAGGAAAAGAAATCTCGATGGAAACAGTATCTAACACTGTTAGTGCACTCCTATAACTGCACCAAGAATGAGAGTACTGGATATTCTCCATATCTGTTAATGTTTGGACGAGAAGCAAGACTCCCCATCGATGTGAGTTTAGGAACCAAGGTTAACCATCATAGTAGACCCTCTCATAGCCAATACATCCGGCAACTAAGGAGACAGTTGGCGGGAGCCTATCAGACAGCGCAGATTGAAGCCCGGAAATTAGGAGAAAAGAACAAACAAAGATATGACACTCATGTGAAAGAAAATAAGTTAATACCTGGGGATAGAGTATTAATAAGACTGCTCGTGTTGCCTAGACGTCGTAAGCTTAGTAACCGGTGGAAATCACAACCGTATGTTGTGGTGAAACAGCTCCAAAATATTCCTGTATATCAACTACGGCCAGAAAATGAGACAGGACCCATACTGACTTATCACCGTCAACATTTACTACCTATAGCGCCAGGAGTCAGATGGGAAGGGATCGGTATAGACAAGAGAGAAGTAACAAAAGACAGCCGTATGGAGCCATCTATATTAACAACAAGTGAAATTACAGAATTCGAGTCGGATTGTGTCACTCAGGATGAATGGTATGCACCAGGATGGTACTATAAAGAAGCTGGGTCGAGGGGTAATGATAAAGACCACGAGATAGAAGTCGACAAAGATGAGACACACTGGAACCCTACTACTGCCGAGTGGGAAGGAAATAGATGCGAAACTAGTCCAGACAGAGACTGGAATATTCCGGATGATAATGATGACCAAATGGTAGAGGAATCTTTCTCCCAGTCACCCCCATCAGAAATCAGTGTAGAAACCACTAGACAACAGAGGAATAGAAGACCTCCAAACATACTCACTTATGATAGATTAGGTATACCTACTGAGACCCCATTGTTAGTTTATCCTAGAATAGTAATGCTGTGGCCTTATTTTGACTATAATATTGTTAATGTGCATGCATGAAATTGGAGGTACTAACTATATATGATGATCTCTATAATGACAAATGGAGAGATCATCAGGGGGAGAGTGTAATCCTTTAAAAAAAAAAAAAAAAACAATTGGAAAACATACATATATTATAGGTATGTTATAAAACCCCTGTGAAATTTTAATTTATATATATATATAGTGTATGGGGGTATAAATAGTGGCTGTAATGATGCACGGGGATTATTCTCGTGGACATGGCAATGGACTGTGAGGGGAAAGGTCTAGAAGGAGGGAGAGCACGAGGGGTGAGGGAGCTCGTGAAACAGCGGTTGGTGTGGGTGACGCAGCGGTGAAAAAGGACAGAGATGGATGGAGGGAGGACCTGCTATTGATCCGGTGTACAAAGTTTGCAGAGCGGTAAGCTGACAAGCCCTGAAGCCTGCCAGAGAGTGTGAGGTGACGATCGTAGATGAGCCGCCTGAGACGGAGATTCGAGTGACAGCCGGTAATACTCACGCTGCCTGAGAGATGTGCTGTGACCGCGGAGCCGACTACCGTTCAGCCACTGAGGAGGGAGGCGAAAAGGTAGTCTAGCTGCTGACCGCGATCCTAGACTGTGCGGCTGGGAAGAGGGGCTGGAGTGGTGCCTCACCTATTCTTTTAGCTGCTCTGAAATATGATGGGATCCCGCTGACAGATTTGAGAAGACCAACCAAACCAAACTAAGTAAGACAGCGTATGTGTCCGGGCGATCGTAGTTACATGCTGTTGATACACGGTAGAGAGGCAGTGACACAGAAACTCTATTAAATACAGTACCGCAGAGTCGGGGGAGTGGATGCTTTGCAGGCTGTCTTAAATCTATAGGATGACATTAGAGGAGGTGTGATAAGCCATCCTGCATACACACCCTGCTATTAATTTCAGGCACTATAATTACTCCCACTATAATGATTGAGGGGAGGGGATTAACCCCAGAGTGAAGTGCTGAAGGGAATTTGTGGGGAAGTGACATAGACTGATCCTTGGCAGATGATATCTGTTACTAAAACAGATTCATATAACCACAGGGAACTATCCATTATACTAAGTGAAGTGGATTTGACTGCCGGACTGAAATTCAAGATTAATGAAATTCATAGCAAATGGATTATTGCTTTTTAAGGTCATCAGAGTTAGTAGTATTATGGACTGAAGCACTACTAGCAGAAAGCATCAAGATTTAAAGTGTGATATCACTGGATAAATTACTATCCTATTCATATACCCACACCGGTACTGTTTATATTAAGCCACACTCCTCAGTAACTTTAAGGGAAGGAGGAATAGACTGAGAATATATTAGATTTCTCTAATCTCTACCGCACCATTCTAAATAACTGTATTTTGGTAAAAAGTTATTTCTTCTGCCTCCTCCCCTATGAGCTTTGTACCTACTTATTTTTCCGTATATAGTGGAAGAGACCATAATATTCAGAGGTACAGTAGTGTGAGTGGCACATTATAAAGAAAGGGACTATGATATATGGAATATTAGTATTAGTCACTCCCTATATTGCTGAATATAACCGAAGTATCTATATAATTCTCTCGGCCAGTGAATGAAAATTGAAAGTGACTACAGACTTTACCGAAATACAAGTTTAGTGTAGAAGCTGTGTTCTTTAGAGACTTTAGTTGAAATAATGAGTAGCACTATGTTATAATCCCATCATTTGACAATAGAAGATAGCTGTCAAGAAGTATATAGAAGACTCCATCCCTGGATACAAGCATAAGGAAAACTAAGTGGGAGTGTCTCTCTAAATTCATTTAATTGTTGTTCTGAATGGAATATATAACCATCTTATCCATAATGGACTAGATTCTATATCAAGGAAGAATGACAGTAAACTAGATACAACAAAGAATATTATACACTAACAAAGGAGACTGATAGATATGTTCTAAGTTAGCTAGCAGACATACCACTCATTATTGGTGGATCAGAACACAGAATTAATACAAGTATCATATACCTATTAAAGGATACAGTGAGCTCATTATTGTTTGGTACCACCTGCGCAGGGGGTAATATTAAGAGTAAGTTTAAATCCCGGGTCCATAGTCTTTTAGACTATTGCATATACCTCTGGGTTTTTTTTGTATTGCATGCATTCTCTCTGTACTATTGGGGTGTACCCTTGTTATACTTGTTAAAGTAATGTATTGTTGATTTTGAAATGCTACATGACTAGGGAAAAGTATACGGATAAAATAAAATTACTTACCAAATATATCTGGTCCATATTGTCCAAGAAATCCTGATCCAAGAGAGTATTGGCGTATATAGGAGACCCGAAACATAACGAATATTTCCGGATTAGTAAGGTGAGCTGAATACATTATTTTATATAGAGGGTCATATCCTTAAAAGTTCTGTATAGATATATATTTCTAAACTAAAGCCAAATAAAATACACCACACCCTTTCCAATACCCAACCCCGTACAGGGTAAGGTTCTCCCAAGCGAACCAGGGTATATATATCCGCTTGGGTGGAGGCACGCCATATTTCCTAACCCTTGGATTCAAGAAGCAGAAAAAGGGTTACAGCTACATCCCTGATGCCTCTATTCCCTACGCTACATTCCTGATGCCTCTATAACCTACGCTACATCCCTGACGCCTCTATACCCTACGCTACATCCCTGACGCCTCTATACAGTACAATGCATTACTGATCCCTCTAGACCATACATCCTCATTACATCAGAGAGATAGTGAAACACTGGAAAAAATAAGGATAAAGTGGACTACAGAAACTGATGCTCTAAACAAAGGAGAGAGAGATAAAAGCACAAGGGAAAGTGGTCAATCGGAACACCATAGAGAGAGGAGAGATAGAAATGCCTGAAAAAGTAAAGGGGGTTGGGTATGGCATCCGGCGCTCGGGATTCCAGCAGTCACATGATACCTAATCCTAATCCTAACCCCCTGGGGGGGTGGCGGATAGGGCTAACCCTCAGGGGGTGGCAGCTAGGACTAACCCCCCCCCCTCCTAGTGCCTTCCCTAACACCCCCTCCCCCAGTCCTAACCCTCCCTCCAATACTCGCCTTCGGGATGTTGGCTGTCTGTGTGCCGGCACCAGTCTCCCAAGTGGTGTCAGGATTCCAACATCGGTCAAATGACCGCCGGTATACCGTCTGCCGGGATGGTAAATGTATCCTGAGGACAGGTAGTGGGCAAGGAGATGGCTGGAGAAAGCTGCACAGCCATGCCTTGCAAGTTCGAGAGAGATGTTGAATTTCAGCACTTCAAGTCAGAGCCTGCCCCCTGCTGCCCAAGCAGTCCGTGACAGTTAGTGTCGAGGAGGGGGGAATTTGTGCATGTGTGCTATCAGTGTGTGTGTGGGGGGGGTTGGGGGGGTGGAGGATGTGTGTGACTGTGAGGGAGCTGTCAGTGTCAGTGGGGAGAGGAGCAGGAGGGAGTTGTCAGTGTGTGGAAGTGATGAGAGTTGTCAGTACTGGGGAAATGTGTGTGTGTGTGTGTGTGTGTGTGTGTGTACTAGATTTAGGAGTGTGTGTTTGTGAGAGGTTTCAGTTGGGGAATTAGAGTTCATACAGTAATTAAATGTTTTCATATTGAGAACTACATCTCCCAGCATATACAGTGTGCTGGGGATGCTAACAAGCTTTATTTAAAAGTTTAAAAAACATTGCTTTTATGACTGCAATGGTTAAAAAGGGAGAGCTATAAATCAATTTATCAGTGAATGATCGCAGTTTGAGCTGTTACATTTTACTGAACCACCTATCCCTCCACACTCAGTGAGAAACATCTTCACCCTTAAATAAAGATTTTCTTAATTCCTTACCTGTGTGATAATTAGATATCACCTTGTTTTCGCATTAAACAGACTTCCACATGAGAAAGCAGCAAGGATGCAGTGGCGTTAATGTTTCCTGGTGTCAACTTGTATTATTTCAGTAGACATTGAAATGAGGATGCATCTTGCTGCCTTTCCAATGAAGCAAGTTTAATTTAGTAATAGGTGAAAAACCATCCTTACAAAGGTGTTAATCAGAGACTTGGCTTTGTGGACACTTTTCAGAGAACAAATTTGTTAGCATAAAAATAAAGCAAGAAAATGAAGAGCTGTTTAATCACTCAATTGGATTTTTCTGCCAGCATATTTTTTTTCTCTGCAAACCACTGCTAAATTGTGCTTCCTAGCTGTTTTTATAAAATCAATGAATCAAATCTAACTCTGATTACATCAGAGAAGGCCAGGTACCCTACACCATAAGAGGGGGTTTGAAATTTTGACTTGTCTACTTAAAGATCACCAAAATCTGATAACAAGATCAATTACATCCCTGGGTGGGATTGAACCACCAACCTTTTAGTTAATAGCCATACACACTAACTGATTGCGCCACAAAGACACTTTGCGAAAGGGCATACTGACAAAGGCTAATAAGCATTCATCTAAAACGTTTCCAAGAAAAACTTTAAAAAGTCAATAATCTGGAGAGTTTTTGTAAGATGTTTCTTCCATCAACCAACGAAGAAACACATTGGTACTTTCCCATGATGAGTGAGTGCTTCAGGATCTCTTGCACTTACATGTGCAGCAGAGTACAGCAATGGAAGCATGCTGGGCCCATAACCCAGAGGTAGGCAGATTGAAACTATCCTTTGCTATATGCTTTTTTTTTGTTAATTAAAGTAATCCAAAACTGGGATTGATATTTTGGCTCTTTTATTTTTACTTAAAGTACAATAACTTTTACCATTTTAATTTGTTTTAATAGTATATTGACAGTATTGTTTTCTTTCAAAAATCCACTTAATTTTCTTTACCCTATTATTAAAATGGTAATTGACAAAAACATACTACATTGTCACCAGAAGAGCAATACAAAATGTACAAGTGATATATTAAAATCATCTTTCCAGCTTGAATTTCAATGATGCATTGGGGCAACGATTTTGTGAGAAACATCTTCACCCTTAAATAAAGATTTTCTTAATTCCTTACCTGTGTGATAATTAGATATCACCTTGTTTTCGCATTAAACAGACTTCCACATGAGAAAGCAGCAAGGATGCAGTGGCGTTAATGTTTCCTGGTGTCAACTTGTATTATTTCAGTAGACATTGAAATGAGGATGCATCTTGCTGCCTTTCCAATGAAGCAAGTTTAATTTAGTAATAGGTGAAAAACCATCCTTACAAAGGTGTTAATCAGAGACTTTGCTTTGTGGACACTTTTCAGAGAACAAATTTGTTACCATAAAAATAAAGCCAGAAAATGAAGAGCTGTTTAATCACTCAATTGGATTTTTCTGCCAGCATATTTTTTTTCTCTGCAAACCACTGCTAAATTGTGCTTCCTAGCTGTTTTTATAAAATCAATGAATCAAATCTAACTCTGATTACATCAGAGAAGGCCAGGTACCCTACACCATAAGAGGGGGTTTGAAATTTTGACTTGTCTACTTAAAGATCACCAAAATCTGATAACAAGATCAATTACATCCCTGGGTGGGATTGAACCACCAACCTTTTAGTTAATAGCCGTACACACTAACTGATTGCGCCACAGAGACACTTTGCGAAAGGGCATACTGACAAAGGCTAATAAGCATTCATCTAAAACGTTTCCTAGAAAAACTTTAAAAAGTCAATAATCTGGAGAGTTTTTGTAAGATGTTTCTACCATCAACCAACGAAGAAACACATTGGTACTTTCCCATGATGAGTGAGTGCTTCAGGATCTCTTGCACTTACATGTGCAGCAGAGTACAGCAATGGAAGCATGCTGGGCTCATAACCCAGAGGTAGGCAGATTGAAACTATCCTCTGCTGTATGCTTTTTTTTTTTTTATTAAAGTAATTGATTAAACAGCTCTTCATTTTCTGGCTTTATTTTTATGCTAACAAATTTGTTCTCTGAAAAGTGTCCACAAAGCCAAGTCTCTGATTAACACCTTTGTAGGGATGGTTTTTCACCTATTACTAAATTAAACTTGCTTCATTGGAAAAGCAGCAAGATGCATCCTCATTTCAATGTCTACTGAAATAATACAGGTTGAAACCAGGAAACATTAACGCCACTGCATCCTTGCTGCTTTCTCATGTGGAAGTCTGTTTAATGTGAAAACAAGGTGATATCTAATTAGCACACAGGTAAGGAATTACGAAAATCTTTATTTAAGGGTGAAGATGTTTCTCACAAAATTGTTGCCCCAATGCATCATTGAAATTCAAGCTGGAAAGATGATTTTAATATATCACTTGTACATTTTGTATTGCTCTTCTGGTGACAATGTAGTTTTTTTTTGTCAATTACCATTTTAATAATAGGGTAAAGAAAATTAAGTGGATTTTTGAAAGAAAACTATACTGTCAATATACTATTAAAACAAATTAAAATGGTAAAAGTTATTGTACTTTAAGTAAAAATAAAAGAGCAAAAATATCAATCCCAGTTTTGATTACTTAAATTAACAAAAAAAAATGCATATAGCAAAGGATAGTTTCAATCTGCCTACCTCTGGGTTATGGGTCCAGCATGCTTCCATTGCAGTACTCTGCTGCACATGTAAGTGCAAGAGATCCTGAAGCACTCACTCATCATGGGAAAGTACCAATGTGTTTATTCGTTGGTTGATGGAAGAAACATCTTACAAAAACTCTCCAGATTATTGATTTTTTAATGTTTTTCTAGGAAACGTTCTAGATGTATGCTTATTAGCCTTTGTCAGTATGTACATTTTGCAAAGTGTCTCTGTGGCGCAATCGGTTAGTGTGCTCGACTATTAACCAAAAGGTTGGTGGTTCAATCCCACCCAGGGACGTAATTGACCTTGTGATCAGATTTTGGTGATATTTAAGTAGACAAGTCAAAATTTCAAACCCCCTCTTATTGTGTAGGGTACCTGGCCTTCTCTGATGTAATCAGAGTTAGATTTGATTCAGTGATTTTATAAAAAACAGCTAGGAAGCACAATTTAGCAGTGGGTTGCAGAGAAAAAAAATATGCTGGCAGAAAAATCCAATTGAGTGATTAAACAGCTCTTCATTTTCTGGCTTTATTTTTATGCTAACAAATTTGTTCTCTGAAAAGTGTCCACAAAGCCAAGTCTCTGATTAACACCTTTGTAAGGATGGTTTTTCACCTATTACTAAATTAAACTTGCTTCATTGGAAAGGCAGCAAGATGCATCCTCATTTCAATGTCTACTGAAATAATACAAGTTGACACCAGGAAACATTAACGCCACTGCATCCTTGCTGCTTTCTCATGTGGAAGTCTGTTTAATGTGAAAACAAGGTGATATCTAATTAGCACACAGGTAAGGAATTAAGAAAATCTTTATTTAAGGGTGAAGATGTTTCTCACAAAATTGTTGACCCAATGCATCATTGAAATTCAAGCTGGAAAGATGAATTTAATATATCACTTGTACATTTTGTATTGCTCTTCTGGTGACAATGTAGTTTGTTTTTGTCAATTACCATTTTAATAATAGGGTAAAGAAAATGAAGTGGATTTTTGAAAGAAAACAATACTGTCAATATACTATTAAAACAAATTAAAATGGTAAAAGTTATTGTACTTTAAGTAAAAATAAAAGAGACAAAATATCAATCCCAGTTTTGGATTACTTTAATTAACAAAAAAAAATGCATATAGCAGAGGATAGTTTCAATCTGCCTACCTCTGGGTTATGGGCCCAGCATGCTTCCATTGCTGTACTCTGCTGCACATGTAAGTGCAAGAGATCCTGAAGCACTCACTCATCATGGGAAAGTACCAATGTGTTTCTTCGTTGGTTGATGGAAGAAACATCTTACAAAAACTCTCCAGATTATTGACTTTTTAAAGTTTTTCTAGGAAACGTTTTAGATGAATGCTTATTAGCCCTTGTCAGTATATACTTTTGCAATGTGTCTCTGTGGCGCAATTAGTTAGTGTGTACGGCTATTAACCAAAAGGTTGGTGGTTCAATCCCACCCAGGTACGTAATTGACCTTGTTATCAGATTTTGGTGATCTTTAAGTAGACAAGTCAAAATTTCAAACCCCCTGTTATGGTGTAGGGTACCTGGCCTTCTCTGATGTAACCAGAGTTAGATTTGATTCAGTGATTTTATAAAAACAGCTAGGAAGCACAATTTAGCAGTGGGTTGCAGAGAAAAAGAAATATGCTGGCAGAAAAATCCAATTGAGTGATTAAACAGCTCTTCATTTTCTGGCTTTATTTTTATGCTAACAAATTTGTTCTCTGAAAAGTGTCCACAAAGCAAAGTCTCTGATTAACACCTTTGTAGGGATGGTTTTTCACCTATTACTAAATTAAACTTGCTTCATTGGAAAGGCAGCAAGATGCATCCTCATTTCAATGTCTACTGAAATAATACAGGTTGACACCAGGAAACATTAACGCCACTGCATCCTTGCTGCTTTCTCATGTGGAAGTCTGTTTAATGTGAAAACAAGGTGATATCTAATTAGCACACAGGTAAGGAATTAAGAAAATCTTTATTTAAGGGTGAAGATGTTTCTCACAAAATCGTTGCCCCAATGCATCATTGAAATTCAAGCTGGAAAGATGATTTTAATATATCACTTGTACATTTTGTATTGCTCTTCTGGTGACAATGTAGTTTGTTTTTGTCAATTACCATTTTAATAATAGGGTAAAGAAAATGAAGTGGATTTTTGAAAGAAAACAATACTGTCAATATACTATTAAAACAAATTAAAATGGTAAAAGTTATTGTACTTTAAGTAAAAATAAAAGAGCCAAAATATCAATCCCAGTTTTGGATTACTTTAATTAACAAAAAAAAATGCATATAGCAGAGGATAGTTTCAATCTGCCTACCTCTGGGTTATGGGCCCAGCATGCTTCCATTGCTGTACTCTGCTGCACATGTTAGTGCAAGAGATCCTGAAGCACTCACTCATCATGGGAAAGTACCAATGTGTTTCTTCGTTGGTTGATAGAAGAAACATCTTACAAAAACTCTCCAGATTATTGACTTTTTTAAGTTTTTCTAGGAAACGTTTTAGATGAATGCTTATTAGCATTTGTCAGTATGTACTTTTGCAAAGTGTCTCTGTGGCGCAATCAGTTAGTGTGTACGGCTATTAACCAAAAGGTTGGTGGTTCAATCCCACCCAGGGACGTAATTGACCTTGTTATCAGATTTTGGTGATCTTTAAGTAGACAAGTCAAATTTCATACCCCCTGTTATTGTGTAGGGTACCTGGCCTTCTCTGATGTAATCAGAGTTAGATTTGATTCAATGATTTTATAAAAACATCTAGGAAGCACAATTTAGCAGTGGGTTGCAGAGAAAAAGAAATATGCTGGCAAAAAAATCAAATTGCGTGATTAAACAGCTCTTCATTTTCTGGCTTTATTTTTATGCTAACAAATTTGTTCTCTGAAAAGTGTCCACAAAGCCAAGTCTCTGATTAACACCTTTGTAGGGATGGTTTTTCACCTATTACTAAATTAAACTTGCTTCATTGGAAAAGCAGCAAGATGCATCCTCATTTCAATGTCTACTGAAATAATACAGGTTGAAACCAGGAAACATTAACGCCACTGCATCCTTGCTGCTTTCTCATGTGGAAGTCTGTTTAATGTGAAAACAAGGTGATATCTAATTAGCACACAGGTAAGGAATTACGAAAATCTTTATTTAAGGGTGAAGATGTTTCTCACAAAATTGTTGCCCCAATGCATCATTGAAATTCAAGCTGGAAAGATGATTTTAATATATCACTTGTACATTTTGTATTGCTCTTCTGGTGACAATGTAGTTTTTTTTGTCAATTACCATTTTAATAATAGGGTAAAGAAAATTAAGTGGATTTTTGAAAGAAAACTATACTGTCAATATACTATTAAAACAAATTAAAATGGTAAAAGTTATTGTACTTTAAGTAAAAATAAAAGAGCAAAAATATCAATCCCAGTTTTGATTACTTAAATTAACAAAAAAAAATGCATATAGCAAAGGATAGTTTCAATCTGCCTACCTCTGGGTTATGGGTCCAGCATGCTTCCATTGCAGTACTCTGCTGCACATGTAAGTGCAAGAGATCCTGAAGCACTCACTCATCATGGGAAAGTACCAATGTGTTTATTCGTTGGTTGATGGAAGAAACATCTTACAAAAACTCTCCAGATTATTGATTTTTTAATGTTTTTCTAGGAAACGTTCTAGATGTATGCTTATTAGCCTTTGTCAGTATGTACATTTTGCAAAGTGTCTCTGTGGCGCAATCGGTTAGTGTGCTCGACTATTAACCAAAAGGTTGGTGGTTCAATCCCACCCAGGGACGTAATTGACCTTGTGATCAGATTTTGGTGATATTTAAGTAGACAAGTCAAAATTTCAAACCCCCTCTTATTGTGTAGGGTACCTGGCCTTCTCTGATGTAATCAGAGTTAGATTTGATTCAGTGATTTTATAAAAAACAGCTAGGAAGCACAATTTAGCAGTGGGTTGCAGAGAAAAAAAATATGCTGGCAGAAAAATCCAATTGAGTGATTAAACAGCTCTTCATTTTCTGGCTTTATTTTTATGCTAACAAATTTGTTCTCTGAAAAGTGTCCACAAAGCCAAGTCTCTGATTAACACCTTTGTAAGGATGGTTTTTCACCTATTACTAAATTAAACTTGCTTCATTGGAAAGGCAGCAAGATGCATCCTCATTTCAATGTCTACTGAAATAATACAAGTTGACACCAGGAAACATTAACGCCACTGCATCCTTGCTGCTTTCTCATGTGGAAGTCTGTTTAATGTGAAAACAAGGTGATATCTAATTAGCACACAGGTAAGGAATTAAGAAAATCTTTATTTAAGGGTGAAGATGTTTCTCACAAAATTGTTGACCCAATGCATCATTGAAATTCAAGCTGGAAAGATGAATTTAATATATCACTTGTACATTTTGTATTGCTCTTCTGGTGACAATGTAGTTTGTTTTTGTCAATTACCATTTTAATAATAGGGTAAAGAAAATGAAGTGGATTTTTGAAAGAAAACAATACTGTCAATATACTATTAAAACAAATTAAAATGGTAAAAGTTATTGTACTTTAAGTAAAAATAAAAGAGACAAAATATCATTCCCAGTTTTGGATTACTTTAATTAACAAAAAAAAAAAAGCATATAGCAGAGGATAGTTTCAATCTGCCTACCTCTGGGTTATGGGCCCAGCATGCTACCATTGCAGTACTCTGCTGCACATGTAAGTGCAAGAGATCCTGAAGCACTCACTCATCATGGGAAAGTACCAATGTGTTTCTTCGTTGGTTGATGGAAGAAACATCTTACAAAAACTCTCCAGATTATTGACTTTTTAAAGTTTTGCTAGGAAACGTTTTAGATGAATGCTTATTAGCCTTTGTCAGTATGGAATTTTGCAAAGTGTCTCTGTGGCGCAATCAGTTAGTATGTACGGCTATTAACCAAAAGGTTGGTGGGTCAATCCCACCCAGGGACCTAATTGACCTTGTTATCAAATTTTGGTGATCTTTAAGTAGACAAGTCAAAATTTCAAACCCCCTGTTATGGTGTTGGGTACCTGGCCTTCTCTGATGTAATCAGAGTTAGATTTGATTCAGTGATTTTATAAAAACAGCTAGGAAGCACAATTTAGCAGTGGGTTGCAGAGAAAAAAAATATGCTGGCAGAAAAATCCAATTGAGTGATTAAACAGCTCTTTATTTTCTTGCTTTATTTTTATGCTAACAAATTTGTTCTCTGAAAAGTGTCCACAAAGCCAAGTCTCTGATTAACACCTTTGTAAGGATGGTTTTTCACCTATTACTAAATTAAACTTGCTTCATTGGAAAGGCAGCAAGATGCATCCTCATTTCAATGTCTACTGAAATAATACAGGTTGACACCAGGAAACATTAACGCCACTGCATCCTTGCTGCTTTCTCATGTGGAAGTCTGTTTAATGTGAAAACAAGGTGATATCTAATTAGCACACAGGTAAGGAATTAAGAAAATCTTTATTTAAGGGTGAAGATGTTTCTCACAAAATCGTTGCCCCAATGCATCATTGAAATTCAAGCTGGAAAGATGATTTTAATATATCACTTGTACATTTTGTATTGCTCTTCTGGTGACAATGTAGTTTGTTTTTGT
Source organism: Pseudophryne corroboree (assembly GCF_028390025.1). Taxonomy (NCBI): domain Eukaryota; kingdom Metazoa; phylum Chordata; class Amphibia; order Anura; family Myobatrachidae; genus Pseudophryne; species Pseudophryne corroboree. Next base: position 34,058 of record NW_026970282.1, on the reverse strand, counting down.
CAATTACCATTTTAATAAAAGGGTAAAGAAAATTAAGTGGATTTTTGAAAGAAAACTATACTGTCAATATACTATTAAAACAAATTAAAATGGTAAAAGTTATTGTACTTTAAGTAAAAATAAAAGAGCAAAAATATCAATCCCAGTTTTGATTACTTAAATTAACAAAAAAAATGCAAATAGCAAAGGATAGTTTCAATCTGCCTACTTCTGGTTTATGGGTCCAGCATGCTTCCATTGCAGTACTCTGCTGCACATGTAAGTGCAAGAGATCCTGAAGCACTTACTCATCATGGGAAAGTACCAATGTGTTTCTTCGTTGGTTGATGGAAGAAAAATCTTACAAAAACTCTCCAGATTATTGACTTTTTAAAGTTTTTCTAGGAAACGTTTTAGATGAATGCTTATTAGCCTTTGTCAGTATAGACTTTTGCAAAGTGTCTCTGTGGCACAATCAGTTAGTATGTACGGCTATTAACCAAAAGGTTGGTGGTTCAATCCCACCCAGGGACCTAATTGACCTTGTTATCAGATTTTGGTGATCTTTACATAGACAAGTCAAAATTTCAAACCCCCTGTTATAGTGTAGGGTACCTGGCCTTCTCTGATGTAATCAGAGTTAGATTTGATTCAGTGATTTTATAAAAACAGCTAGGAAGCACAATTTAGCAGTGGGTTGCAGAGAAAAATAAAAATGCTGGCAAAAAAATCCAATTGAGTGATTAAACAGCTCTTCATTTTCTGGCTTTATTTTTATGCTAACAAATTTGTTCTCTGAAAAGTGTCCACAAAGCTAAGTCTCTGATTAACACCTTTGTAGGGATGGTTTTTCACCTATTACTAAATTAAACTTGCTTCATTGGAAAGGCAGCAAGATGCATCCTCATTTCAATGTCTACTGAAATAATACAAGTTGACACCAGGAAACATTAACGCCACTGCATCCTTGCTGCTTTCTCATGTGGAAGTCTGTTTAATGTGAAAACAAGGTGATATCTAATTAGCACACAGGTAAGGAATTAAGAAAATCTTTATTTAAGGGTGAAGATGTTTCTCACAAAATCGTTGCCCCAATGCATCATTGAAATTCAAGCTGGAAAGATGATTTTAATATATCACTTGTACATTTTGTATTGCTCTTCTGGTGACAATGTAGTTTGTTTTTGTCAATTACCATTTTAATAATAGGGTAAAGAAAATTAAGTGGATTTTTGAAAGAAAACAATACTGTCAATATACTATTAAAACAAATTAAAATGGTAAAAGTTATTGTACTTTAAGTAAAAATAAAAGAGACAAAATATCAATCCCAGTTTTGGATTACTTTAACAAACAAAAAAATGCATATAGCAGAGGATAGTTTCAATCTGCCTACCTCTGGGTTATGGGCCCAGCATGCTTCCATTGCTGTACTCTGCTGCACATGTAAGTGCAAGAGATCCTGAAGCACTCACTCATCATGGGAAAGTACCAATGTGTTTCTTCGTTGGTTGATAGAAGAAACATCTTACAAAAACACTCCAGATTATTGACTTTTTTAAGTTTTTCTAGGAAACGTTTTAGATGAATGCTTATTAGCATTTGTCAGTATGTACTTTTGCAAAGTGTCTCTGTGGCGCAATCAGTTAGTGTGTACAGCTATTAACCAAAAGGTTGGTGGTTCAATCCCACCCAGGGACGTAATTGACTTTGTTATCAGATTTTGGTGATCTTTAAGTAGACAAGTCAAATTTCATACCCCCTGTTATGGTGTAGGGTACCTGGCCTTCTCTGATGCAATCAGAGTTAGATTTGATTTAGTGATTTTATAAAAACATCTAGGAAGCACAATTTAGCAGTGGGTTGCAGAGAAAAAGAAATATGCTGGCAAAAAAAACAAATTGCGTGATTAAACAGCTCTTCATTTTCTGGCTTTATTTTTATGCTAACAAATTTGTTCTCTGAAAAGTGTCCACAAAGCCAAGTCTCTGATTAACACCTTTGTAGGGATGGTTTTTCACCTATTACTAAATTAAACTTGCTTCATTGGAAAGGCAGCAAGATGTATCCTCATTTCAATGTCTACTGAAATAATACAGGTTGACACCAGGAAACATTAACGCCACTGCATCCTTGCTGCTTTCTCATGTGGAAGTCTGTTTAATGTGAAAACAAGGTGATATCTAATTAGCACACATGTAAGGAATTAAGAAAATCTTTATTTAAGGGTGAAGATGTTTCTCACAAAATTGTTGACCCAATGCATCATTGAAATTCAAGCTGGAAAGATGATTTTAATATATCACTTGTACATTTTGTATTGCTCTTCTGGTGACAATGTAGTTTGTTTTTGTCAATTACCATTTTAATAATAGGGTAAAGAAAATGAAGTGGATTTTTGAAAGAAAACAATACTGTCAATATACTATTAAAACAAATTAAAATGGTAAAAGTTATTGTACTTTAAGTAAAAATAAAAGAGACAAAATATCAATCCCAGTTTTGGATTACTTTAATTAACAAAAAAAAATGCATATAGCAGAGGATAGTTTCAATCTGCCTACCTCTGGGTTATGAGCCCAGCATGCTTCCATTGCAGTACTCTGCTGCACATGTAAGTGCAAGAGATCCTGAAGCACTCACTCATCATGGGAAAGTACCAATGTGTTTCTTCGTTGGTTGATGGAAGAAACATCTTACAAAAACTCTCCAGATTATTGACTTTTTAAAGTTTTTCTAGGAAACGTTTTAGATGAATGCTTATTAGCCTTTGTCAGTACAGACTTTTGCAAAGTGTCTCTGTGGCGCAATCAGTTAGTATGTACGGCTATAAACCATAAGGTTGGTGGTTCAATCCCACCCAGGGACCTAATTTCCCTTGTTATCAGATTTTGGTGATCTTTAAGTAGACAAGTCAAAATTTCAAACCCCCTGTTACGGTGTAGGGTACCTGGCCTTCTCTGATGTAATCAGAGTTAGATTTGATTCAGTGATTTTATAAAAACAGCTAGGAAGCACAATTTAGCAGTGGGTTGCAGAGAAAAAAAATATGCTGGCAGAAAAATCCAATTGAGTGATTAAACAGCTCTTCATTTTCTGGCTTTATTTTTATGCTAACAAATTTGTTCTCTGAAAAGTGTCCACAAAGCCAAGTCTCTGATTAACACCTTTGTAAGGATGGTTTTTCACCTATTACTAAATTAAACTTGCTTCATTGGAAAGGCAGCAAGATGCATCCTCATTTCAATGTCTACTGAAATAATACAAGTTGACACCAGGAAACATTAACGCCACTGCATCCTTGCTGCTTTCTCATGTGGAAGTCTGTTTAATATGAAAACAAGGTGATATCTAATTAGCACACAGGTAAGGAATTAAGAAAATCTTTATTTAAGGGTGAAGATGTTTCTCACAAAATCGTTGCCCCAATGCATCATTGAAATTCAAGCTGGAAAGATGATTTTAATATATCACTTGTACATTTTGTATTGCTCTTCTGGTGACAATGTAGTTTGTTTTTGTCAATTACCATTTTAATAATAGGGTAAAGAAAATTAAGTGGATTTTTGAAAGAAAACAATACTGTCAATATACTATTAAAACAAATTAAAATGGTAAAAGTTATTGTACTTTAAGTAAAAATAAAAGAGACAAAATATCAATCCCAGTTTTGGATTACTTTAATTAACAAAAAAAAATGCATATAGCAGAGGATAGTTTCAATCTGCCTACCTCTGGGTTATGGGCCCAGCATGCTTCCATTGCTGTACTCTGCTGCACATGTAAGTGCAAGAGATCCTGAAGCACTCACTCATCATGGGAAAGTACCAATGTGTTTCTTCGTTGGTTGATGGAAGAAACATCTTACAAAAACTCTCCAGATTATTGACTTTTTAAAGTTTTTCTAGGAAACGTTTTAGATGAATGCTTATTAGCCCTTGTCAGTATATACTTTTGCAATGTGTCTCTGTGGCGCAATTAGTTAGTGTGTACGGCTATTAACCAAAAGGTTGGTGGTTCAATCCCACCCAGGTACGTAATTGACCTTGTTATCAGATTTTGGTGATCTTTAAGTAGACAAGTCAAAATTTCAAACCCCCTGTTATGGTGTAGGGTACCTGGCCTTCTCTGACGTAACCAGAGTTAGATTTGATTCAGTGATTTTATAAAAACAGCTAGGAAGCACAATTTAGCAGTGGGTTGCAGAGAAAAAGAAATATGCTGGCAGAAAAATCCAATTGAGTGATTAAACAGCTCTTCATTTTCTGGCTTTATTTTTATGCTAACAAATTTGTTCTCTGAAAAGTGTCCACAAAGCAAAGTCTCTGATTAACACCTTTGTAGGGATGGTTTTTCACCTATTACTAAATTAAACTTGCTTCATTGGAAAGGCAGCAAGATGCATCCTCATTTCAATGTCTACTGAAATAATACAGGTTGACACCAGGAAACATTAACGCCACTGCATCCTTGCTGCTTTCTCATGTGGAAGTCTGTTTAATGTGAAAACAAGGTGATATCTAATTAGCACACAGGTAAGGAATTAAGAAAATCTTTATTTAAGGGTGAAGATGTTTCTCACAAAATCGTTGCCCCAATGCATCATTGAAATTCAAGCTGGAAAGATGATTTTAATATATCACTTGTACATTTTGTATTGCTCTTCTGGTGACAATGTAGTTTGTTTTTGTCAATTACCATTTTAATAATAGGGTAAAGAAAATGAAGTGGATTTTTGAAAGAAAACAATACTGTCAATATACTATTAAAACAAATTAAAATGGTAAAAGTTATTGTACTTTAAGTAAAAATAAAAGAGCCAAAATATCAATCCCAGTTTTGGATTACTTTAATTAACAAAAAAAAATGCATATAGCAGAGGATAGTTTCAATCTGCCTACCTCTGGGTTATGGGCCCAGCATGCTTCCATTGCTGTACTCTGCTGCACATGTTAGTGCAAGAGATCCTGAAGCACTCACTCATCATGGGAAAGTACCAATGTGTTTCTTCGTTGGTTGATAGAAGAAACATCTTACAAAAACTCTCCAGATTATTGACTTTTTTAAGTTTTTCTAGGAAACGTTTTAGATGAATGCTTATTAGCATTTGTCAGTATGTACTTTTGCAAAGTGTCTCTGTGGCGCAATCAGTTAGTGTGTACGGCTATTAACCAAAAGGTTGGTGGTTCAATCCCACCCAGGGACGTAATTGACCTTGTTATCAGATTTTGGTGATCTTTAAGTAGACAAGTCAAATTTCATACCCCCTGTTATTGTGTAGGGTACCTGGCCTTCTCTGATGTAATCAGAGTTAGATTTGATTCAATGATTTTATAAAAACATCTAGGAAGCACAATTTAGCAGTGGGTTGCAGAGAAAAAGAAATATGCTGGCAAAAAAATCAAATTGCGTGATTAAACAGCTCTTCATTTTCTGGCTTTATTTTTATGCTAACAAATTTGTTCTCTGAAAAGTGTCCACAAAGCCAAGTCTCTGATTAACACCTTTGTAGGGATGGTTTTTCACCTATTACTAAATTAAACTTGCTTCATTGGAAAAGCAGCAAGATGCATCCTCATTTCAATGTCTACTGAAATAATACAGGTTGAAACCAGGAAACATTAACGCCACTGCATCCTTGCTGCTTTCTCATGTGGAAGTCTGTTTAATGTGAAAACAAGGTGATATCTAATTAGCACACAGGTAAGGAATTACGAAAATCTTTATTTAAGGGTGAAGATGTTTCTCACAAAATTGTTGCCCCAATGCATCATTGAAATTCAAGCTGGAAAGATGATTTTAATATATCACTTGTACATTTTGTATTGCTCTTCTGGTGACAATGTAGTTTTTTTTGTCAATTACCATTTTAATAATAGGGTAAAGAAAATTAAGTGGATTTTTGAAAGAAAACTATACTGTCAATATACTATTAAAACAAATTAAAATGGTAAAAGTTATTGTACTTTAAGTAAAAATAAAAGAGCAAAAATATCAATCCCAGTTTTGATTACTTAAATTAACAAAAAAAAATGCATATAGCAAAGGATAGTTTCAATCTGCCTACCTCTGGGTTATGGGTCCAGCATGCTTCCATTGCAGTACTCTGCTGCACATGTAAGTGCAAGAGATCCTGAAGCACTCACTCATCATGGGAAAGTACCAATGTGTTTATTCGTTGGTTGATGGAAGAAACATCTTACAAAAACTCTCCAGATTATTGATTTTTTAATGTTTTTCTAGGAAACGTTCTAGATGTATGCTTATTAGCCTTTGTCAGTATGTACATTTTGCAAAGTGTCTCTGTGGCGCAATCGGTTAGTGTGCTCGACTATTAACCAAAAGGTTGGTGGCTCAATCCCACCCAGGGACGTAATTGACCTTGTGATCAGATTTTGGTGATATTTAAGTAGACAAGTCAAAATTTCAAACCCCCTCTTATTGTGTAGGGTACCTGGCCTTCTCTGATGTAATCAGAGTTAGATTTGATTCAGTGATTTTATAAAAAACAGCTAGGAAGCACAATTTAGCAGTGGGTTGCAGAGAAAAAAAATATGCTGGCAGAAAAATCCAATTGAGTGATTAAACAGCTCTTCATTTTCTGGCTTTATTTTTATGCTAACAAATTTGTTCTCTGAAAAGTGTCCACAAAGCCAAGTCTCTGATTAACACCTTTGTAAGGATGGTTTTTCACCTATTACTAAATTAAACTTGCTTCATTGGAAAGGCAGCAAGATGCATCCTCATTTCAATGTCTACTGAAATAATACAAGTTGACACCAGGAAACATTAACGCCACTGCATCCTTGCTGCTTTCTCATGTGGAAGTCTGTTTAATGTGAAAACAAGGTGATATCTAATTAGCACACAGGTAAGGAATTAAGAAAATCTTTATTTAAGGGTGAAGATGTTTCTCACAAAATTGTTGACCCAATGCATCATTGAAATTCAAGCTGGAAAGATGAATTTAATATATCACTTGTACATTTTGTATTGCTCTTCTGGTGACAATGTAGTTTGTTTTTGTCAATTACCATTTTAATAATAGGGTAAAGAAAATGAAGTGGATTTTTGAAAGAAAACAATACTGTCAATATACTATTAAAACAAATTAAAATGGTAAAAGTTATTGTACTTTAAGTAAAAATAAAAGAGACAAAATATCATTCCCAGTTTTGGATTACTTTAATTAACAAAAAAAAAAAAGCATATAGCAGAGGATAGTTTCAATCTGCCTACCTCTGGGTTATGGGCCCAGCATGCTACCATTGCAGTACTCTGCTGCACATGTAAGTGCAAGAGATCCTGAAGCACTCACTCATCATGGGAAAGTACCAATGTGTTTCTTCGTTGGTTGATGGAAGAAACATCTTACAAAAACTCTCCAGATTATTGACTTTTTAAAGTTTTGCTAGGAAACGTTTTAGATGAATGCTTATTAGCCTTTGTCAGTATGGAATTTTGCAAAGTGTCTCTGTGGCGCAATCAGTTAGTATGTACGGCTATTAACCAAAAGGTTGGTGGGTCAATCCCACCCAGGGACCTAATTGACCTTGTTATCAGATTTTGGTGATCTTTAAGTAGACAAGTCAAAATTTCAAACCCCCTGTTATGGTGTTGGGTACCTGGCCTTCTCTGATGTAATCAGAGTTAGATTTGATTCAGTGATTTTATAAAAACAGCTAGGAAGCACAATTTAGCAGTGGGTTGCAGAGAAAAAAAATATGCTGGCAGAAAAATCCAATTGAGTGATTAAACAGCTCTTTATTTTCTTGCTTTATTTTTATGCTAACAAATTTGTTCTCTGAAAAGTGTCCACAAAGCCAAGTCTCTGATTAACACCTTTGTAAGGATGGTTTTTCACCTATTACTAAATTAAACTTGCTTCATTGGAAAGGCAGCAAGATGCATCCTCATTTCAATGTCTACTGAAATAATACAGGTTGACACCAGGAAACATTAACGCCACTGCATCCTTGCTGCTTTCTCATGTGGAAGTCTGTTTAATGTGAAAACAAGGTGATATCTAATTAGCACACAGGTAAGGAATTAAGAAAATCTTTATTTAAGGGTGAAGATGTTTCTCAAAAAATCGTTGCCCCAATGCATCATTGAAATTCAAGCTGGAAAGATGATTTTAATATATCACTTGTACATTTTGTATTGCTCTTCTGGTGACAATGTAGTTTGTTTTTGTCAATTACCATTTTAATAAAAGGGTAAAGAAAATTAAGTGGATTTTTGAAAGAAAACTATACTGTCAATATACTATTAAAACAAATTAAAATGGTAAAAGTTATTGTACTTTAAGTAAAAATAAAAGAGCAAAAATATCAATCCCAGTTTTGATTACTTAAATTAACAAAAAAAATGCAAATAGCAAAGGATAGTTTCAATCTGCCTACTTCTGGTTTATGGGTCCAGCATGCTTCCATTGCAGTACTCTGCTGCACATGTAAGTGCAAGAGATCCTGAAGCACTTACTCATCATGGGAAAGTACCAATGTGTTTCTTCGTCGGTTGATGGAAGAAAAATCTTACAAAAACTCTCCAGATTATTGACTTTTTAAAGTTTTTCTAGGAAACGTTTTAGATGAATGCTTATTAGCCTTTGTCAGTATAGACTTTTGCAAAGTGTCTCTGTGGCACAATCAGTTAGTATGTACGGCTATTAACCAAAAGGTTGGTGGTTCAATCCCACCCAGGGACCTAATTGACCTTGTTATCAGATTTTGGTGATCTTTACATAGACAAGTCAAAATTTCAAACCCCCTGTTATAGTGTAGGGTACCTGGCCTTCTCTGATGTAATCAGAGTTAGATTTGATTCAGTGATTTTATAAAAACAGCTAGGAAGCACAATTTAGCAGTGGGTTGCAGAGAAAAATAAAAATGCTGGCAAAAAAATCCAATTGAGTGATTAAACAGCTCTTCATTTTCTGGCTTTATTTTTATGCTAACAAATTTGTTCTCTGAAAAGTGTCCACAAAGCTAAGTCTCTGATTAACACCTTTGTAGGGATGGTTTTTCACCTATTACTAAATTAAACTTGCTTCATTGGAAAGGCAGCAAGATGCATCCTCATTTCAATGTCTACTGAAATAATACAAGTTGACACCAGGAAACATTAACGCCACTGCATCCTTGCTGCTTTCTCATGTGGAAGTCTGTTTAATGTGAAAACAAGGTGATATCTAATTAGCACACAGGTAAGGAATTAAGAAAATCTTTATTTAAGGGTGAAGATGTTTCTCACAAAATCGTTGCCCCAATGCATCATTGAAATTCAAGCTGGAAAGATGATTTTAATATATCACTTGTACATTTTGTATTGCTCTTCTGGTGACAATGTAGTTTGTTTTTGTCAATTACCATTTTAATAATAGGGTAAAGAAAATTAAGTGGATTTTTGAAAGAAAACAATACTGTCAATATACTATTAAAACAAATTAAAATGGTAAAAGTTATTGTACTTTAAGTAAAAATAAAAGAGACAAAATATCAATCCCAGTTTTGGATTACTTTAACAAACAAAAAAATGCATATAGCAGAGGATAGTTTCAATCTGCCTACCTCTGGGTTATGGGCCCAGCATGCTTCCATTGCTGTACTCTGCTGCACATGTAAGTGCAAGAGATCCTGAAGCACTCACTCATCATGGGAAAGTACCAATGTGTTTCTTCGTTGGTTGATAGAAGAAACATCTTACAAAAACACTCCAGATTATTGACTTTTTTAAGTTTTTCTAGGAAACGTTTTAGATGAATGCTTATTAGCATTTGTCAGTATGTACTTTTGCAAAGTGTCTCTGTGGCGCAATCAGTTAGTGTGTACAGCTATTAACCAAAAGGTTGGTGGTTCAATCCCACCCAGGGACGTAATTGACTTTGTTATCAGATTTTGGTGATCTTTAAGTAGACAAGTCAAATTTCATACCCCCTGTTATGGTGTAGGGTACCTGGCCTTCTCTGATGCAATCAGAGTTAGATTTGATTTAGTGATTTTATAAAAACATCTAGGAAGCACAATTTAGCAGTGGGTTGCAGAGAAAAAGAAATATGCTGGCAAAAAAAACAAATTGCGTGATTAAACAGCTCTTCATTTTCTGGCTTTATTTTTATGCTAACAAATTTGTTCTCTGAAAAGTGTCCACAAAGCCAAGTCTCTGATTAACACCTTTGTAGGGATGGTTTTTCACCTATTACTAAATTAAACTTGCTTCATTGGAAAGGCAGCAAGATGTATCCTCATTTCAATGTCTACTGAAATAATACAGGTTGACACCAGGAAACATTAACGCCACTGCATCCTTGCTGCTTTCTCATGTGGAAGTCTGTTTAATGTGAAAACAAGGTGATATCTAATTAGCACACATGTAAGGAATTAAGAAAATCTTTATTTAAGGGTGAAGATGTTTCTCACAAAATTGTTGACCCAATGCATCATTGAAATTCAAGCTGGAAAGATGATTTTAATATATCACTTGTACATTTTGTATTGCTCTTCTGGTGACAATGTAGTTTGTTTTTGTCAATTACCATTTTAATAATAGGGTAAAGAAAATGAAGTGGATTTTTGAAAGAAAACAATACTGTCAATATACTATTAAAACAAATTAAAATGGTAAAAGTTATTGTACTTTAAGTAAAAATAAAAGAGACAAAATATCAATCCCAGTTTTGGATTACTTTAATTAACAAAAAAAAATGCATATAGCAGAGGATAGTTTCAATCTGCCTACCTCTGGGTTATGAGCCCAGCATGCTTCCATTGCAGTACTCTGCTGCACATGTAAGTGCAAGAGATCCTGAAGCACTCACTCATCATGGGAAAGTACCAATGTGTTTCTTCGTTGGTTGATGGAAGAAACATCTTACAAAAACTCTCCAGATTATTGACTTTTTAAAGTTTTTCTAGGAAACGTTTTAGATGAATGCTTATTAGCCTTTGTCAGTACAGACTTTTGCAAAGTGTCTCTGTGGCGCAATCAGTTAGTATGTACGGCTATTAACCATAAGGTTGGTGGTTCAATCCCACCCAGGGACCTAATTTCCCTTGTTATCAGATTTTGGTGATCTTTAAGTAGACAAGTCAAAATTTCAAACCCCCTGTTACGGTGTAGGGTACCTGGCCTTCTCTGATGTAATCAGAGTTAGATTTGATTCAGTGATTTTATAAAAACAGCTAGGAAGCACAATTTAGCAGTGGGTTGCAGAGAAAAAAAATATGCTGGCAGAAAAATCCAATTGAGTGATTAAACAGCTCTTCATTTTCTGGCTTTATTTTTATGCTAACAAATTTGTTCTCTGAAAAGTGTCCACAAAGCCAAGTCTCTGATTAACACCTTTGTAAGGATGGTTTTTCACCTATTACTAAATTAAACTTGCTTCATTGGAAAGGCAGCAAGATGCATCCTCATTTCAATGTCTACTGAAATAATACAAGTTGACACCAGGAAACATTAACGCCACTGCATCCTTGCTGCTTTCTCATGTGGAAGTCTGTTTAATATGAAAACAAGGTGATATCTAATTAGCACACAGGTAAGGAATTAAGAAAATCTTTATTTAAGGGTGAAGATGTTTCTCACAAAATCGTTGCCCCAATGCATCATTGAAATTCAAGCTGGAAAGATGATTTTAATATATCACTTGTACATTTTGTATTGCTCTTCTGGTGACAATGTAGTTTGTTTTTGTCAATTACCATTTTAATAATAGGGTAAAGAAAATTAAGTGGATTTTTGAAAGAAAACAATACTGTCAATATACTATTAAAACAAATTAAAATGGTAAAAGTTATTGTACTTTAAGTAAAAATAAAAGAGCCAAAATATCAATCCCAGTTTTGGATTACTTGAATTAACAAACAAAAAAATGCATATAGCAGAGGATAGTTTCAAGCTGCCTACCTCTGGGTTATGGGCCCAGCATGCTTCCATTGCTGTACTCTGCTGCACATGTAAGTGCAAGAGATCCTGAAGCACTCACTCATCATGGGAAAGTACCAATGTGTTTCTTCGTTGGTTGATAGAAGAAACATCTTGCAAAAACTCTCCAGATTATTGACTTTTTTAAGTTTTTCTAGGAAACGTTTTAGATGAATGCTTATTAGCATTTGTCAGTATGTTGCTTTGCAAAGTGTCTCTGTGGCGCAATCAGTTAGTGTGTACGGCTATTAACCAAAAGGTTGGTGGTTCAATCCCACCCAGGGACGTAATTGACCTTGTTATCAGATTTTGGTGATCTTTAAGTAGACAAGTCAAATTTCATACCCCCTGTTATGGTGTAGGGTACCTGGCCTTCTCTGATGTAATCAGAGTTAGATTTGATTCAGTGATTTTATAAAAACATCTAGGAAGCACAATTTAGCAGTGGGTTGCAGAGAAAAAGAAATATGCTGGCAAAAAAATCCAATTGCGTGATTAAACAGCTCTTCATTTTCTGGCTTTATTTTTATGCTAACAAATTTGTTCTCTGAAAAGTGTCCACAAAGCCAAGTCTCTGATTAACACCTTTGTAGGGATGGTTTTTCACCTATTACTAAATTAAACTTGCTTCATTGGAAAGGCAGCAAGATGTATCCTCATTTCAATGTCTACTGAAATAATACAGGTTGACACCAGGAAACATTAACGCCACTGCATCCTTGCTGCTTTCTCATGTGGAAGTCTGTTTAATGTGAAAACAAGGTGATATCTAATTAGCACACAGGTAAGGAATTAAGAAAATCTTTATTTAAGGGTGAAGATGTTTCTCACAAAATTGTTGACCCAATGCATCATTGAAATTCAAGCTGGAAAGATGATTTTAATATATCACTTGTACATTTTGTATTGCTCTTCTGGTGACAATGTAGTTTGTTTTTGTCAATTACCATTTTAATAATAGGGTAAAGAAAATGAAGTGGATTTTTGAAAGAAAACAATACTGTACCCAGTGGAGACTGGGTGCTTTTCAGGAGCTCTCCTGAGCTTTCTGACAGAAAGTATTTTGTTAGGTTTTTAATTTTCAGGGAGCACTGCTGGCAACAGACTCCCTCATCGAGGGACTGAGGGGAGAGAAGCAGCCCTACTCTCTGAGTTGCAAGGTCCTGCTTCTTAGGCTACTGGACACCATTAGCTCCAGTGGGATTGGTACGCAGGATCTCACCCTCGCCGTCCGTCCCAGAGCAGAGCCGGAAGATAGAAGCCGGGTGAGTATGAGAAGAAAAGAAGACTTCAGAGGCGGCAGAAGACTTCATGATCTTCACTGAGGTAACGCACAGCACTGCAGCTGTGCGCCTTTGCTCCCATACACCTCACATACTCCGGTCACTGTAAGGGTGCAGGGCGCAGGGGGGGCGCCCTGGGCAGCAATATAAACCTCTTTCGCAAAAATATAACATATATACAGCTGGGCACTTTATATATGTATAAGCCCCCACCAATTTTACAGTTTAAGCGGGACAGAAGCCCGCCTCCGAGGGGGCGGGGCTTCTCCCTCAGCACTCACCAGCGCCATTTTTTCTCCACAGCACCGCTGAGAGGAAGCTCCCCGGACTCTACCCTGCTTATACCACGTTAGACAAGAGGGTTGAAAAGAGGGGGGGGGGGCACATAATTCGCAAATTACATACAGCAGCACTACTGGGCAAACATTAAGTTACTGTTTTATTCCTGGGTTATATAGCGCTGGGGGGTGTGCTGGCATACTCTCTCTCTGTCTCTCCAAAGGGCCTTGTGGGGAAACTGTCTTCAGAAAAAGCATTCCCTGTGTGTGAAGTGTGTCGGTACACGTGTGTCGACATGTCTGAGGAAGAAGGCTATATTAGAGAGGAGCGGGAGCAAATGAATGTGGTGTCTCCGCCGACAGCTGATTGGATGGATATGTGGAATGTTTTAAATGCTAGTGTAAACTCATTGCACAAAAGATTAGACAAGGCAGAAGCTTTGGGACAGTCAGGGTTTCAACCCATGCCTGATCCTATGTTGCAGGGACTGTCAGGGTCTCATAAGCGCCCACTATCCCAGATTGTTGACACAGATACCGACACGGATTCTGACTCCAGTGTCGATTACGATGATGCAAAGTTACAGCCAAAATTGGCAAAATCCATTCGATTTATGATTATGGCAATAAAAGATGTTTTGCACATCACAGAGGAACCCCGTCGCTGACAAGAGGGTACATATGTACAAGGGAAAGAAGCCTGAGGTAACCTTTCCCCCCTCACACGAGCTGAACGAGTTATGTGAAAAAGCTTGGGAATCTCCAGATAAAAGACTGCAGATTTCCAAAAGAATTCTTATGGCGTATCCTTTCCCATCAACGGATAGGTTACGATGGGAATCCTCCCCTAGGGTGGACAAAGCATTAACACGCTTATCCAAGAAGGTAGCCCTCCCGTCCCAGGATACGGCTACCCTCAAAGAGTGTGCTGACCGCAAACAGGAGATTACCCTGAAGTCCATTTATACACATTCAGGTACCTTACTCAGACCGGCAATTGCGTCGGCCTGGGTGTGTAGTGCTGTAGCGGCATGGACAAATACCTTATCTGAGGGGATGGATAGCCTAGACAAGGATACTATTTTATTGACCCTGGGGCATATAAGAGATGCTGTCCTATATATGTGTGTATGCAAACTACAGGTGGTGCTGCAGGGCCCACACCCTTTTACTTGTCTTGTAGAGCAGCTCTGAAGCTGTTACAGTGCCCAGCTGCTGCAAGAAATCAGCTTGAATGCTTCAGGGGCTTGGGCATGGCCAACATGAGCCCCACACCGAAGGAGGGTGGGGGTGTTTAATGCAAACTTGGGGTTATCCAAGCGCCGCAAAAGGCCGCCATGCCCTGCATGCCCCTTTTCTCTTTTCATATACAGATGAGGGTTCCAGCCAACTTTGGCCCATTGCTTGTATGACATCACCGTATGCAAATCCGTCTGCTGCAGACCTTCCCCCAGGAATGCTTGCAATAGTTGTTGCATATGGTTTAATGTCTGAGGGTGCTTCAGTATTAGGCAGCCTTCCGCCCTCTCATGTTCATCTGAAAAGATGTGGTCTCCCTGCAGTTGTTGTCCCCAGACGAGAGTTCCCTTGTGCTTCCTCAGTTAAATCTCCTTAACTTGACGGGGGTGTGCCCGAGCAGCCACCCTCCCCAGCCCTATCCCAACACATACTTATCTTGCATATGAGATCTCTTGATCATGAAGATAGTTCTCACAGGTTGAGGTTCATCCTGGCCCCGCTCCCCGCTGGAGAGCGCTGATGGGGACAGCAGCGGGGCTTCAGCAGAAGGGTGAGTACGTGTGGCCAGAGACCTCCCTTCCCATGTGCAGGCCTGCAGAGTCTGCCGCGCAGGATGGGGCATGTGGCATGTGGCACTCTCCCTCCCAGGGGCTCTTCCAGATGTAGCTCCTCAGCAGTATTTTTCCCGGGCTGCGCGGCGCTCTCCCCGACTGGCATCCGCCCTGGAACACTGCCTTCCTCAACGCAACATCAGCAGGGGGCCCTGGCCTCATCACCATCCCAGGTCTTTCTCATGTATGTATCATGTATGTGTGTGTGATATATGTATGAATCATATATGTTTGTGATATCTATCTATCTATCTATCTATCTATCTATCTATCTATCTATCTATCTATCTATCTATCGTATGTGTGTGTGTGTATTTATATGTATCTATAATGTATGTATGTATGTATCTATCTTGTATGTATGTGTTCTATCTATCTATCCTATCTATCGTGTGTGTGATATATGTATGTATCTATCATGTATGTGTTATATGTATGTATCACACCTTCCTCTATACATATACATACACACACACACACACACACACACACACACACACACACACACACACACACACACACACCTATATCTGTACGTACACTGACATACACACACCAACATCTATACATTAACACGCTGACCCCTAAACGTACACCAACGTACCCACACCTGCATCTATACCTACACATGCTGACACGTGGACGTACACCGGCTTACCCACATGTGAATCTATACATACATGTGCTGACACCTGGACATACACTGATGTACCCACACCTAACATCTATACATACACATGCTAACACCTGGACGTATACAGACGTACCCACATTTGCATCCATGCATATATAGATGTAGGTGTGTGTACGTCAGTGTACGTCCAGGTGTCAACGCGTGTATGTATAGATGCAGGTGTGGGTACGTCTGTGTATGTCCAGGTGTCAGAATGTGTATGTATAGATGCAGGTGTGGGAAGGTCAGTGTAGGTTCAGGTGTCAGCGCGTGTATGTATAGATGCAGGTGCTTGTATGTCCAGATGTCAGTGCATGTATGTATAGATGCAAGTGTGGGTACGTCGGTGTATGTCCATTTGTCAGCGCGTGTATATATAGATGCAGGTGCTTGTATGTTGGTGTATGTCCAGGTGTCAGCATGTGTATGTATAGATGCAGGTGTGGGAATGTTGGTGTATGTCCAGGTGTCAGGGCGTGTATGTATGGATATTAGGTGTGGGTACATCAGTGTATGTCCAGGTGTTAGCGCATGTATGTATAGATGTATATATACACACACATACGATAGATAGATAGATAGATAGATAGATAGATAGATAGATATTATAAGGGCACGGTCGTGCCCTTATATTAAGGCTGAATCGAACAAACGGAATTCTCCCATAGGGAACTTCTGAGATGGGGGCATGGTGTTTGAGGGGCTACACCTCAAAACTGATTGGACGTACTGAGCTGAAATTTGGCCTGGGCGTGTAGAATCGTCACCCGGTGCTGCATGCCAAATTTCAGGGCAAAATAATAAAAAATGAGGAATTGGGAGTAACCTAAAGTTCCAACTGTCAGTTTTTTTCTGTGACTTCCTTTGTGGCTTTTTGACACCGTTTTCCTATAGAGTGAATTAGATATTTTTTGGGAAGGCATAACTCCGGATAGAGGACGAATTAAGACTTGGGGTTTGTTTTACTAGATAGAGTATGCCCCAGTGTAGTGCCTTTTGGGGTTGTGGTTTTTCAGAAAGTTATAGGGTTTTTTTAATTAAGAGAAATATGCCCCATTATAGAGATAGGGCTTTTCAATTTGTTGCGGCTGCGCAGTGGCCGCCAGGAGAGCGAGAGTGAGTGAGGGAAGGGGTCTCGTGCAGGCTGAGGTTATAAAAGTAGCTGCTGGCGGCAGGAGGAGAGCCAGCGGTTCCTGGGTGTGTGCACCTGCGGTCCCTTACAGACTGCAGCGACCCATTAGGACTGTGGAGGAGAGGGGTAGCGGCATAGCAGCCGCAGGCTTACCGAAAGTGCTCACTACTGAGCAATATGGTCCCCTTACCCGAAGTGGGAGCCGCAGCGGGAGGAATAGCTGGAGTTGCGCCGCAGGAGAAAGTCAGAGGACATCCAGAAGAGACATCCGGTGCAGCGCTGACTCCTGACTGACAGCGCTTGCCTACTGAGCGGTGTGGTACCCCCACACCTGAAGCGGGTGCGGGAGCGGCAGCGGCAGCCGGAGAAGACAGCTGTGCTGCACGGAAGAAGTCAGGCAGCAGCACCAGCGGGCTGAGGTGGGGAGGATCAGTATGGTCCCTTACGTGCGGCTCACATTCAGATCCATCCGGCTCCCTTCCCCTCCTCCCCTGCACCCTTAGCAGCCTGCCCCCACATCTCATTCACCCACCGCCGCAGACTCCTCCCCCACACGGTTATTATAATAAGGCCACCCCCCTACCCCCTTCCCTCCCTGCTGTGTGTCCAGCCACCCCCCCCTCACCTGCTGTGTGTCCGGCCTACCCCCCCCCTCACCTGCTGTGTGTCCAGCCCCCCCCCCTCACCTGCTGTGTGTCCAGCCCCCCCCCCTCACTGCTGTGTGTCCGGCCTACCCCCCCTCCCTGCTGTGTGTCCAGCCACCCCCCCTCACCTGCTGTGCGTCTGGCCTACCTCCCCCCCTCCCTGCTGTGTGTCCAGCCACCCCCCCTCACCTGCTGTGCGTCTGGCCTACCCCCCCTCCCTGCTGTGTGTCCAGCCACCCCCCCCCCTCACCTGCTGTGCGTCTGGCCTACCCCCCCCCCCTCCCTGCTGTTTGTCCGGCCTACCCCCCCCCCTCCCTGCTGTGTGTCCAGACCCCCCCCCCCTCACCTGCTGTGTGTCCAGCCACCCCCCCCTCACCTGCTGTGTGTCCGGCCTACCCCCCCCTCCCTGCTGTTTGTCCGGCCACCCTCCCCTCCCCTGCTGTGTGTCCGGCGGCCTACCCCCCCCCCTCCCTGCTGTGTGTCCGGCCTACCCCCCCCCCTCACCTGCTGTGTGTCCAGCCCCCCCCTCCTCCCCTGCTGTGTGTCCGGCCTACCCCCCCCTCCCTGCTGTTTGTCCGGCCACCCTCCCCTCCCCTGCTGTGTGTCCGGCCACCCTCCCCTCCCCTGCTGTGTGTCCGGCCACCCTCCCCTCCCCTGCTGTGTGTCCGGCCACCCTCCCCTCCCCTGCTGTGTGTCCGGCCACCCTCCCCTCCCCTGCTGTGTGTCCGGCCTACCCCCCCCCTCACCTGCTGCGTGTCCAGCCCCCCCCCCCTCACCTGCTGCGTGTCCAGCCCCCCCCCCCTCACCTGCTGCGTGTCCAGCCCCCCCCCTCACCTGCTGCGTGTCCAGCCCCCCCCTCACCTGCTGTGTGTCCAGCCCCCCCCCCTCACCTGCTGTGTGTCCAGCCCCCCCTCACCTGCTGTGTGTCCAGCCCCCCCCCTCACCTGCTGTGTCCAGCCCCCCCCCTCACCTGCTGTGTGTCCAGCCCCCCCCAACTCACCTGCTGTGTGTCCAGCCACCCCCCCTCCCCTGCTGTGTGTCCGGCCTACCCCCCCCTGCTTTTTGTCCGGCCACCCTCCCCTCCCCTGCTGTGTGTCCTGCCTACCCCCCCTCCCTGCTGTGTGTCCAGCCCCCCCCCCTCACCTTCTGTGTGTCCGGCCTCCCCTCCCCCCCCTCCCCTCCCCTGCTGTTTGTCTGGCCACCATCCCCTCCCCTCCCTCTGTGTGTTCGGCAACTCCCCCCTCTTCCTGCTGTGTTCGGCCACCCCCTACCCCCTCCCCTCCCTGCCGTGTGTCCGGTCACCCTCCCCTCTCTGCTGTGTGTCCAGCCACCCCCCCCCTCTCTGCTGTGTGTCCGGCCACCCCCCCCAGACACGCAGCGCCTGACACACACAGACATGCAACGCCTGACACGCATACGCATATGCAGCGCCTGACACACACGCACACACACAGCACCTGACACACACACACACACACACAGCACCTGACACACACGCACACACACAGCACCTGACACACACACACAGCACCTGACACTAACACGGACCTGACACACGCGCATACACTCACACGCAGCACCTGACACACACGCAGCACCTGACACACTCACACACAGACGCAGCACCTGACACTCACACGGACCTGACACACACGCACACACTCACACGCGGCACCTGACGCACATAGACACGCGGCGCCTGGCGCACACGCGGCGCCTGAAGCACACGCGGCGCCTGACGCACACGCGGCGCCTGACACACACGCACAGGCAGCGCCTGGCACACACGCACAGGCAGCGCCTGGCACACACGCACAGGCAGCGCCTGGCACACAAGCAGCGCCTGACACACACAGACACGCAGCGCCTGACACACACAGACACGCAGCGCCTGACACACACAGACACGCAGCGCCTGACGCACAGGCAGCGCCTGACACACACGCACACGCAGCGCCTGACACACGCAGCGCCTGACACACGCAGCGCCTGACACACACACGCACCTGACACTCACATGCTCCTGACACACGCAGCACCTGACATACTCACACGCAGCACCTGACACACACGCAGACACGCAGCATCTGACACACACACACGCAGCACCTGACACACACACGCAGCACCTGACACACAAACACGCAGACACGCAGCGCCTGACACACACGCAGACACGCAGCGCCTGACACACACGCAGACACGCAGCGCCTGACACACACGCAGACACGCAGCGCCTGACACACACGCAGACACGCAGCGCCTGACACACACGCAGCGCCTGACACACACGCAGCGCCTGACACACACGCAGCGCCTGACACACACGCAGGCACGCAGCGCCTGACACACACGCAGACACGCAGCGCCTGACACACACGCAGCGCCTGACACACACGCAGCGCCTGACACACACGCAGACACGCAGCGCCTGACACACACGCAGACACGCAGCGCCTGACACACACGCAGACACGCAGCGCCTGACACACACGCAGACACGCAGCGCCTGACACACACGCAGACACGCAGCGCCTGACACACGCAGACACGCAGCGCCTGACACACACGCAGACACGCAGCGCCTGACACACACGCACACACACACACACACACACACAGCACCTGACACAGATATGCAGCGCCTGACACACACACGCAGACATACAGCGCCTGACACACACACACACACACACAGACATGCAGCACCTGACACACACATGCAGCACCTGACAGACACACACACACCCACACACACACCCACACACACACAGACATGCAGCACCTGACACACCCACACACACACACATGCATCACCTGACACACCCACACACACAGACATGCATCACCTGACACACCCACACACATATACAGACATGCAGCACCTGACACACACACACACACACACACAGACATGCAGCGCCTGACACACACACATACAGACATGCAGCACCTGACACACACACACACACACACACACACACAAACATGCAGCACCTGACACACACACACACACACACACACGCAGCACCTGACACACATATATACATGTGGCATTTAACGCACACACGCACAGCACCTGACACACAATCATATACACTCAGAGCACCTAACACACACATACACTCGCAGCACCTCACACACACTCGTATACACACGCAGCACCTGCCACTCACACATATATACACATGCAGCACCTGCCACTCCCACATACATGAACAGCACCTGACACACACATACACGCGCAGCACCTGACAGTCACACACATACAGATGCGACAGCTGACACAAACACATACACGCTCAACACCTGACACCCACGTGGCAGCTGACGCATACAAATGCAGCACCTGAAATACACACATATACACGTGCAGCACCTGAGACACACACATACACGTACAGCACCTGAGACACACACACACACATGTATGTACACGCGCGGCTCCAGGCACACACATACGTACGTACACACACGGCACTTGACACACACACGTACACGCGCGGCACCTGACATACACACACACGTACGTACGTACGTACGTACGTACGTACGTACATGTGTGGCACCTGACACACACACGTATGCACACGTGTGGCTCCTGACACACACGCGCGTTGCTCCTGACACACACACATGTACGTACGCGCTCGGCTCCTGACACACACACGTATGTATACGCGCGGCACCTGAAACCTACACGTATGTACGTATACGCGCGGCTCCTGACACCCTCACGCATGTACACGCGTGGCTCACTGGCACACACACACACACACGCGCGGCACCTGACACATACACGCGTGTACGTACACACATGCACAGCACCTGACATACACACATGTAGGTACGCGCCACCTGACACACACACACACACACACGTACATGCACGACACCTGACACACACGTACGTACGCGCACGGCACCTGACACACACGTACATACTAGTGATGAGTGGGTTCGGTTCGTCGGAATCCGGACCCCCCGAACTTCACCCATTTTACATGGGTCCGAGGCAGGTTCGAACCTTCCCGCCTTGCTCGGCTAACCCGAGCGCGCCCGAACGTCATCATCCCGCTGTCGGATTCCCGCGAGATTCGGATGTCTGCATTCGTGGAAAGGGGTCCCATGTGTAAACATGGGACCCCTTTCAGTCCGTCTGGTCCGGGTGTTCGGTTTGTTGTTTTGCCAAGTACGTGGAGTTAATCTGGAACCTGGATCAGGTGAGTATAATTATCTTTTATTTTCAGGTACCCGTGGATTCTACTTGGAGAAGAGGACCGACTGCTTCGTGTCAACATAGGTAAGTATGTGTGTGTCGGCAGGTGTGAAATAAAGTTATACTTTCACGGTGTCTGTGTCCTGTTTTTATTTGGGTATTTTTTCCCCAGTAGAACTACAGGTACCAGCGGGCCCATTTTTCTCCCGCATGCTGGTACTTGTGGTTCTCAAAGTACCAGATTGCGGGGGAGGCTTGCTGGGACTTGTAGTACTACTGGAAAAAACAATATTCTTTCAATTTTCTCAAGGCTATCAGCCTCCCATCCGCAGCCCTTGGATGGGGGGGACAGCCTCGGGCTTCACCCCTGGCCCTTGGGTGGCTGGGGGGGGGGGGCCTTGATTGAAGGGGTCCCCACTCCCCCAGGGTACCCCGGCCAGGGGTGACTAGTTGGATATTTAATGCCACGGCCGCAGGGCACTGTATAAAAGTGACCCCCGGCTGTGGCATTATCTGTCCAGCTAGTGGAGCCCGATGCTGGTGTAAAAATAATGGGGGACCCTACTCTTTTTGTCCCCCGTATTTTTTGCACCAGCACCAGGCGCAGAGCCCGGAGCTGGTTTTAAAAATACGGGGGATCCCCTGTCCGTTTTTCCCCCGGATTTTTAGAACCAGGACCGGCTCGAAGAGCCCGAGGCTGGGTATGCTTTGGAGGGGGGACCCCACGCAATTTTTCTTTTCCGGGTTTTTCACATTCCATTTAAAAAATAATAATAATAATAATAATAATAATAATAATCTTTTAAAAAATATATAAATAATACTTGTGCCTCCAAAAAAGACAAACCAAGTACCTAATCCCTTCTAATATAAATAGATATGCTATTACCCCAAAAAAATATAATTTTTTATTAGATTCCGCCTGCAAAGTGTGGCGGATTGAAAATGACGAATTTACTGTTTAAAAGCACTGTTGTCGAATTTACAAACTTCAATTGAATATACTTTTGTTGAATTGCCGCATTTGTACCATTGCAGAAAAGTCGAATTTGTCAAATGTCGAATTTTAAAAAGTCGAATTTTGAAAGGATGCAAGAATAGGCCCCGCCCCCTTCTTCACATCAGCCGTCCCCTTCTACCCCTGTACCTTGCTCTCTCCTGTCTGTGCTCTCTCCCGTCTGTAGGACTAGGCCCCGCCCCCTTCTTACCCTCCAGTGACTGCTCTCTCCTGACAAGTGGACCAGGCCTGCCCCCTACACGCTGCTGGTGTCTTCATTGTTACTTGGTCTGGAGCTCCGTTGGGGAGAGAACTCACGTGAGCTCATTAAGAATGAGGAACTGGGATGTTTTAATTTTATTGTGAGTAGTGTAGTGTGGTGATGTAGTATGTTGTATGGGGGGTATAGTGTAACTATGAAGTGCAGCATATGGGAGGGCTATAGCATAGTGATGTAGTGTGGCATATGGGGGGGTGGTAGCGCATAGGCGTGCGTACAGGGGGTGCCTGGTGCGCACAGGCACTCCCTAATGTCCAGCACCGCTGCACGCCACGCTTGCTGTGGCACAGTGATCGCTGAGTGTGTGATCGGTGGAGCCTAGCCTGTAGCTCATTTCCGTACCTCCCACCACCGCTGCGCCCGCCCCCCCTCTGCCTGCTGCTAATACTATGCTGAGTGCATTCGTCGGCGGCCTCACTGGGGGGACTGGTGTCACCTTGCAATGTGACATGGTGATGTCCGCCTATGCTCTCCTCCCGCCCACCCGTGCTTTCCTCCCGCTGCGGTCTCTCAGTCCTAGTGTGCCGCGGCTGCCACACCACTAGCAGTGTTCCTCTAGGGGGGACTGGGAGCCGCCGGCAGACACATTCTGCTGAGACTTACTTGTCAGTGCGGGTTCCGGATGGCAGGCGGCGGGTGGGAGGGCAGACGGGGAGCAGGTGTCACAAGGAGTGTGTGGGTAACTAATTCACAATACTTCCGCTCAACGTGGCACTGCTGGTCCTTCATCTCCCATGTCTCTTCACCAGGTGGCGGGCGGCCCGGAAATTAAGTGATGTGTTGTGCAGCAGTCAGTGTGAAGTGACTGTGAGTAACACTGATGGTGCTGATGATGCTGCTGCAGAATCAGGAAGCAATTAATTCATAAATATAATGTACTCAGTGTATTATACATACATAAACATGTACATACGTGTATTTGTGTATACATGTATATACATGAGTGTGTGTGCGTATATATATATATATATATATATACAGCCAGTTCCCAGGAACAAAAGTCCTCCCCCGCTTCCGCTAAGTCCACAGCATGACGCTGGGGCTCCACTGGTGGAGCCAGGTGCGGTGGGGGCCCGTCTCAAGTGCTTCAGCAATCAGTGGGCTTGCTCACAGGTGGATCCCTGGATTCTACAAGTAGTGTCTCAGGGATTCAAGCTGGAATTCGAGACGTCTCCCCCTCGCCGTTTCCTAAAATCTGCCTTGCCAACATCTCCCTTGGACAGGGAGGCTGTGATAGAGGCAAATTCACAAGCTGTATTTGCAGCAGGTGATAGTCAAGGTACCCCTCCTTCAACAAGGAAGGGGTTACTATTCCACAATGTTTGTGGTACCGAAACCGGACGGTTCGGTGAGACCCATTTTAAATTTTAAATCTTTGAACACGTATATAAAACGGTTCAAGTTCAAGATGGAATCGCTCAGGGCGGTTATCTCAAGCCTGGAGGAAGGGGATTACATGGTATCACTGGACATCAAGGATGCTTACCTGCATGTCCCCATTTACTCTCCTCACCAGGAGTACCTCAGATTTGTGGTACAGGACTGTCATTCTGCGGCGGGACTGCCGCATTCTAGATCAGTAAAAGCCCATTCCACGAGGAAGGTGGGCTCTTCTTGGGCGGCTGCCCGAGGGGTCTCTGCTTTACAACTTTGCCGAGCTGCTACTTGGTCGGGGTCAAACACATTTGCAAGATTTTACAAGTTTGACACCCTGGCTGAGGAGGACCTAGAGTTCGCTCATTCGGTGCTGCAGAGTCATCCGCACTCTCCCTCCCGTTTGGGAGCTTTGATATAATCCCCATGGTCCTTACGGAGTCCCAGCATCCACTTAGGACGTCAGAGAAAATAAGATTTTACTCACCGGTAAATCTATTTCTCGTAGTCCGTAGTGGATGCTGGGCGCCCATCCCAAGTACTTGTACATAGTTATTGTTAACAAAAGGGTTATTGTTGAGAGCCATCTGTGCAGAGGCTCCGTTGTTGTCATACTGTTAACTGGGTATAATATCACGAGTTGTACGGTGTGATTGGTGTGGCTGGTATGAGTCTTACCCGGGATTCAAAATCCTTCCTTAGTGTCAGCTCTTCCGGGCACAGTATCCTAACTGAGGTCTGGAGGAGGGTCATAGGGGGAGGAGCCAGTGCACACCAGGTAGTCCTAAAGCTCTCTTTAGTTGTGCCAAGTCTCCTGCGGAGCCGCTATTCCCCATGGTCCTTACGGAGTCCCAGCATCCACTACGGACTACGAGAAATAGATTTACCGGTGAGTAAAATCTTATTATATATATATATATATATGACTTGGGGTTTGTTTTATTAGATAGAGCATGTCCCTGTGAAGTGCCTTTTGGGGTTGTGGTTTTTCAGAAAGTTACAGGTTTTTTTTAATTAAGAGAAATATGCCCCATTATAGAGATCGGGCATTTCAATTTGTTGCGCCTGCGCAGTGGCCGCCAGCAGGGGGTGTACTAGAGTGCCTTCTCTTGAGAGCCGCAATATGGCCGCCTTCTCCCCGGTTATTCTGTAAATAGGAAAATAACCTCACAGGTTCACATAGGGCAGAGTTGCCACTACTAGTGCAGGGCTGTAACTTACAGTACTAAGGAAAAGCCATATACTAAAGCGGCACGGTGACCTCACCCCTCTCAGAGACACCAGGGCGCAGCACACTGGTGCACACACCTGTTAGCTCAGGGCAGCACTATAGGACCCTCCTGTAATGCTGTGCTGGCGGCGTGTAGTGATCAGGGCACTGGGAGACTGGCTGGCTGGTCTCCGTCTCTGCTGCCTATAGAACTTCCACCTCTGTTATATATCAGGGCTGCTCTCCTGTTATGATTCCAATACTCTGGTCTGGGGATATCTTACAGCAAGGACCTGAGTACTGGAACGTAATGCTTGGAAACGGAGTGGGAACGGGAATATCCCCTGGCGCCCTATCTCCGTTGTCTCGTCCGTGCTGTCAGAAATCTCTTGCGAGACTATGGTTGCTTGGGCCCATGGCAGCCGCGTTTGAAGGGCGGATTACGTCTGCCCAACTCCGATGCCCCCTCAGGTCTTAATGGGAGACAAAGAGAAATCCGAGACAGGGTGATAACAAGGGGCCCTCTACTAAACAACAAAGCCAGGGGCTCAAAACTAACTTTAAACTAGAGTATGTGCGGAAAACCGCCAGGGAAAAGGACAACCAAAATACCCACTTGTCCACTCTTCTACCCGGCACCGGCGAGTTCCGGAGAGGAGTGTGGGAGCGTAAACCTCCGCAAATGCACCAACACAGAATACAAAATAAAGCGGCCTAGGCCGCAGCACGCGGCAGAGCCGCCACTCACGAAAACCACACGAGATCCTCTAGCGACTGTTGCGGGTAAATGAGGACTGGAAGACTCCTTGGGAAGAGATGACAACACTAAGATTCAGGAACTCTGAGGACAGGAATGACCGGACACAGCAGAACTGGAACAGACGTCAGCAAACCAAAGCAGCATGCAGGAAGCTATTACCGGCGTCTGTGTGAAGCACTGAGAAGGTATTTAGCAGGGAGTCCTTCAATCAGAAGTTCAGAGCCTGATTAGCACAATGCCGTGCAGCTGCCTTGCTGCACGACCAGAAGACAAGTGTGTGTGTGTGTGTAGTTCACTTGATTGACCCTGAAAGGGGAGCGCAGTCCGTCCGTGGCGTCCCCGTTGCTAGGGTCCAGGCGGCTCAGCGCGCCCGGCGTCCTAGCGTTGCTAGGGAGCCGGCGGCTAGCACGCTCGGCGTCCCTAGTTGCTAGGCGCCGGGCCGCGAGGACATCGCGGACCACGGCGCCTAACACCTGTGTGTTCTCTTCCTCTCCTACCTCACACTGGAACTGGCCACCCAGAGAACGAGAGGGCAGCGGCTGACATCAGAGAGGGTGCAGCAATCTGTGTGGGCAGAGCCCCTCACAGCAAGGTGTCCTTATGCTGTGCCCCGTGTAATCACTGTGATCCATACAGACTCACCCTGGTATGCTCTCTATTATTTTTTTTTTACACTGCGGCATGCTCGAGGGAAGGGAGCAGGCACCACCCCACCGCCACTACTCCTCCGCCAGCATCACTACCGAGCCGGTCAGTGTTCCGGCGGCAATGAGCAGTAGGCAGCCACCAGCAACAACAGTCAGGAAGCTGTTACTCCCGGCAGCAGTAGCGTCAAGCTGCAATTCAGCCAGCGGCACGATGATCCGGGAGACAGTGGCAGCACAGGGAAGCAGTACCCCCTCCAATCGCAGCACCAACTAGGAGACTGAGGCAGCAACCTGCCCCCAGCAGCAGCACCACCCTGATGATAGGTAAGATGCATTTTGGTGTCACAAGAAGGTGGCCGGAGTAGTGGCTGGCTGTGGTCACACCCCGGGGAAAAGTGATAGTGATTTCAGTGTTCCCTTGCGTGGGGATTGGATGTGTAGATGTATGGAGGCTATGTATGTATAGATGTGAGCGGCAGTGTGCGGATGTATGAGAGCGGCAGTGTGCGGATGTATGAGAGCGGCAATGTATGGCTGTATAACTGCGTCGGTGTGCGGCTGTATGAGTGCGATGGTGTGCGGCTGTATGCGTGCGGCGGTGTGCTGCTGTAAGAGTGCGGCAGTATGCGGCTGTAAGAGTACGGCTGTAAGAGTGCGGCTGTAAGAGTGCGGGGTTGTACGGATGTATGAGAGCGGGGTTGTACGGATGTATGAGAGCGGGGTTGTACGGATGTATGAGAGCGGCAGTGTATGGATGTATGAGAGCAACAGTGTACAGTTGTGTGAGAGCGGCAGTGTGCGGATGTATGAGAGTGGCGGTGTACGGATGTATGAGAGCGGCAGTGTATAGGGAGGGATGTCGGAATGCTGTTATAGGGTTCCTAATACAAAATGCCACGTTGGGCTTGATGGGCAGGTAGTGCGGCAAGCACACCCAAATTGGCATCTGACGTCGCCTGCAGTCCACACTGTTGTGAGGAGTCAGAGTTAATTTTGACTGTGTAGTGTACTCACAGAGGACCTACCGCCCGTCCCCTCCTCGCATCTGAGCAGCAGGTCAGGCTCTTATTTTCTTTTTAATCAGGAGAGGCCGAGTGAACTGTGAGCAGGGGGGCAGAGCTACATGGGACCCAGAGGGGCTGCTGTGCTGTCAGAGAGGGAGAGGAAGAGAGAGATGAAGCTACTGCAGATCCCCAGCTGATTGTGAGGTGCCGGGTTGAAGGGTGATGTGATCACCCTTCTCCCTCGCTGCCGCTGGGGACCGCATCTAGGCTTCCTCCATCGAGGGCATGCGGCGCAGCAGTGGGCAGCGTGTAATGAGTTTGTCTGACTCATTATACTGCTGCCTGTTGTGGACACCTCCGTCCGTACGGACTGGTGTACATGCCCAGCACAGAGGTGACAGTGTTGGTGGAAGTGCTGCCCAGTTCTGACCCTGCAGGCCTCCCTGATCTGACTGCGGCCGCTGCTACTGCTGCGGCCCGAAACCCCTGCCGGTCCCCTCCATAGACTTCTGCCTGTCCAGCGCTGAGGTACTAGGGGTATCCCAGCTGCGGGAAGGGTATGTCTCTGGCTTTCTCTCCGGCAGGGGAAGGTGACAGCGGCGGAGGAAGTGTTGCCCACCTCAGACACTGCAGGCCTCCCCGATCCAGCTGCGGCCACAGCTGATGCTGCCAGAACCCCCTGCTGGTCTCCTTTGTTGACTGCCGCATGGCCAGTGCTGAAGTACTGGGGGTAGGCCAGCTACGGGAAGAGTGTCTCTGCCTCGGGCTCTCTCTCTCTGTCAGGGGAAGGAAGGGCTGATTCTCTGGCACAACAGGGAGGGCTAGGCTGCAGGAACACAGCACTGGAAGAAACAGGAGGCCAAACTCATGACCAAAAAGTGAGCAGTGCAGTGATCAGCCCCCTAGTCTTTCCCTCTCTCTGGGTGCAGAGCTGTATTCTACAGAGAGAGCTGGGATGGGAAGAAGGGGAACGGCACCTGACACACACATACACGCGCGGCACCTGACACACACATACACGCGCAACACCTGACACACACACATACACGAGCGGCACCTGACACACACACACGTAGCATCAGACACAATAAAATAAACATGCAGCACCTGACCCACACATACACGCGCAACACCTGACACACACACATACACGTGCGGCACCTGACACACACACACACACACGTAGCATCAGACACAATAAAATAAACATGCAGCACCTGACCCACACATACACGCGCAACACCTGACACACACACATATACAAGTGCGGCACCTGACACACACACGTACCATCAGACACAATAAAATAAACATGCAGCACCTGACACATGCATATACACGCAGCACCTGACACATGCATATACACGCAGCACCTGACACATGCATATACACGCAGCACCTGACACATGCATATACACGCAGCACCTGACACATGCATATACACGCAGCACCTGACACATGCATATACACGCAGCACCTGACACATGCATATACACGCAGCACTTGACACATGCATATACACGCAGCACCTGACACATACATATACACGCACACCATCAGACACACACATACACACGCAGTGCCTTACTCACACACACATGTACACGCGCAGCACCTGACGCACACACATGTACACGCGCAGCACCTGACGCACACTCATGTACACACGCAGCACCTGACGCACACTCATGTACACGCGCAGCACTTAATGCACACTCATGTACACGCGCAGCACCTGACGCACACTCATGTACACGCGCATCACCTGACACAGACATACGTATTCATGCACAGCACCAGACATACACTTGTACACACGCGGAGCACCTGATACTCACACACATATACACCCGCCACACCTGACACACACACACACGTGCGGCAGCTGACGCATACATACGCACCATCAGACACACTCATATATACACGCAGCACCTGACACACACATACACACAGGAGCTGACACACACATACCCAGGCAGCACCTGACACACACACACATATACACGCGCAGCACCTGACACCACGCACTCACACGTACAAGCAATGCATTTCACGCCTACCTCCAGCCTCAGTTACAGGCTGCTGCCGCCTACCCCCCTCCCTGCATCAGCTGCAAAGGCAGCAAAATATTTTGACCAAAGTCTAAAGGCCCGTACACATTAAACGATGTCGCTCTGTGAGCTACATCGTCTAATGTTTCCCCTCCCGGGCCGGCCGGCGGCCGACTGTACACACTGAGCGATATGACCGCTCATATCACTCAGTGACGTCACTCCCCCGCCAGCCCTGCATGAAGGTCGTGGACGACAGTCCACATCCTTCCTGCATGCCCTACCGACAGCGAAGATTGTTGCCGACCCGCGGGGCCGCGCATCGTTTGTCGCTGGCTGCATACACACTTAACGATAAAATGAGCGACGTCGCTCATTAAATCGTTAAGTGTGTACGGACCTTAAACAATTTGGTTTGGTTAATAAAATAATTTTGCACAGAACAGTGATGTTATACGAACATTTTCATTAAACATTTAAAAAATCAAATGTTTATTCTTACAGTGAAATTTTACATTTCTGAATAAAAAAAATAAATGTAAAAAAAGCGATGAAATTCCATAGACAAAAAACCTTACGGTTTCACATGTCCCATTAAGGCTTCTTAGACATGATCGAAATTTCAGAAGCCTGTTGTAACTCTTCCACTCAAACTCCAAAAAGCAATGAAATTCCGATCATTAAGGCTGACGCCTTAATGGACGAGTTCCTTGCGCAATACAGATATGGTATGCCATCACAGCCTGTGGGTAAGTGCAGATTCAGCACTCTCACAGAGTGAGATTGCTGTCACTCACACAATGGTGGAGCTGCTAATTCACAGATTTGTGTGCTCATTGGAATACACACATGCAGTCTATGCAACTGAAGGTCTGAGCGGAAGACAACGCTGCTCAGATGAGGTAAGAGTGTTGTTGATTGGAGGGAGGAGAGCGGTGTGGATGGGGGAACAGAAGTGTGTGGATAGAGGGAACACTAAGCAGCACTAATGGGGGGGACAGAGAAACACGGGGTAATTCAGACCGCAGCAGCAGCAGCGATTGCAGTCTGAATTAGTTTGTGAGGTGCGCACGTGCAATGGCCGCACTGCGCGTGCGTACCCCAGGAGCCCAGTGAGATGCTATCACCCTGCCTGATTGATAGGCAGAGGTGGTTGCGGGGAAGGAGGGGGGCGTGCAAACAGCGTTAGAATGCCATTGGCAGGGCATGGTCTGCACAACGGAGGCGTTTCCGGACCACTGGGGGGTGGGCTGTGGCGGTTATCCCCCTGCCAAGAGCGCAGGATCCACTAAATTTACCTTCAGGATGTCAGCTACATGAATAGGGTAAGAGTGGTGTGGATAGGGGGTAGATTAAGCAGCAAGTATGGGAAGGGAGACAGAGCGGTGCAGATGGGGGAAATGGTGCAGATGGGTTGAAAACACTGGCATGGATGGGTAGAAAACTGGTGCAGATGGGAGAGAAGACAGTGTGCCATGTACTGGAGGAGGCAGAGTGACGTTGAAGATGGAAACACTGAGCAGCACAGAGAGAAGGAAACGGTGGTACAGACAATGCACAGGTGGGGAAAGACAGATGGTACAGATAAGTTAGTACAGACTAGCACAGATGGGAGAACACAGCAGTAGGGATTGGGGAAGACCGGGCAGCATGGGGGTGTATAGGGGAAGTAAGTGTAGATGCATAGACCGTAGATGGGGTATTATAGTTTAGCAATTAACCAAGATGTTTGAGGGAGCTAAATGTGTATACTAAGTGAGATGGATGTATGGAGTTAGAAGGATGTTGTAACAAGGTGGCTTTGTTGTGTTGACTGAATGGGATGGTTGTGGGCACTGTGTGGGATGGGAGCACCACAAAACTGCTCAGACCTTCAGTTGCATAGACTGCATGTGTGTATTCCAATGAGCACACAAATCTGTGAATTAGCAGCTCCACCATTGTGTGAGTGACAGCAATCTCACTCTGTGAGAGTGCTGAATCTGCACTTACCCACAGGCTGTGATGGCATACCATATCTGTATTGCGCAAGGAACACGTCCATTAAGGCGTCAGCCTTAATGATCGGAATTTCATTGCTTTTTGGAGTTTGAGTGGAAGAGTTACAACAGGTTTCTGAAATTTCGATCATGTCTAAGAAGCCTTAATGGGACATGTGAAACCGTAAGGTTTTTTGTCTATGGAATATATATATATATATATCACAAACATATATGATTCATACATATATCACACACACATACATGATACATACATGAGAAAGACCTGGGATGGTGATGAGGCCAGGGCCCCCTGCTGATGTTGCGTTGAGGAAGGCAGTGTTCCAGGGCGGATGCCAGTCGGGGAGAGCGCCGCGCAGCCCGGGAAAAATACTGCTGAGGAGCTACATCTGGAAGAGCCCCTGGGAGGGAGAGTGCCACATGCCCCATCCTGCACGGCAGACTCTGCAGGCCTGCACATGGGAAGGGAGGTCTCTGGCCACACGTACTCACCCTTCTGCTGAAGCCCCGCTGCTGTCCCCATCAGCGATCTCCAGCGGGGAGCGGGGCCAGAATGAACCTCAACCTGTGAGAACTATCTTCATGATCAAGAGATCTCATATGCAAGATAAGTATGTGTTGGGATAGGGCTGGGGAGGGCGGCTGCTCGGGCACACCCCCGTCAAGTTAAGGAGATTTAACTGAGGAAGCACAAGGGAACTCTCGTCTGGGGACAACAACTGCAGGGAGACCACATCTTTTCAGATGAACATGGGAGGGCAGAAGGCTGCCTAATACTGAAGCACCCTCAGACATTAAACCATATGCAACAACTATTGCAAGCATTCCTGGGGGAAGTTCTGCAGCAGACGGATTTGCATACGGTGATGTCATCCAAGCAGTGGGCCAAAGTTGGCTGGAACCCTCATCTGTATATGAAAAGAGAAAAGGGGCATGCAGGGCATGGCGGCCTTTTGCGGCGCTTGGATAACCCCAAGTTTGCATTAAACACCCCCACCCTCCTTCGGTGTGGGGCTCATGTTGGCCATGCCCAAGCCCCTGAAGCATTCAAGCTGATTTCTTGCAGCAGCTGGGCACTGTAACAGCTTCAGAGCTGCTCTACAAGACAAGTAAAAGGGTGTGGGCCCTGCAGCACCACCTGTAGTTTGCATACACACATATATAGGACAGCATCTCTTATATGCCCCAGGGTCAATAAAATAGTATCCTTGTCTAGGCTATCCATCCCCTCAGATAAGGTATTTGTCCATGCCGCTACAGCACTACACACCCAGGCCGACGCAATTGCCGGTCTGAGTAAGGTACCTGAATGTGTATAAATGGACTTCAGGGTAATCTCCTGTTTGCGGTCAGCACACTCTTTGAGGGTAGCCGTATCCTGGGACGGGAGGGCTACCTTCTTGGATAAGCGTGTTAATGCTTTGTCCACCCTAGGGGAGGATTCCCATCGTAACCTATCCGTTGATGGGAAAGGATACGCCATAAGAATCCTTTTGGAAATCTGCAGTCTTTTATCTGGAGATTCCCAAGCTTTTTCACATAACTCGTTCAGCTCGTGTGAGGGGGGAAAGGTTACCTCAGGCTTCTTTCCCTTGTACATATGTACCCTCTTGTCAGCGACAGGGGGTTCCTCTGTGATGTGCAAAACATCTTTTATTGCCATAATCATAAATCGAATGGATTTTGCCAATTTTGGCTGTAACTTTGCATCATCGTAATCGACACTGGAGTCAGAATCCGTGTCGG